>NC_031990.1:54928776-55002370 GCF_001879085.1 Nicotiana attenuata | reverse complement strand
GAACTTTAGAATTTCCAACTTCTAGTTTCGATGCTTAAACCTATCAAATCACGTCCGATTGACCTCAAATTTTGCACACAAGTCATATTCGACATTACGGACCTACTCCAACTTTTGGAATCGGATTCCGACCCCGATATCAAAAAGTCAACTTCCGGTCAAACTTCTCAAAAACCTTCCAATTTCTATCTTTAGCCAAATGGCTCCAAAATGACCTACGGACCTCCGAATTCACTTTCGATCCCGCTCCCAACTCCAGAATCACCATACAGAGCTGCTCCCAGACTCGGAATCCCAAGCGGACATCGATATCACTGAAATGCACTTCAACCCAAACTTATGATATTTCTTTTAAAATGCTACTTTCCACAATATGCGCCAAAACGCTCCCGGGTCATCCAAAACTCAATCCGGGCATACGCCCAAGTCCGAAATCATCATACGAACCTGCTGGAACCTTCGGATCCCGATTCCGACGTCGTTTACTCAAAAATCTAATCCTAGTTAATTCTTTCAACTTTAAACTTTCGAAATGAGAATTCTCTCTCCAAATCAACTCTGAACTTCCTGAAACTTAATTTCGACCACGCGTACAAGTCATAATACCTGAAATGAAGCTGCTCATGGCCTCGGACTGCTGAACGACGCGCTAGGGCTCAAAACGACCGGTCGGGTCGTTACATTCTCTCCCACTTAAACATACGTTCGTCCTCGAACGTGCTGAGAACTACACTGAAGTAGTCTGAAATCACTGTTTAACTTCTCATGCACCTTCCCGTGCTACCACAACTAAGTTGAGCACATCAGCTCGATCAATTCTGAAGATATTCCCTTTTATTCAACCAAATAAGCCTTAGAGCCCAATTCCAACATCCGAAATTCTATGCCCGACCTGTTTCCAACATAAGATCACCATATCAATCACTATACGCTGTACTCAAACATGGCTGCATAACTTTGCTGAATTCACACCTATCAGCACTTTACTCACCGGACCACAATAACATTTTCTGATCAACTTAGTCAAAATTCCACGAATCTGATGCTCCCATTGCACCCCATGACATAGACAGGTCTTACTCTAACTCTTACAATGCCGCCACAACGACTGCCGAGTCAACCAATCATTGAGTCTATACTTCTGACAAGAAACATTACCTCATTCCGGACCAAATAATGATCTTTGGTCCTTAATATATTTCACGTAATCAGATTGCACTGATCCTAAATCCGACAATCTCTTCTCACCAAATACGAACTGCTCAGGCAATACGCCACCCCGACATGACCAAAAGTCTCATATGATGCCACAATGTGCCAATAGGCTTCCAATTAGAATGCGATACAAAAAGGAAAATGAACTCTGAAAAGGAATTTCAATTACCCCGCTCGCGAATCATACATGCGACGCGGGCGCACAGCTAATATGAGCTTCCTTCAGAAAATAGGAAACAGAACACAATAGACAGATATGGGGAATTGTACTGAACATCACACGATTGCGGCGCGCAACCCGATCCGAGCAATCATAACCATGGCAGCGTGCCATCCGATCCACACAACATAACTATGGCGGCGTGCCACCCGATCCAAATAACATACCCATGGCGGCGTGCCACCCGATCCACATGGAACTCACATAAGGAGATGCGCACCGAGCTAGATTGCTCATTTGAATAATATATCGAATATCGGTCACAAGCACACTAAGTGCATAATTCCATCCCTGGGGAGACATATAACGCTGTAATCCACAAACTCGAGCACAACTGAAGTGCGATATATGATTTGAATCTCAAGAGCCATCCTGCTCATATAACCTCATCTCTATGCGGAACCTCAACACATAAGAAATTCACCAAGCCGTCTCACCACTCGCACGACGCAATACATCATTACATGAAATAGCTGACAACGATATAACACCCCAACTCCCTTCCATAAGGGGCGTATTGCTGAGATGAACACGCATGTTCTGATATAAGCCCCTGTTCACATTTAAATCAATCCACTGATCTCAAGCCGATTTCTAATTGCACCAACTAGGCTAATAACCTTTCAAAGGTCAATAATAACTCCCCTTTTCTCATAACACATAAGAACAACCCTCATAACCGGAGCGAACCTCCACAGTCCATAACCCAATAAACAGAGTGCCCTCCAAGCATAAATTTTCAAATTAATGATATTACCACAATCCTCATACTTGGTTTAAATCTTTAATCAATCAAGTGACTACATGTCACACTTATACAATCTTCCTGTGGGACACGCCCCCACAACCTTCCGAAATGAATAACGGGTCCGCACATCCAAACCGCCGGCCGCACTAACGCTGAAAAGCGATCAAGAATCATTAACCAGGATGCAAATCCTTTTTCACAAAACACCGATCTCAGGTGACGCTGAAGACAATACCAATTTACCTTAATCACCGAAACTCCTTTCCTGCTCATCCGAGATTGTGACATCTTTGTCCACACCGAGCTATTACCTTGATCTTTACTTCAAATTCTATACCACTCACTGCACCTAACATGCCAATATATGATAGAACACGCTTTTCATCATAGCTTCGGAACCACTATCGGGCTAACACTTCATCATATAAAAGCTTTTCACTTAACTCACTTCAGGAGAACCATAGCAACACATAGGTGAATTCTCATAACCGTAGAACATGAAAATCTCTAAGTAGTGGTCTAAGCCACCATAGCCCTTCCGGGGCCCACCTCCACGCATCAGGTCACAACAGTAGAATGCTTTCTGAATACCACCAACTACGGCGGCCGACAAGCCTAGCACGCACCGTCACAATTCACTTGCATAACTCGACCACGCTGAAGGAACTGCTCACTACTAGCAACACGCCATACCGACTATGTCTAACCAATCCCTCTTCTTCCAATTTATCCTTAATTGCCATAGAAACAATGATAACTCCATTCAACACCTAACACACTCCATCCGCACTCATCCCGAGTGACCCTGAATCACGAGACCATGCTATCTCAAATCCCACGAACTATTTCGTACCTCCCAATTGCTACATCGCAAGTCAAAACATCATAGACATTCTGTGCCCCTTCTCATAGGCTGCCATCAAGCTTGATTCTTAATCGTACCTATAGGCTCGAAAGCGTTAGGCATCACACCTTATCCTTTGAATTCACTAGGACCGTTGTTGAGAGCCACCCGCTCTGACTTGGCCCCGAATATAATAAACTCCATGAATCTTCTATCACATGAATACCCTATTGGTGAAGCACCTGGCAGAATCACTTCCCTTGGAGCCTGCATCTTTACAAAGAACAATCCTGAATCCTTCCCCAAGTCTGAACATGAGCCAATAAGGCCAACCATAGCACCCTTTAACAATTCCTTTGCTCAAATTACCACTTATGTTTTTTTCTCGTAGCCGAAATAACCCAGAAATATACTAACAACCAGAAAACCTCGCAAGTGGTTAACCATGCAACCCAATCATAGGCGGTGGGACTCTCCCACATAGCTTGAAGCCACTATTACACAACTCTGGAACTCACCGGGATTCCTTATCTCTTATTGACATAACCTTGCGCAATCAACTGCCTAAATTCTCGGATTCTTTCTGTAAAACCCCCTTTTTATACTCTGAATCATCAACCACCTTTGCACGACCGACACCTTCGCTGTATAACCACTAGAATTCTTCGCAGAAGCCTCGCCAACCACGCGGCCGCTAACCTACTCACAGGAATAACCCACCTGTGGAAATCACTCCCCGACATCTTCCAACGCTGCTGTACGGGGTACAATCACTACGACATCAATAACCCATCCTGAGTCCGAGCTCACTCTACAGCTGCACAAGTCAATTCACCCCTCGTGGACATCAATTAAATTGTGCGGCAACACTGTTCCGATTCAAAGCTATGTTGTATCCTTCTTTATTTAAGCAGCTCCTTCCCTTTATATCAAATCTCCTGCCGCATAATAGCCCATACTTCAAATTAATCTGTAGGTCCAAACCACCAATCACTAAAATTCCCAAATCACTCCAAACTCTCCTTAAGGTACGTGATCATCCCACTGCAAACCCATATGCAACTCCGCCACTCTCCCACTTTGGCGGAACTCATCCCCTTAATCGACTACTCGACCTTTGCTCTTACACTTGGCCTTCTAGAAATTTTAGCCACCGCCTGACACTTCCCACATGTCTATCCTCATCCTTTGTTGCTCAGTTGTTGCCTTAAATAAAATCTATCTTCGTGGCACTAGAGCCCACGATTGGTGCTAACTTTACACCCTTCGGAAGATCATCTTTCTCATACCGTTTCAACATTAGGAATACTGATGCAATCCTAAACCACCGCACCCTGCGATAATCTGACAGCTGTATCTCCAATACTGTTTCATAATAGCTTGCTCCAAAGGCGAATTGTAGAAGATCGCAACACCGGCGAACTTAGTGCATTCAATTAGGACAACGATATCCCCTCATAGAAGAAAGCTCCACCACTCTCGCATGTACCAAGTCTTATTACTCTACCATCCCAAATCTGCACATTCTTAGCCCGATTGCTTTTCCCCCGCCGGAAATAAAATACTGAACCTCTAGATTGTGCACTGAGTAAACCTCCCTTCAAGTCATTCACTGCCCCGATTCATGGGCAACATCCTACCATCATATCATTACTGCGGAACAATCATTCATAAGCATCATGGCAACTTGTGCCTAGCCTCAGAGCCCTCAGAAGTACCGTTATTGGGCTAAAATAATAAAATATCCTTCCACAAGGCAACGATAATAGCTCAGACGACTATACGGGGAGAAACATCCCGCACCATATTCGTAATATCATTACAATTCTTCAATCCTCGATGAATAGCAAGCGTTTTGCGTCGCATAAGATTGAGTGGGAAAGAAACAAAGGCATAAGCCTCAAAGGAATCAAATCGCACGATGAGGAATCAAGAAGGGAAGTACTCCTAACAGTCCTGCAGCCTCCCGAGGATAAGTACAGACGTCTCCGTACCGATCCGCGAGACTCTCCTAGACTTGCTCATGACTCGTGAGACCCTAGGAACCTAGTGCTCTGATACCATGTTGTCACGACCCAAAATCCACTAAGGGTCGTGATGGCGTCGGACACTGCTGTCAGGCAAGCCAACCAAATTACTTAATCAAATTCTCGTTTTATTTCTTTTGAAAATCTAGAATTTTCCTTCAAATTTAGCAATTTAAAAGATAATTGTCTCAAATCAAATTTAAATAATAAGCAGTTCAATGCAAAATACTTCAAACCATCCCAGAACCCGGTGTCACAAGTGCATGAGCATCTACAGATAAGGAAATAAAATACAACATCCGTCCGAAATACAGTGGACAAGAAATAAATACAATACACTGGAAGGGACTATACTAGCCGCGGGTCGCCTCGAATAATGCACTTACCTAGTCCCAGAATCATCCGCGCTGCTACGCCCAGTAGGCCACAAGGGTTACATATACCTGTGCAACAAAAATGCACAGAAGTGTAGTATGAATACGAAAACAACGTGGACTCAATGAGTATCCCGCCTAACCTCGAAGAAGTAGAGACGAGATGGTCGACTTCGACACTTACTAATGGTCCAATAGTGAGGTCAGTAATACATTAAATTATGGATTTCTATAAACATGATTTTAGTCCAAATAGAAGGAAACAAGTAAACAATTAATTCTGTTATAGAAAATTTCCAAAAATTCCTTTTTGTAATTATCCAAATGATTTCAAGACATGAAGAGGCAATAATAACTTAATTAAGTCCAAGGCATCAATACAAGCATGCGCACATCATGCCGAGGCGACGGCCCGATCCAACAGAAATGTAAACTGTGCACTAGCCGAGGGTCGACGGCGCGCCTATAGATGCATCTATTACCCCGCTCGCGAACTAACCTGCGATGCGGTCAACATAAAATAAACACACACCCTGCTCGCGAATCATGCATGCGACGCAGGCACACATAGAGATACATGCTCAAACAATCAATCAAGATTTACCGGGGGACATTATCCAAATAAAACAAATTACCTTTTATCAATTCGAGAAAATAATGTTTAATCCCTTTTCAAACTCATTTACTAACCCAAGGTGATCTAAGCAATTCAAGCCGTCAATAAGTTCACAATTAATCCAAGTATAGCATGCTTTTAGGTCCTAGACTACCCGGGCAATAGCATAATAGTAGCTACGCACGGACTCTCGTCACCTCGTGCGTATGTAGCCCCCGCAAATAGGAGCAAATATCCAATTAATTCACCTAGGGGGACATTTCCCTCTTACAAGGTTAGAAAGGAGACTCACCTCGCTCCGTAGCCTATATTCCGATCCAAGAACGTGCTCAAACCTCCAATTCGGAGCCGAACGATCCGAAACTATTCAAATAGGGTAAGAACTAGTCAATACATGCTTAAAAGTTCATATTCTAACTATTAACCCAATTTCCCAACCTTAAATTCAAGGTTTCTATAATCCGACCCCGGGCCCACGTGCCCGGATTCCAAAAATTTTCGAAGGAAGTTGTTCTTTATAACCTAAGGATAAAGATATATGATTTCTACTCCATTCTATAACCAATTTCGTGGTTAAATCTTGTTTTTTTAACAAAACCCTAGGTTTTACTCTATTCCCATGATTTCCCATAATTTTTGCATGTTAATCTACCCATAATCTATGTATTTAACTTAAGATGTGTAGAAATTACTTACCTCTTTGATGATGACGGAATCCCTCCACAAATGCTCTCAAAAATCGCCTAAGGCCAAGTGGGAAATGAGGGAAATGGGCTAAGTTTCGAATTAAATATCTGGACACAACCCTCATATGTCGCATTTGCGACTGGGGTTTCGCAAATGCGAACCCTTCAGGCCTTGCAAAAGCGACACAAAACGTCGCAAATGCGAACTATGCCCTAGCCTCCCAGGTTCGCAAATGCGAACAAGACCTCGCAAATGCGATGTCGCATTTGCGACAAAAGCTTCGCAAATGCGAAGATCATAGCCTCGCAATTCCCATCCCCCGTTTCGCAATTGCGAACTTTCCCCCCTGGAGCCCAAGCTCGCAAATGCGAGAAGGAACTCGCAAATGCGAGGTTGCATTTGCGACCCATGCATCACAATTGCGATCATACCAGTACCAGCAATCCAATTTCTTAGCAAATCACTCCGAAGCGATCCCGAATCTCACCCGAGCCCCCGGGGCTCCAAACCAAACACTCGCACAAGTCCAAAGTCATTACACGGACTTGATCGAAGCCTCAAATCACCTCAAACAATGCTAAAATCACGAGTCGACCTCCAATCCAAGCTTAATGAACCTTAAGATTTCAAACTTCTATTTCCGATGTTTAAACCTATCAAATCACGTCCGATTAACCTCAAATTTTGCGCACAAGTCATATTCGACATTATGGACCTATTCCAACTTCTGGAACCGGATTCCGACCCCGATATCAAAAAGTCAACTTCCGGTCAAACTTCTCAAAACCTTCAAATTTCTATCTTTAGCCAAATGACTCCAAAATGACCTACGGACCTCCGAATTCACTTCCGATCGCGCTCCCAACTCCAGAATTACCATATGGAGCTATTCACAGACTCGGAATCCCAAACGGACATTAATAACACTTAAATGCACTTCAAGCCAAACTTATGAAATTTCTTCAAAAATGCTAACTTCCACAATAGGCGCCAAAACGCTCCCGGGTTATCCAAAACCCGATCCGGGCATACGCCCAAGTTCGAAATCATCATATGAACCTGCTGGAACCTTCAGATCCCGATTCCGAGGTCGTTTACTCAAACTTCCAATCCTAGTTCATTCTTTCAACTTTAAGCTTCCGAAATGAGAATTCTCTTTCCAAATCAACTCTGGACTTCCCGAAATTCAATTCCGACCACGCGTACAAGTTATAATACCTGAAATGAAGCTGTTCATGGCCTCAGACTGCTGAACAATGCGCTAGAGCTCAAAACAACCGGTCGGATCGTTACACCTGTTGTGTTTTCTTAATTACATTCTGATTCTGCATAAGTAATATGTGATTCCTAACCATGACTTGCTGTGTTGATTTACGGGTAGGTTTCTCAATACCTGAACCTTCAATCGGTCTTCTTTGCTCTGGTTTCTCTTGATGATGTTGTGCTGCTCTAATGGCTTTATTCTGCCATATCTGTTTAACCCTTGTATTCTTTTCTTTTGGAGGTTGTGCTTGTGGTTTCTGCTCATTCCCCTTTCTGCAGATATGCCCAACCTACATGCATGTTTTGCATAATTCCGGCTCCCAAACGTACTCTATCTTCTAATCAAAAGTATTGTCATGACCCTAACCAAACCGTCGTGATGGCGCCTATCGTGGAACTAGGCAAGCCAACTACTCAACCATTCCAACACAATAAAAGATTTGAAAAATATAGAAGCAGTTAATATTTAAGGTAAACCTTTTAGAAGCAGAATAAAATTCGCAACTCCATACAAATCTCTCCCAAAACTGGTGTGTCACCGAGTACATGAGCATCTATACAGGGATATAGTCTACTACAACGTCTAAGGAATAAGAACTGAAATATAAGTAAAGATAATGAACGAGAGTCAAGGTCTGTGAACATCATGCAGCTACCTCGATAGTCTTCAAAGATCCTGACTCCACACTCAGCAGCCGCCGTGACCGGAAGCACCTGGATCTGCACACGAGGTGCAGGGTGTAGCGTGTAGCGTGAGTACAACCAACTCAATAAGTAAAAAATCCAACCTTTGGACTGAAAGTAGCGACGAACTCAACCGATACAGTTCAATATAGAAATAACAGTGCAGAAACATAGACATGCTTTCAAGTTCAACAGTTAAACTCAATATAGTAAAACAGATCAATTATGAATAATGTGAAGAATATAACTTCTACATGCCAATGCACATGTTGTATGTGATGCACCATGCTGATAACCTCATGTGCTCACACTCTCAAATGCTCAATCACTTAGTACTATATATGCCAATCCGACCCAAGGAAAATCCATCCCGGAATATATACATCAACTGACCATCAGTCACTCAGTACTAAGTAGGGCCAATCCAGCTCGTGGGGAAGATCCACCCTTAGGTATAAATGTTTCAGACAAGACCCATGTCCAGGGAAGATCCATCCCTCTATATAAATCAACCTTGCTCACTGGGGGTGTGTGCAGACTCCGGAGGGGATCCTTCAGCCCAAGAGCAATCATAAATAAGTAAAACCGTTGCAGCGTGCATTTCGATCCCATAAATGTCACTCATAATCAGGCCCTCGGCCTCACTCAGTCATCAATCTCTCCAGTCTCTCTCACGGGCTCACAGTGTCATGAAGCTAGCCCGAACATGATGATATGATGTATCAATAAATAACAATAGAGACTGAGATATGATATGAAATGAATGAATATGACTGAGTAAAAAATATAAATAAAATCAGTAAGTCAACAGCAAGAAACAACCACTATGGGTCCCAACAGTACCAACATATAGCCTAAACATGATCTCTAGCATGATTGACAATTCAATTACTTTATCACATGATGAAAACACGGATATCAACAAGATAGATTCACTATACAGTGCCATCGAATTGACCAGGTCACAATTCTCACGGCGCACGCCCGCACGCCCATCACTTGGCATGTGGGTCACCTCAACACCAATCACATAATACATAATTTGGGGTTCTGAACCCTTGGAGCCAAGTTTAGAAGTGTTACTTACCTCAATCCGAGCAAAACTCTATTCCAATATGCCTTTGCCTCGCCAATCGACCTCCAAATGACCCGATTCTAGCCACAAACAGTACGATACAGCTAATAAGGGCTAAAGGAATCAATTCCATAAGAAATTATGAAGCTATTAATCAAAAATCTGAAATCTCCACGTCTCCAAATCCAACAAAAGTCACAAAATCAGAAAGCCCATTCAGCCACGAGTCTAACCATACCAAGTTTATCAAAATTCGACACCAAAATTGTCACCCAAATCCCCAAATCAAACTCTCCAAATCCCTAGCCTCAAACCCCCAAATTTTACCTCAAAACCACACAATCTAGGTGGGAAAATCAACGGGGAAATAAGATTATTGATCAAAATTGAGCACAAGGAGCTTACCTCAAGAATCCCCTCGAAAATCCTCTCAAAAATAATTACACCCCATGTTTTTGTACGAGGAAGCACGCCATAAGTAAATTGATATAAGCTCGGAAATAAGATGTTACATTCCACATTTTCGTATGTTAAAGTTTAATCGATGTAAGTTCGGGAATGAGATTATTTTGGGATTATAAATATTACGCTATTTCAAATAAGTGATAAGTAAATTCGTGAAGGTGAGAGGGTAAGCAAATCGAAGAAGATGAGTTTCGCCGAAGTTTGACTGTTTGGGATAAAATACGGTCCGAACTATAATACCCGGTATTTATGGACTAATGTCATACAAGGTACCACATGACCATGATAGTAAGATGTATAAAGTGTGTTAAAAGTGAGTAGTATTTTAAGTAATTTGACATAATTCTTAATTATGTGGATATTTGGTTAATTGTGGATTTTTGGTGGAAGATTAACAATGTAATTAAGGAATTGTGGATAATTATTGGGTGGAAAATTCTCCCCCCACCCCCAACGTGGCAGCAAGATTTGGTCACTTAAATGACTCTTGAATCATATGGCAAGGTGTCACATTTAAAGGATTATGTGTCTTAGTCATCTAAAGTGTGGGGCCCACACCCACTTATATAAAAAGACTCTCAAAATCACAAAATTGAGATGCTTATGACTACATGTAGTAACGGATGGAATTCAAGGAATTCATATGAACCCTTACAATGCTTAGCAACATGAGAATTGCGATCCTAAGGGAGTACGGTGCAATCTTTCTCAAGAATATCATAAAGATTTTTCCTTACTTCGATCCGCCGTTACGTGTTTTGTTGCAATTGAGGTGTGCTAGAGGGATTGCAAGAGAATCGACTCAGGTATGTTAAGTCTATCCCTTCTTTCCTTTTGACATGATCCATACGATACAAACGAAACAAGCATATATACAACTTCCATAAATGACTATGTTCATAGAAATACTAGAGGTTCCTACGTTCTTGATTCCCCATGTGTCTTATTATTCTATCATTTGTTCATGGGTCTCAGAAAATACGTAAGTTGATGAAGTTTATTTCATGATATTAATCAAAGGCATAATGGTCTTATAGCGTTCCGAGAGATTTTATTGACGTATTTCTCATGTATTGCATTCATTTATACATGTACATTGACCCATGACCAGATGGCGTTATATACGCGTATATATATATGTATATATATGCATATGGGATATGAAAAAAGGTTACAATGTTATATATGCACCACCACCTGATTAGCTGTTATACGTTGATGATTTGCTTACAGAGGCCGAGATGATATGATGGGATGCAATCAGAGGCTTGATGATGTTATGAACGCATACACCCATGCATGGTATGACACTTATACGCATATGCATGACATTATAAATATTAAATGATTCACAGAGCCATTCAGACATACATGTTGAGGCTTTTACTCTATGTTTCTCTCATATCTTTTATTTACTGATTTTTATTCCTTACATACTCGGTACATTATTTGTACTGACGTCCATTTGCCTGGGAACGCTGTGTTTCATGCCCGCAGGTCTCGATAGACTGGTTGAGAGTCCTCCAAGTATGCTATCAGCTCAGCGGAAGGTGTTGGTGCGCTCCATTTGCTCCGGAGTTGCTTATTTGGTCAGCATGATTAGGACATGTATTGTTTGGTGTGGCAGGGCCCTGTCCGGACATTTACGATGTTTATGTTTTCTTAGAGGCTTGCAGACATATGTCATGTATACGGATGCTTGTATGGCCTTGTCGGCCTATGTTTTGAGTATACAAAGGATCACTTTGGCCTTATAGGCCCGTATGTCACAGGTATGAGTTTCTATATCAGGTTGGGTCGTTCTATGTCGGGTATTTCCTCATGTTTACTCTGGTTATCTCATGACTCTCCTTCTGTCCCACTTACCCATGATGATGTAACAAGAAAGATACGTTACGTTGGTACTCGGTTGAGTAAGGTACCGGGTGCCCGTCGCAGCCTATCGGTTTGGGTCATGACAAAAGTGGTATCAGAGCAGTTCTGTCCTAGGGAGTCTACAAGCCGTGTCTAGTAGAGTCTTGTTTATGGGTGTGTTGTGCACCACACTTATAAGGAGGAGGCTACAAGGCATTTAGGAATGTCACTCTTTCCTTTTTACTCTAGATCGTATGGTAGAGCTCACTTATAAGAATTCAGACTCCTAAATTCTATTTTATTCGTAATAAGACGATACCTACATCCAAAAGACAGTTGGTAAGAGATTGCATGTGGTTGTGGAAGAGTTGAGTTAGAGGAACTCGATTTTGCATCATTCGTATGATGGATAAATGTGAGGTCTTCAGTAGAACATGTGTGTACTAAGACGTGTAAGCTTCTTGATAAGGAGCCGTGAGGCAAGAATATCTATCCACCCCTATTGTGAAAGGCAATGAGAGATTCAGAAGATAGATACAAGTTTCAACAAGTAAAAGAAGCAAGATGAAGAAGGATACGAGGCACCCAGTTAATGAAGATTATCAGTATTTACAATTCAGGCAGAGGAATATAAGCATTTTGAGTTACCTTCAACTGTAACAGAGATATGTACAATTGGCCACACCTATCTTAGTTATGCCCTATAGGGGCAAACAGAAGTAGTTTAAGAGAAGGACGGATATTAGGATCCAGCTGGGGTTAGAGTAACCTAAAATGGTGAATGGATTGTTTGCGTTAGTTGATATTTATGAAGGATACTGCAAATGTGCTAATAGATCTCCTTGTGAGACACTCAGATGGTGCATTCTAAAATAGTATAGCTAGATATGAGTACTACAAAGATAGGCATTGGAATCTTGGAAGGGATAAATATTACCTTAGTGTGGCTCCCGTCCCTAGTAGAGAGAGTATGTTAGGCAACCCGAAGAGCCAGTGGATGGAGCAAGGGGAGTTAAAAGCAAAAGAATGTCTTGTTGAAGTTTTCAGAATAAAGTGATAGACAGAAATGCTAACAGAGAAATAATAAGAGAGTTAATGAAGCATTTTGAGTAAGATGTGATACATGGATGACAACGCTAGATAAAAAAATGACAGCATTACAGAGTCTATAGTCAAGTGAAGGAAAATACGAAAGGCGACAGGGCTTGAGACAACAAAAGAGTATAGGCCATACAGTCATATTCTTATTTCAAGAAATAAGTTCGTGACTCTAACGTGATTACTAGAAGGAAAAGTTAGACCCCAGAGTAATAGAAATCAGTGTGGATTGGTGAACAAGATAAACTAAACATGAATTGGGGACTGAGTGATTTGATAATGGTCTGCATCATGAGAATTTCAGATTGCGTTCCGGCAATAATAGGATGGACAACAAAAGAAGATTCATGAGAAATTCAGAGAATGGTCATTCAGGAAGATGCTTCCCTAAAGCAAGCAATGTGAGAAAAGTTAAGCTTAAGGGACTGTATGTTCCAGTTACACTAGGTGTCACCCTCGCGAGTAAGGAAATTTGTTATCCTTGGTACAGAAGTATTACTGCAAGGCGAGTAAGGGTCATCGATGATGTGAAAAGACGCCAAAGATGAAGAGGTAAAACATCTATACGTAGATCGTCGTAGCACTAAATCTTAGTACTCCCCTAAAGGGGGGAATATGGAGTGATGTGGCATTAAGTCATAATTAAGTAATTCTAGTAAGTATCGAACGGTAAAGGAAGAATGCCAAGTATGCACGCAACAAAGGGCAGAAAGACCAGGAAAAGTAATTTCTTACGTGTAAAGAAAGCTAAGAAGGAATAAAAGGAATTATTCGATCAATGATCCAGAGTTAGTTACGTTATGAACGCACTTAAGATTTTGGTGTATTATCCATGCAACATATATGTTGACAATCATACAGCCGTAGAAGACTCCGATATAAGTTAAAAGAAAGAATTGAGTCCAGGTCATAGATGCAGAATTGAATTGTTAGAAGATTGTATCATGGATATTCCATAGCATCCACGAAAGGCTAAAGTAATAACTAATACCAGGAGCCGCAGATCGGAAGATAGCTTAAGCCTACATAAAGGCTGATCAGAAGGAAGAGGAAAATAAAGAATTACATCAACTAAGTAAATAATGAATCTGATTATTAGACCCAGAAAATTATAGAAATCGTGATTGAGAACATTGTAGGATCACCCTAATATCAGAGGTACAAGAGAGATAGTACAACAACCATATTCTATAACGGCTCTACGATAAAGCTAGTTAGAAAAGTACCAGCCTCATAAGAAGTCAGTAAGAAGCTCCCACCGGATTGTGTATGCACCAGAGGTGCAAGTATTATAATAAGAGCTTCAAGTTGTGGATATGAATTATACCTATGTGGAAGGGAGGTCATGAAAGAGATAGAAGATGTGATGCGAGGTTTTAAGGTAAGTAAGGTAAATGTGAACAACTTACGAGATACTCAAATGCAGAAGGTTGTGAATAGTCCATACCTCGGATAGAAGGCTAGAAGCGCGGGGATTCAGTATCCAGGAATGATAGCGGCGTCGTCAGTGGCATGTCTTCTAGCCTATGGTTTCTAGGTATCGAGAGGTATAGTTAAGAGAGTAAAGAAGAGTTATAGACGATGTGATGTCTCGCTTGATGTTCCAGAATAGCATAAGGAAATCGGTTGCAAGCTAAAGTATGGTAAAGCGACAAGGTTTTAGGAAGACAGGAGCAAGGATAAAGAAAGGGCGATCGAGAAGGTGACGAGAATGGATAAGTCCTCAGGATTAAGCCCATGAAAACAAGAGAGCTAATGGTTTCTCTAAGTTATAGAAAGCTCAGTATAGCCTGAATGAACTCAAAGGAGTCTAAGACTAATAACATTTAGAAGAGATGGAATGCTGCCCTGGTAATAGAATGAGGGTGTAATTGTGATAGATAAAGGATGAATCACATTGGGATTCTATGAAATACGGTTATGGAAGCATGGTATCGCCCCCAGGTGGATCAGTCTAATTACTTAAGATGTTCCCCGATGAGACGTGAGCCCTAGCGGAAGTGTTAAATAAGAGGTCAAGTTATCAGTGGTAGATTATAGATCAACATTAAGGTGAATCAACAATTGATGACATCAGGCTGTCATTCTTGAGATAAACAGTAATAAGGGAGCATTAATGGACTTATATTTATACATATATGATAAGCAGCGAGAGAGTAACCTGGAGTTGGGTAGCATACCTCGATAATAATAAAATCAAAGTAAGATTTATGTTATAGTATGACCTACCTAGATGCAGTAAAGTCATACGGATGGATAACCGGATCTATGAAATAAGATATAGCAATATTTGTAAGTTCAACAAAGTACCGAGCAAATAACTTCAGTATACCTAGAGATGCCTAGAGGAACATCTTATCAAGCTCTGTATATGTTTACAAAGTGAGGCTTAGAGATTGACTAAAAGTTGGAGGAAAAAGGAGAGAAGAGTCGCATAGGCGCACATACAAGGCCAGAGTCGTACAGGCTGCATGACAGAAGATAGCAACAGTTACGAGATTGAAGGATTACGATTGCAAGTCATGGTGTGAGAAAGAGGCCTAAAGGGGGGAATGCCCTGGCCTTTGGATTTATTCACAGAATAGTTGCCTAAATGGCAAGAAGAGTACTAAAGTATCAAAATGATAAGTGCATCAGTCAACATTCGAGGACGAATGTTCCAAAGGGGGGAATGATGTTACACCCCATCGTACGTGGAAGTATGCCAAAAGTAAATTTATATAAGCTCGAAAATGAGATGTTACATTCCGAATTTTCGTACGTTAAAGTTTCATCGTAAGTTAATCAACATAAGTTCGGGAATGAGATTATTTTGGGATTATAAATATTACGCTATTTCAAACAAGTGACAAGTAAATTCGTGAAGGTGATAGGGTAAGCAAATCGAAGAAGATGAGTTTCGTCGAAGTTTGACAATTTGGGATAAAATACGGTCCGAGCGATAATACCGGTATTTATGGACTAATGCCATACAATGTACCACATGACCATGATAGTAAGATGTATAAAGTGTGTTAAAAGTGAGTAGTATTTTAAGTATTTTGAGATAATTCTTAATTATGTGGATATTTGATTAATTGTGAATTTTTGGTGGAAGATTAACAATGTAATTAAGGACTTGAATCATATGGCAAGGTGTCACATTTAAAGGATTGTGGCTTAGTTATCTAAAGTGTGGGGCCCACACCCACTTATATAAAAGGCCACTCAAAATCACAAAATTGAGATGCTTATGACTACATGTAGTAACAGATGGAATTCAAGGAATTCATATGAACCCTTACAATGCTTAGCAACGTGAGAATTACGATTCTAAGGGAGTACGATGCAATCTTTCTCAAGAATATCATATGGATTTTCCCTACTTCAATCCACCGTTATGTGTTTTATCGCAATTGACGTGTGTTAGAGGGATTGTCAAGAGAATCCACTCAGGTATGTTAAGGATATCCCTTCTTTCCTTTTGGCATGATCCATATGATACGAACGAGCAAATGTACAACTTCCATAAATGACTTATTCATAGAAATATTATAGGTTCCTACGCTCTTGATTCCCCATATGTCTTATTATTCTATCATCTGTTCATGGGTCTCAGAAAATACCTAAGTTGATGAAGTTATTTCATGATATTAATGAAAGGCATAATGGTCTTATGACGTCCCGAGAGATTTTATTGACGTACTTCTCATACAATGCATTCATTTACATATGTACATTGACCCATGACCAGATGACGTTATATATATATATATATATATATATATATATATATATATATATATATGGGATATGGGAAAAGGTTACGGCGTTATATACGCACTACCACCTGATCAGCTGGTATATGATAATGATGTTGCCCACAGTGGCTGAAATATGATTCAAACGGCGTTATATACACGTATATATGTATGTATATATATGTATATGGGATATGGGAAAGGTTATGGCGTTATATACGCACCACCACCTGATCACCTGGTATATGATGATGATGTTGCCCACAGTGGCTGAAATATGATTCAAACGGCATTGTATACGCGTATATATGTATGTATATATATGTATATAGGATATGGGAAAGGTTATGGCGTTATATACGCACCACCACCTGATCAGCTGGTATATGATGATGATGTTGCCCACAGTGGCTGAAATATGATTCAAACGGCGTTATATATATATATATATATATATATATATATATATATATATATATTTGGGGTATGGGAAATGGTTACAGCGTTATATACACACCACCACTTGATCAGCTAGTATACGTTGATGATTTGCCCATAGTTGCCGAGATGATATGATGGGATGCCCTCAGAGACTTGATGATGTTATGAACGTATATAACCATGCATGGTATGACATTTATATGCATATGCATGACATTATAAGTATTAAATGATTCACAGAGCTATTCAACCATACATGTTGAATATTTTACTCCATGTTTCTCTCATGTCTTTTTTTTAAACTAATTTTTATTCCTTACATACTCGGTACATTATTTGTACTGACGTTCCTTTTTCCTGGGGACGCTACGCTTCATGCCCGCAGGGCTTGATAGACAGATTGAGAGTCCTCTAAGTAGGCTATCAGCTCTGTGGAAGGTGTTGGTACGCTCCATATGTCTTATTATTCTGTCATTTGTTCATGGGTCTCAGAAAATACGTAAGTTGATGAAGTTTATTTCATGATATTAATCAAAGGCATAATGGTCTTATGGTGTTCCGAGAGATTTTATTGACGTACTTCTCATGTATTGCATTCATTTATACATGTACATTGACCCATGACCGGATGGCGTTATATACGCGTATATATATATGTGTATATATGTATATGGAATATGGGAAAAGGTTACAACGTTATATATGCACCACCACCTGATCAGCTGGTATACGTTGATGATTTGCTTATAGTGGCCGAGATGATATGATGGGATGCCATCAGAGGCTTGATGATGTTATGAACGCATATACCCATGCATGGTATGGCACTTATACGCATATGCATGACATTATAAATATTAAATGATTCACAGAATGTAACACCCCGTGAATTTGAATCAGTTGTGGATGCTATTAATGTGATGGTTATCAATTGGTTATGATAATAAGCGTACGAGGCATATCATAAGTGATTTGGGGCCCAAGGAAAGACCTAAGTCTAAGCCAAGTTGGAAAATTACATGATAGACTAAAATTCTAAATGAGCACGCACAAGACTATACTTTGGATGAGCATATCTACATTTATATAAGGTATTATGTGACTCACAACCTATTAAATGAAAGATCTTTGAGTTTAGTTTCTAACACTTCAAACCATTCGTCATTTGGACATTCCTACAAAAAGTTATGACCAAATTACTAAAGACATACCACCCAGTTATTTTGGCGGACAGCGAAGCGAGCTCACTTCGCCAAAGTAGACGCGGATTTTGTCTTCCCTTGAATGCAATGGACAGCGAAGCGAGGATACTTCGCTGGAGTAGACGCGCCCCAGTCCCAGCTCTTTTAAGCCAATTTTAGGGTTCATTTTTTCCTATTTCTTTTGGACGAATTTTGGGGTCTTCTCCCATCCTCTCAAGACCTCCAACCCCTCCCATCTTCAAGGTAAGCAATCTCCATTAACTTGGTGTGAAATTTCATCATTCTTACACTAGTATTGATGAAATCTGCTCATAAAACACATAGATCTTCAAGAAATTCCTTCAAGAACTCAAAGGAGGGTTTTGCAAGATTTCTTCCAAAAGGTAATCCTACACCCTTAGACTTACATGTATGAATTTATTATGGGTATATGAGTGTGAATTAAGTATTGGGACTCTTGGTGTGGTGATTAGAAGCCATAAGTTCCGAATATAAATACACAACTATTATAGAGATTGAAAGATGTTTATTTAATGGAACTTTATTGGTTAAGGGTGTTGTTTACCTTATGGGTGATAAAGAATAATATTGATTATAACCATTTGAGACTTTAGAATTTATCCAAGAGCAAGAGAATCGGTTATTGGGTGTAGAAACACCATTGATAGGGATTATGATGCTTTATACTCACCAAGTGATTGATAAAATGCCTAGGTGACCAAAACATGGATATTGTTGCTAATTTGGAATCCCTTTGAATTGTATTGATATAGATTAAAGTTGAAAGGGTTGGCGAATGTTGTATTATGCTCAAGAGAAGGAAGTTAAGTTATGTGAGGCTAACTCTCTATGTTTGGGAATTTTTAATGATTCTCCCTACACTACGTTTCTTTTACCACGTTACCAACTGCCTCAGAAATATAGTTAAGCCTAGTTCCTTGAATAGTCGTAGAACTTCTATTCTCTAGCTTCATAACTCGTTCACCACTTTCATTCTGAACGTTTTGAGCTCAATGCGTATTCAATATAGACTTGGGTTTGATGCCCCCGAGTCTTAGTATAGATTACTCAGTATGCCATATACAGTTGAAATTTTAGTATTCATAATCAGTTCGAGAACACATGTCTCAGTCTAGTCCCATTCAGTATTCCAATATTATGCAACCCAGTATGATCTAGTATTCCAGTATCATGTAACTCAATGTGATTTAGTATTTCACTATCATGTATTGCAGTATGATTCTCAGTTTCTGATTTTTTAAATTCCTGAATGTTGAACACCTGTATTTGGGCCTGAGGCCGTAGTTTATATGCTTTATGCATACTTGGGCCTGAGGCCGTAGTTTATGCTTTATGCATTTTTGGGCCTGAGGCCGTAGTTATGTATACGTATACTTGGGCCTGAGGCCGTAGCATGTGCATATATATATTGGGCCCGAGGTCGTAGCTTATTCAGATAAACAGGTTGTTCATCATTCAGAAGAGGGAGTATTCATATCATTACTTCCTTTATTCAGTTCACTTATCAGTTATCAGTTATCCTTTCAGTTATCAGATCAGTTATCAGTTATCAGTTATCTTTTCAGTTATCAGTTCAGTTATCAGTTATCAGTTATCTTTTCAGTTATCAGTTCAGTTACCAGTTCTCACTTTAGTTTCAGTTTCAATAGTTATCATTTTAGTTATCAGCTTAGTTTCAGTTTCAACATTTATAATTCTTTCTTTCAGTTGCTTTACATACTAGTACAATTCAAATGTACTGACGTCCCTTTTGCCCGGGGTCTGCATCTCACAATGCAGGTAATGATTTACAAGTTGATGATTCAGAGCGCTAGGATTCTCGTACTAGCTGTTTGGTGATCCCCAGTTCTTTCGGGACATTATCATTACTTTACGGTCTTTTAGTATTTACAGACAGTCAGTGTTTTCAGTACTTCATTAGAGGCTTCATAGACTAGAGTAACAGTTAGACAGAGTCACAGGCTTTTCATATTAAGCTATGTTAGCTACAAATATGTTTCAGAATTGTATTAGTATTTCCGCACTTTGATTTATATCATCCAGACTTTCAGTATATCAGCATGTGTTAGTTTATCTTCCGCATTCAGTATGTTATGATACCACATGTTGATTCAGTCAGCCAGTTGGTTCGCTCGGTCACATGTAGTCAGGCACCGAGTGCCGTGTTACGTCCAGGCCCAGGTTCGGGGCGTGACAAAGCTTGGTATCAGAGCCACTCTTGTGTCAGCCATGCCAATGGTGGGTCAGAGTTCAACTGAGTTTAGGCAAATCCTGGTTAGGCGGGGCAAACCTCAGTGCTGAGTCTAGGCAAATCCCATGCAGTAGGGCAAACCTCAGCGAGGACGCTGAGTCCATAAGAGGGGGTGTATGTAACACCCCTGACTTTAGGCAGAGTCCCACATTGGCAAAACATAAGAGGGATACTGGGTATATAAGTTAACAAGGCTTAGACCCTAGTGACGCGTTTTAAACCCGTGAGGGCCTAGGCCCAGAGCGGACAATATCACTAGCGGGCTGGGCTGTTAAAGATTGGTATCAGAGTGTCTGATACCAAGTGTTTGAATTATCAGCAATCGAAAATCGAGCAGCAGAAAACCAAGTGTTTATCTCAGAACACACACATCCTTTAGTGAAGATGGTAAATATGGACCTTATAATAGGATTATCTTGCTCAGTTTGAAAGCATGATTTTTATGGCCGAAGGTGTAGATCACCAATTGGTTGGTCTAAAGTTGGTGAAAGGGAGTGATGGGACCAAATTTGGTCTATCAGGCTATAGAGAAAGTTAAGTGGATTCAAGAGCATTTGAAGACAACTCAGAGCCGCCAAAAATCCGATTCGAATGTGCGGCATAGAGACCTAGAGTTTCAAGTTGATGATTGGGTATTTCTGAAAGTGTCGCTTGTGAAAATCGTTACGAGATTTGGGAAGAAGGGGAAGCATAGTCCTTGCTATATTGGGCCATATAGATTCTTGCGAAGGATCGGTCAATTAGATTATGAGTTGGAGTTGCCACCATAATTAGTGGTGGTACAGTCAGTATTTCACATGTCATGTTATAACATTCAAGTTTTCAGTACTCAGATACTCATGTCAGTTCAGTACTAAGATACTCATGTCAGTCCAGTACTCAGATACTCATGTCAGTTCAGTACTCAGATACTCATGTCAGCTCAATACTCAGCTACTCATGTTAGTCCAATACTTAGACATTCATGCCAGCTTAGTACTCAGATTACTCAAATATTCGTGCCAGTTCAACATTCATTTACCCATGTTAGTTCAGTATTCACGTATCCATGACATACCAATATTCAGTCAATGCAATAGTCCTTCAGTTCAGTATCTCAACAGTTCAGTAATCAAGTATTCATTCAGTTTAGTATGCAAGTGTTAATGAAAGTTCATGTTCCCACCAGACCCATTTAAGGTCCGAAGTTAGCCGAAGATGCAGCCAGGACAATCATTCGAGGACGAATGATCCCAAGGGGAAGATAATGTAACACCCCATGAATTTGAATCAGTTATGGATGCACTAAATGAGTGTTAATGTGATGGTTATCAATTGGTTATGATAATAAGCGTACGAGGCATATCATAAGTGATTTGGGGCCCAAGGAAAGACCTAAGTCTAAGCCAAGTTGGAAAGTTACATGATAGACTAAAATTCTAAATGAGCACGCACAAGACTATATTTTGGACGACCATATCTACATTTATATAAGGTAGTATGTGACTTACAACCTATCAAATGAAAGATCTTTGAGTTTAGTTTCAAACGCTTCAAACCGTTCGTCATTTGGACATTCCTACAAAAAGTTATGACCAAATTACTAAAGACATACCACCCAGTTATTTTGGCGGACAGCGAAGCGAGCTCACTTCGCCAAAGTAGATGCGGATTTTGTCTTCCCTTGAATACAATGGACAGTGAAGCGAGGACACTTCGCTAGAGTAGACGCGCCCCAGTCCCAGCTCTTTTAAGCCAATTTTAGGGTTCATTTTTCCCTATTTCTTTTGGACAAATTTTGGGGTCTTCTCCCACCCTCTCAAGACCTCCAACCCCTCCCATCTTCAAGGTAAGCAATCTCCATTAACTTGGTGTGAAATTTCATCATTCTTACACTAGTATTGATGAAATCTGCTCATAAAACACATAGATCTTCAAGAAATTCCTTCAAGAACTCAAAGGAGGGTTTTGCAAGATTTCTTCCAAAAGGTAATCCTACACCCTTAGACTTACATGTATGAATTTATTATGGGTATATGAGTGTGAATTAAGTATTGGGACTCTTGGTGTGGTGATTAGAAGCCATAAGTTCCGAATATAAATACACAACTATTATAGAGGTTGAAAGATGTTTATTTAATGGAACTTTATTGGTTAAGGGTATTGTTTACCTTATGGGTGATAAAGAATAATATTGATTATAACCATTTGAGACTTTAGAATTTATCCAAGAGCAAGAGAATCGGTTATTGGGTGTAGAAACACCATTGATAGGGATTATGATGCTTTATACTCACCAAGTGATTGATAAAATGCCTAGGTGACCAAAACATGGATATTGTTGCTAATTTGGAATCCCTTTGAATTGTATTGATATAGATTAAAGTTGAAAGGGTTGGCGAATGTTGTATTATGCTCAAGAGAAGGAAGTTAAGGTATGTGAGGCTAACTCTCTATGTTTGGGAATTTTTAATGATTCTCCCTACACTACGTTTCTTTTACCACGTTACCAACTGCCTCAGAAATATAGTTAAGCCTAGTTCCTTGAATAGTCGTAGAACTTCTATTCTCTAGCTTCATAACTCGTTCACCACTTTCATTCTGAACGTTTTGAGCTCAGTGCGTATTCAATATAGACTTGGGTTTGATGCCCCCGAGTCTTAGTATAGATTACTCAGTATGCCATATACAATTGAAATTTTAGTATTCATAATCAGTTCGAGAACACATGTCTCAGTCTAGTCCCATTCAGTATTCCAATATTATGCAACCCAGTATGATCTAGTATTCCAGTATCATGTAACTCAATGTGATTTAGTATTTCACTATCATGTATTGCAGTATGATTCTCAGTTTCTGATTTTTTAAATTCCTGAATGTTGAACACCTGTATTTGGGCCTGAGGCCGTAGTTTATATGCTTTATGCATACTTGGGCCTGAGGCCGTAGTTTATGCTTTATGCATTTTTGGGCCTGAGGCCGTAGTTATGTATACGTATACTTGGGCCTGAGGCCGTAGCATGTGCACATATATATTGAGCCCGAGGCCGTAGCTTATTCAGATAAACAGGTTGTTCATCATTCAGAAGAGGGAGTATTCATGTCCTTACTTCCTTTATTCAGTTCAGTTATCAGTTATCAGTTATCCTTTCAGTTATCAGATCAGTTATCAGTTATCAGTTATCTTTTCAGTTATCAGTTCAGTTATCAGTTATCAGTTATCTTTTCAGTTATCAGTTCAGTTACCAGTTCTCACTTCAGTTTCAGTTTCAATAGTTATCATTTCAGTTATCAGCTTAGTTTCAGTTTCAGCATTTATAATTCTTTCTTTCAGTTGCTTTACATACCAGTACAATTCAAATGTACTGACGTCCCTTTTGCCCGGGGCCTGCATCTCACAATGCATGTAATGATTTACAGGTTGATGATTCAGAGCGCTAGGATTCTCGTACCAGCTGTTTGGTGATCCCCAGTTGTTTCGGGGCATTATCATTACTTTACGATCTTTTAGTATTTACAGACAGTCAGTGTTTTCAGTACTTCATTAGAGGCTTCATGGACTAGAGTAACAGTTAGACAGAGTCACAGGCTTTTCATGTTAAGCCATGTTGGCTACAAATATGTTTCAGAATTGTATTAGTATTTCCGCACTTTGATTTATATCATCCAGACTTTCAGTATATCAGCATGTGTTAGTTTATCTTCCGCATTCAGTATGTTATGATACCACATGTTGATTCAGCCAGCCAGTTGGTTCGCTCGGTCACATGTAGTCAGGCACCGAGTGCCGTGTTATGTCCAGGCCCAGGTTCGGGGCGCGACACAGAGCCATTCAGACATACATGTTGAGGCTTTTACTCCATGTTTCTCTCATATCTTTTATTTACTGATTTTTATTCCTTACATACTCGGTACATTATTTATACTAACATCCATTTGTCTGGGGACGCTGCGTTTCATGCCGCAGGTCCTGATCGACTGGTTGAGAGTTCTCCAAGTATGCTATCAGCTCAGCGGAAGGTGTTGGTGCGCTCCATTTGCTCCGGAGTTGCTTATTTGGTCAGCATGATTAGGACATGTATTGTTTGGTGTGGCGGGGCCCTATCCGGACATTTACGATGTTTATGTTTTCTTAGAGGCTTGTAGACAGATGTCATGTATACGGATGCTTGTATGACCTTGTCGGCCTATGTTTTGAGTATACGAAGGATCACGTTGGCCTTATAGGCCCATATGTCACAGGTATGAGTTTCTATATCAGGTTGGGTCGTTCTATGTCGGGTATTTCCTCATGTTTACTTTGGTTATCTCATGACGCCCCTTCTGGCCCACTTACCCATGATGATGTAATAAGAAAGATACGTTACGTTGGCACTCGGTTGAGCAGGTACCGAGTGCCCGTCCCGGCCCATCGGTTTGGGTCGTGACAAAAATCTCCAAAACCCGAGCTCAGAATGTTAAAAGGAAGCCAAAATCTCGAACCCTTGTATTTAACATTCTGTCCAGCCTTTCCGCTTCTGCGGACACTTAACCGCATCTGCAGTGTCGCAGAAACGACCACAATTCCACTTCCGTGGTAGATCCACTAGAGCTGGGCCTCCGCTTCTGCGGTCCTGGCCCCGCATCAGTGCAATTGCAGGTGCGGAATTCGTCATCGCACCTGTGAGCCTTCGATCATGCGCCCTTAACGCCGCATTTGTGACCACGAAGGTGCGGAAATAACCTCGCACATGCGACCTCTGTTAACTTCCTCCTTGCTCGCTTCTGCGGCTCCCTTCTCGCTTCTGCGAGCTCGCATCTGCAGCGCCCACCCTGCAGGTGCGATTATACCAACAACTACCAACTTCAACAATTTTTTAAGTTCAAAACTTGATTCGTTAACCACCCGAAGTCCACCTCAGGCCCCCGAGACCTCAACCAATCATACCATTCAATCCCAAAACACAATAAGAACTTAGTCGAGCCCTCAAATCACCTCAAACAACATCAAAAACACGAATCCCGCCCCAAGTCAAGCCTATTGAAACTAAGGAAATTCAACTTCTACAAATGATGTCGAAGCCTATCAAATCAAGTCTGAATGACCTCAAATTTTGCACACAAGTCACAAATTACACCGCGGACCTACTCCAACTTCCGGAAATCCAATCCGACCCCGTTATCAAAAAAGTCCACTCCCGGTCAAACCTTCCAAAAATCCAACTTTCGTCATTTCAAGCCTAATTCAACTACGGACCTCCAAATCACAATCTGGACACGCTCCCATGTCCAAAATCACCCAACGGAGCTAACGGAATAATCAAAACTCCATTCCGGTGTCGTTTACACATAAGACAACATCCGATTAACCTTTTCAACTTAAGCTTCCAACTTTGAGACTAAGTATCTCAATTGATTCCGAAATCCTTCAAGACCCGAACCGACTAACCCTGTAAGTCATATAACAACTGTAAAGCACAAAAATGAGCAGTAAATGGGGGGGGGGGAAAGGAACGGGGCTACAACTCTCAAAACGATCGGCCGGGTCATTACATCCTCCCCCTCGTAAACAGACGTTTATCCTCAAACGGGTCTAGGAACATACATGTAGTCTCAAATAGGTGTAGATATATGTTCTGCATCTCCCGCTTGGTCTCCCAAGTAGCCTCCTCAACTGGCTGACCTCTCCACTGCACCTTTACTGAAGCTATTTCCTTTGACCTCAACTTTCTAACCCGCCGATCCAAAATTGCCACCGGCTCCACATCATAAGTCATATCACCATCCAACTGAACCGTGCTGAAATCCAAAACATGAGACGGATCGCCAACATACTTTCGGAGCATAGAAACATAAAATACTAGATGCACACTCGACAAACTAGGTGGCAAGACAAGCTTGTAGGCCACCTTTCCAATCCTCTGTAGTACCTCAAATGGCCCAATATACCGAGGGCTCAACTTGCCCTTCTTTCCGAACCTCATAACACCCTTCATGGGTGAAACCTTTAGCAGAACCTTCTCCCCAACCATGTAAGAAACATCACGGACCTTTCTATCGGCATAGCTCTTCTATCTAGACTGCGTCATGCGAAGCCGCTCCTGAATTAATTTAACCTTGTCCAAAGCATCCCGAACCAAGTCAGTACCCTATAGCCTAGCCTCACATGGCTCAAACCAACCCAACGGAGATCTACACCGCCTCCCATACAAAGCCTCATACGGGGCCATCTGAATGCTCGATTGGTAGCTGTTTTTGTAGGCAAACTCCACGAACAGTAGAAACTGCTCCCAAGAACCCTCAAAATCAATGACACAAGCGCATAGCATGTCCTCCAATATCTAAATAGTGCGCTCAGACTGTCCGTCCGTCAGAGGGCGAAATGTTGTACTCAACTCAACTTGGGTGCCCAACTCTCACTACACGGCTCTCCAAAACTGCGATGTAAACTGCGTGCCCCGATTTGAAATGATGGACACTGGCATACTGTGAAGGCGAACAATCTATCGAATGTAAATCTCAGTCAACCGCTCTGAAGAATAAGTAGTACCAGTTAGAATGAAGTGTGCGGACTTGGTCAGCTGATCCACAATCACCCAAATAGCATCGAACTTCCTCAAACTCCGTGGGAGCCCAACTACCAAAATCCATGGTGATCCGCTCCCACTTCCACTTTGGAATCTCTATCCTTTAAAGCAATCCACCCTCTCTGATGCTCATACTTTACCTGTTGACAATTAAGACTTCGAGCTACAAACCCCACTATATCCTTCTTCATTCTCCTCCACCAATAGTGCAGCCTCAAGTCCTGGTACATCTTCGCGGCACCCGGATGAATGGAATACCGCAAATTGTGGGTCTCCTCAAGAATCAACTAACGTAACCCATCTACATTGGGCACACATATCCGGCCCTGCATCCTTAACACCGCATCATCTCACATAGTAACATCTCTGGCATCACCATGCTGAACCTTGTCCTTGAGGACAAGCAAATGAGGATCATCATACTGGCACTCTTTGATGCCATCAAATAAGGAAGACCGAGAAACCACACAAGCTAGAACCCAACTGGGCTCTGAAACATCTTATCTCACGAACTGGTTGGCCAAGGCCTGAACATCAACTGCAACCGGTCTCTCACCAACAAAAATGAATGCAAGGCTACCCATACTCACTGCCTTCCTACTCAAGGCATCGGCCACCACATTGGACTTCTCCGGATGATATAGAATAGTAATATCATAGTCCTTTAGCAGCTCCAACCATCTGCGCTATCTCAAATTTAGATCCTTCTGTCTGAAAAAGTGATGGAGGCTCCGATGATCTGTAAATACCTCACAAGACACTCCATAGAGATAGTGCCTCCAAATCTTCAATGCATGAAGCCAACTCCAAATCATGAACGGGGTAGTTCTTCTCATGAGGCTTCCACTGGTGCGAAGCATAAGCAATCACTCTACCCCCTGCATCAAAACACACCCGATACCGATCCGAGAAGCATCACAATACACTGTATAAGAACTAGAAGCTGAAGGTAGAACTAGAACTGGAGTTGTGGTCAAGGCAGTCTTGATTTTTTGAAAGCTCTCCTCACACTCATCTAACCACTTGAAAGAAGCACCCTTTTGGGTCAATTTGGTCAAGGGCGATGCAATAGATGACAAACCATGCACGAAGCAACGATAATAGCTGACCAACCTAAGAAAGCTTCGAATCTCCGTAGCTAAGGACAGCCTGGGCCAACTCTGAACCGCCTCTATCTTCTTCGGATCAACCTTAATCCCCTCACTGGACACTACGCGCCCCAAGAACGCCACTAAACTGATCCAAAACTTACACTTGGAGAACTTGGCATAAAGCTTCTCCTCCCTCAACCGCTGCAACACAATCCTCAAATGCTGGACATACTCCTCCTAGCTACGAGAGTACACCAAGATATCATCAATGAATACTATGACAAACAAGTCGAGATAAAGATGAAATACACTGCTAATCAGATGCATGAATGATGCTGGGGTGTTGGTCAGTCTAAAAGACATCACAAGGAGCTCATAATGACCATAACGGGTCCTAAAAGTTGTCTTTAGAATATCCGAGTCCCGAATCTTTGACTGGTGATACCCGTACCTCTAATCGATCTTAGAGAACACCCTCGCTCCGTGAAGCTGGTCAAATGAATCATCAATGCGCGGCAAATGATACTTGTTCTTGATTGTAACTTTGTTCAACTGCCTATAATCAATACACATGCGCATAATACCATCCTTCTTCTTCACAAATAGAACTGGTGCACCCCAAGGCAACACACTAGACCTAATAAACCCATTATCCAGAAGTTCCTAAAGCTGCTCCTTCAACTCAGCCGATGCCATACGGTACGGAGGAATAAAAATGGGTTGAGTGCCCGGCACCAAGTCAATACCAAAGTCAATATCCCTGTTAGGCGGCATGCCCGACGGGTCTGTAGGAAACACGTCCGAAAAACCTCGTACCACCGGAACAGAATCAATAGAAGGGATATCAGCACCAACATCCCTAACAAAGGCCAAGTAAGATAAGCAACCCTTCCCAACTACCCGCTGGGCCTTAAAATATGAAATCACTCTGCTGGAAACATAGTCTAGAGAACCTCTCCACTCAATCCTTGGGACCCCGGCATCGCTAACGTCACAGTCTTAGCGTGACAATCCAGAATAGCATAATATGGAGACAACCAATCCATACCCAAGATCACGTCAAAACGTCCATACTAAGCAGCAAGAGATCAACTCTGGTCTCCAATCCCCCCAATAGTCACTGTACACAACCCATATACACGGTCCACAATAATAGTATCACCACCAGCGTAGATACATGAACAGATGAAGCTAAAGACTCACGGGGCATATCCAGATAATGAGAAAAATACGATGATACATATGAATAAGTGGAACCAAGGTCAAATAATATAGAGGCATCCCTATGGCATACTGAGGCAATAATTGTGATCAATGTGTCTGAAGCAATAACATCTGGTCTGGCAGGAAGAGCATAGAATCGGGCCTGGCCGCCACTTAATCGGCTCCCCCTCTAGGGCAACCCCTAGCTACCTGAGCCCCACCCCGAGCTGGTTGGGCGGGTGGTGGAGTAATCGGTGCTGAAGTCGTATGTTGACTCTTCTACTGAGCTGGACCTCCTGACATGCGGGGACAATGCCTCTTGATGTGACCCCTATCTCCACACTCAAAACAACCTCTCCCTGTGAATGGCAGTGAATAGTGAGACGGACCCTAAGAACCAGAGTAACTATCAGGAGGACCCAGTACATATGAACCTTGAGCTGATGGTGCACGAGTCAAACTCTGAGCTAAAAGGGCACTGAGAGATGAGTTGCCCTAATGTGCACTGTACGAACCATGGCTAGATGATGCACCACGGTGAACTGGACGAGCCGTCTGGGTGTGCCTATAAGGACGTCCCCTACCGTGGTAAAACTGACCCCCAGAAGGAACACCACTGAAACCACCCGATCCACGAGGCCTCTTGGCCTCCCTCTCACCCCGCTCCTGGCTGCGGACCATCTCTATCTGCCAAACAATATCAACAACCTCATCGAAAGTAGCACCAGACACCCTCTCCCTAGTCATAAACAATCACAGCTGATATGTGAAGCCATCAATGAACCTCCTAATCCTCTCCTTATCAGTGGGAACCAATCAAACTGCATGACGTACCAACTCAGAAAACCTTATCTCGTACTGCGTCACGGACATGCCATCCTAACGTAACTGCTCAAACTGTCTGCCCAGCTCCTCTTTGCGAGACTCCGACACGAACTTCTCCAAAGAGAACGGAGAACTCCTGCCATATAAGCGGTGCTGCACCAACCGACCTGCATCTCACATAAGCCTCCCACTATCTGAAGGCAGCCCCAGAGAACTGAAAAGTAGTGAACGAGACCCTACTGGTCTCCAGAATACCTACTTTACGGAGAATTCGCTGACACTTGTCCAAGAAGCCTTGGGCATCCTCCGACTCTGTCCCACTGAAAGATATAGGCTAAAGCCTACCAAACCTCTCTAGTCTCCGCTGCTCATCATCAGTCATAACAGGAACCACGCGGGCCTGAGCAGCTGCAACCGACTGGGTTGGAAGTGCCCCCGGTGTTTGGAATCCCTGCATCAGCTGCTCTGATGTACGGGTGGCGGGAGTCTGAGCACCTCCTCTGGCCTGAGAAGTGGCTGTTGTGGCCGGAATAGAGACCACCTGAGCAAGGCTAATGCACACAGTCAGAATTTGAGCCAAAGCCTCTTGAAGGCCTGAAATAACAGTGGGCGCAGCTGGTGCCTGATCTGGCCCCACTGGCTCAACTGTATCTGGTACCTGCTCCTGAGCTGGAGCGACTGGTGGGTCTGTGATAACTAGGGATTTTGACGCATTTTATACCCCTTTGTGCTTATGCTTTGATTATAAATTCATGCAAAATAGTCCCAAAAGGCTCATAAGTTGTGCTTGATTGCAGGTTTGATCAATAAAGTGACAAGATGTCAAAGATCAGCTCAAAATGAGTGAAACCTGCACAAGTACCAAAAGACAAGACAAACTCAGGAAAAACAGGCCTAGTGCGGCCGCACCACACTTTGTGCAGTCCGCACTAGAGATTTCAGAGACTCAGCATTTCAGGCTTCGAAGCAATGCGGCCGCACTAAACTTTGTGAGGTCCGCGGTGGACCTCCGCGGCCGCACTACCATTCTGTGCGGTCCGCAGAGGCAAGGTTTAGAGAGCTGCCAAGTGGAATGATTCAAGCCTGTACGGTCCGCGGTCGACTTTGTGTGGACCGCGCTAGAAGCCTCCACGGCCGCAGTCCATTCTGTGCGGTCCGCGGAGCCTGGGTTCAGAGAGTCGAAATTTCAAGTTCAAGAGCCTAGTGCGGCCGCACACCATTTTGTGCGGTCCGCACTGACCCCGCAGGGGCAATTTTGTCCAGTTTTTCCAGCTTAGTATAAATAGAATATTTTTCCATTTTTAGGGCATCAGATATTATCAGACGTTAGCTGCGCTCGTGAGAAGACATTTCTTAGCCATTTTGGGCACTTTTACTTAGTTTTAATCGTTGAATCTTTGTATTTACATTAGTAATTAATTAATATGTCTTTCTCTTCATCTATTTCTTTGATTTTATCTTCAAGCATGAGTAGCTAGACCCATTAGCTAGGGTTGTGGCTCAACCCTAGTGTGGGTAATTGATGGATGTTGTGATCTAAGGTTAGATTGATTATGGGTGTTTGTTATTTGGGTCAATTTTATGGTTTAATTTATGAATTAGTGATTGCAAACACTAGTTTGTGCTAAGTTGACTTAGGCTCTTCTTGAGAAAGAGAACCTAAGTCTCCAAAACTGACTCTATGGACTCAAGAGATTTGATAGTCCCAATTAAAGGGTTAAACCTCGAGAGAGTAATTGCCCGACTTGAACCCTAGTTGCTTGGGCAAATATGCATACCTAATTGATCTTGAGAGAGTGAATTGGGAAAAACCACTCTTTCTACCGAGAGGTGTAGAGTGGATAGTATCTAGCAACGGTTATAACATATTTCCCCAATCATGTCAATCGTGCCTTAGATGCAATTACCCGTCAATTAGCCACCTAGGTGAAAGTCACTACCCTAGTAACCTTTTAAACCATTAGATACAACTTTCAATAATTATCTCTTAGCTTTAATCTAGTAGCATTTTTCAATTAGTAGTTTGATAAAAATAGAACCATAATGAAAATCCAAAAATGAATAGAAGACCAATTAAGAGCACACACGCAATCCTAAACTAGATAGATACTCGATTCCAATCCTAGATCTCTGTGGATTCGATCCCGACCCAAAATCGGGTAAAAGCTATTGCAACCCTCTCTTGCTACTTATTAGTAGTGCGGAGTTGGCAGCGATCACTTTTTGGCGCCGTTGCCGGGGAGCTAATGGTTTTGGCTATCTATTTAGTTAGTTTTGTGTGTTGTTCTTCTTTCCTTCTTTGTTACTAATTTGTGTGTGTGATTACTACAGGTACCAAATGGCTTTAAATGCTAATGACCCTCTTGAAAATATGCTTGCGGGGGAGGAGGTTGATGAAATTAGAGAGGATGAGGTGCCTCTTGTACCTCTCGAACCACGACGAGACCGCCAGGCCAATGCTAATGACAACGTTCCGGACCCTCCTTCGCCACCTCCAAGAGCGATTCCGTGGGTGCTACCGAACCAAGGATATGCAAGTGCTATTGTCCTCCCCAGAATCTAGGCGAGCAATTTTCAGATAACCAATGTGATGTTGACCTTACTTGAGCAGCGTGGGTATTTCACGGGCGCCGCGGATCAAAATGCCTACAAACATCTCAAGGGGTTCGTGGATACATGTTGGGGTAGCAAGCAGACGAATGTGTCCAAGGATGCTCGTAGGTTGAGGCTTTTCCCATTCTCACTTCAGGGGAAAGCACTGGATTGGCTAGAGAGCCTCCCCAACCATTCCATCACAACTTGGGATGAGTTGGCGGATAAGTTTATTGCTAAATTTTTCTCACCTGGGCACATGGCGGCACTTCGAGATAAAATATTGGCTTTCAAGCAAGAGCCCACGAAACCTTTGCATGAGATTTGGGAGCGGTTTAGAACGATGGTGAAGGAATGCCCCAATAATGATATGACGGAGGCGATGATACAACAAACCTTCTATCGGGGCATCAATACTACAAATCAATGCATAGTCAATCAATTGGCTGGGGGTAATTTCATGAAGTTGCCTTATGACGAAGCTTGTGTGATCCTTGATGATATGGCGGATACGTCCTCCACATGGCAAAGTAGAGCCAATGTTCCTCAAGGTGATCCTACGGTTATTCATTTGAATAAGGAATTACACGACCATGGGCAAGCTATAGCGGAGTTAACAACTACTATGAGTGGCTAAGGCACAGTTTCAACAAGTCCAAAACCCAACCAACAAGAGAAGGCAAAGAAGGCAACAAAACCAAGGGAATTATGAGCAATTTGCTGATGATTGTAATTGGTTTCAAAATGATGGCTATGATGAGCAAAATGAAGAGGTACAATATGTGAACAATTTTCAAGGCCAACGGGGCAACTCTTCAAACCAACAACAGTGGAGACCTCAAGATAATGGGGGCAATCAACAACAAAATAGTGGTAATTGGGGGAGCAACAACCAAAATAACAACTGGGGAAATCAACAACAAAACAGTGGTAATTGGGGGAGCAACAACCAAAATAACAACTGGGCCAATCAAGGCAACCAAGGGAATTGGAATGGTAATAACAACAATTGGGGTGGCAACAATAATCAAGGTGGATGGACTAATGGAAATCAAGGAAACCGGGGGCAAGGCTTTCAAAGGCCCCCAATGTACCAACAACTGAACAATCCACCCCTTTTTCCTTCTCAAGGTCCTAGTTCTTCGGGTAATGATATGGGTAGAATCGAAATGATGTTCGAACATATGATGAAGAAGAATTCGGACTCGGATGCACAGTTGGCTTCCCACAATACCTCTATCAGAAACTTGGAGGTGGAAATAGGCCAAATCTCTCAATCATTGAATACTCGCCCGAAGGGTGCTATACCAAGTGATACGGTAGTGAACCCAAAGGGTGGGAACAACCATGTCATGGCGGTTACAACAAGAAGTGGGAGAGGCGGTGATGTGAATGCCTCGAAACAAAAGCAAGTTGTTGAAGATGATGTGGAGTTGCAAGAAGATGCGGGTCCTGTGGTAGTTGAAGATGTGGTTGATGACAATGTGAACAATGAAGTGAGGATTGACATTAATGAAACCGAGGTGGAAACTCAAGAGGCCGTGAACCTGTCTAGGGAGCACGTAATTGACATGTCGGAGCCGGTTGTGTCAAAAGCCAAGGCACCTTTGCCTAGGCCACCTCCCCCCTATCCTCGAAGGTTAGCTAAGCAGAAAAGTGAGAATCAATTCAAAAAGTTCATTGACATGATGAAGAGCTTATCCATCAACGTGCCTTTGGTGGAGGCTTTGGAGCAAATGCATGGTTATGCTAAATTCATGAAAGATTTGGTTACAAAGAAAAGATCAATGGACTGTGAAACTATCAAGATGACCCACCAAGTGCCATAGTACATTCAATGGCCCCGAAATTAGAGGATCCCGGTGCTTTCACTATCCACTGCACTATTGGTAGTGCAGACTTTGCCAAAGCTTTATGTGATCTTGGGGCAAGCATCAATTTAATGCCCTTCTCAGTTTGGGTATTGGGCCTCCGAGGCCAACTTCCATGCGATTGCAAATGGCAGACCGATCTATGAAGCGACCATTGGGTATTGTTGATGATGTGCTCGTCCGGGTGGACAAATTCATCTTGCCAGCTGATTTTGTGATATTGGATTGTGAGGTAGATTATGAGTCCCGATCATATTAGGGAGACCTTTCCTTGCTACGGGAAAGGCTCTAGTTGATGTGGAAGCAGGGGAACTCACTTTCATGGTAGGTGATGAAAAGGTAGTATTTCATGTGTGCAAGTCAATGAAGCAGCCCAATTGTATCGAAATGTGTTCATTTGTGGATTTAGTCACGGCTGTGATAATTGACGATACCAGTGCAATGATCAATGTTGAGGACCCTTTGGAGGCCGTATTGTTGAATTTGGATGTCAATGATGATGCGAGCCGAGTGGAGTGCGTGAATGCTTTACATGGAATGGGCTCTTATTCTTATGAGCCTAGGAAACTTTCTTTGGATCTTGAAAATAGAAAGACGCCTCCAACAAAGCCTTCAATCGAGGAACCCTCGGTGTTGGAGCTGAAGTCATTACCTCCACACCTCAGGTATGAATTCTTGGGCTCTAATTCAACTTTACCAGTTATTCTTTCCTCTTGTCTTACTAACATGCAGGTAGATGCCACGTTGGCGGTGCTCAAAAAGTGGAAAAAGGTAATTGGATGGATATTTTGGACATGTAAATTCCCATCGGGATGATTATGAGTGAGAATAGTTGTTTCAAAAGCAAGATGGAAAGTGAGGTGCATAAGATTTGAAAAAATCGACTAAGTTTGCAGAAGGTCTATATTCCAGCAGGGTTTAGTGAAAATGGGTAAAGAATTTGGGAAAACTCAAAGCATGAAAGTTGTAGGCCTTTTATATAGCTTTCCAACGATATATTGTGGAACCAAAACGGAGCTCTGTGCAAAATGTTATGCCCGTTTTACAGAACAGTGCGCAACCACCGCGCCCAGACCGCGACCGCGGTGGTGAGGCAGTGTTGCAGCGATTTACCGCGGTTGGGACCGCGGTCAGGCCTACTGGGACGCGGTGGCCAACTTGGGAAGTCATTTTTTTAGCCCTATTTAGTCCCCCACAGCCCCAAAACATAAAAACTTGCTCTAGAAAGTAAAGCTCTAAAAAAAATCTAACTCCTTAAGGGTCCATCAACCACCCAAGGTAAGTTCTAATGGTGATTCTAAGTTAATTTCAATTTCCGAACATCTTATTAACATGGGTAAACCCTCCATATCATTAGATATTCGACTGGGACATCATTGTTGAGAGAAGGAACCCTAGAACTCGAATTCAAGGGGATTGGACTTCAAAGAGGTAATGTCTTCACTCTCTAATTGATTCCAGCATTGGTTTAATGATTATAAATCCTAGTTCAGGAGATATAAGTTGATGGGTTAGATAGAAAAGCATGAACGATTATAGGGTTGGGGTGTTGATTGTTTATTATTGGTTAAGAGTGTTGTTTACCTTATGGGTGATGAAGAATAGTGTTGATTATAATCGTTTGAGACTTTATAATTTAACTAGGAACAAGAGAATGGGTTGTTGGGTGTAGAAACACCATTAATAAGGGCTATGAAGCTTTATGCCACCAAGTGTTTGATAAAATGCCTAAGTGACCAAAACATGACTATTGTTGCTAATTTGGAATCCCTTTGACTTGTAAATATATAGATTAAAGTTGAAAGGGTTGGCGGATATTGTATTATGCTCAAGAGCAGGAAGTTAAGGTATGTGAGGCTAACTCTCTATGTTTGGGAATTTTAATGATTCTCCCTACACTACGTTTCTTTTATGGCGTTACTAATTGCCTCAGAAATATAGTTTAGCCTAGTTCCTTGAATAGTTGCAGAACTTCTATTCTCTAGCTTCATAACTCGTTCACCACTTTCATTCTGAACGTTGTGAGCTCAATGCATATTCAATATAGACTTGGGTTTGATGCCCCCGAGTCTTAGTATAGATTACTCAGTATGCCATAAGCAGTTGAAGTTTCAGTGTTCATAATCAGTTCAAGAATACATGTCTCAGTCTTGTCCTATTCAGTATTCCAGTATTATGTAACTCAGTGTGATCCAGTATTCCAGTATCATGCAACTCAGTGTAATTTAGTATTTCACTATCATGTATTGCAGTATGATTCTCAATTCCTGAATGTTGAACACCTGTATTTGGGGCCTGAGGCCGCAATTTATGCTTTATGCATCTTTGGGCCTGAGGCCGCAGTTTATGCTTTATGCATCTTTGGGCCTGAGGCCGCAGTTTATGCTTTATGCATTTTGGACCTGAGGTCGCAGTTATGTATACGTATACTTGGGCCCGAGGCCGCAGTTGTGCACATATATATAGATAATATATATATATATTATATATTTATATATATATATATATATATATATATATATATATATATATATATATATTGGGCCTGAGGTCGCAGCTTATTTATTCAGATAAACAGGTTGTTCATCATTCAGAAGAGGGAGTATTCATATCCTTACTTCCTTTGTTCAGTTCAATTATCAGTTATCAGTTATCAGTTATTAGTTCAGTTATCAGTTATCAGTTATCAGTTAAGTTATCAGTTACCAGTTATCATTTCAGTTTTAGTTTCAATAGTTAGCATTTCAGTTATCGATTATAAATTCTCAGCTATCAACTTGGTTTTAGTTTCGGCATTTATGATTATTTCTTTCAGTTGCTTTACATANCATTACCCAGTGCAATTCAAATGTAGTGACGTCCCTTTTGCCCGAGGCCTGCATCTCACGATGCAGGTAATGATTTACAGGTTGATGATTCAGAGCGCTAGGATTCTTGTACCAGCTATTTGGTGATCCCCAGTTCTTTCGGGGCATTATCATTACTACAGTCTTCAGTATTTTCAGACAGTCAGTGTTTTCAGTACAAATTAGAGGCTTCATAGACTAGGGTAACAGTTAGAGAGAGTCACATGCTTTTCATATTAAGCTATGATGGCTACAAATATGTTTCAGAATTGTATTAGTATTTCCGCACTTTGATTTATATCATCCAGATTTTCAGTATATCAGCATGTGTTAGTTTATCTTCCGCATTCAGTATGTTATGATACCACATGTTGATTCAGCCAGCCAGTTGGTTCGCTCGGTCACATATAGTCAGGCACCGGGTGCCGTGCTACGTCCAGGCCCAGGTTCGGGGCGTGACATCTAAAGTCTTTTGGTAGACCAATAAAGAGCAGAGAACGGGTCAGGAAAATTCTTAGAAGTCTACCCACAATTTGGCAGCCCAAGGTTATTGCTCTGCAATGTCAGAACCTTGACAAAATATCCTATGATGAACTTAGAGGTGATCTAATTGCCTTTGAGAAAACTCACTTGGACAGGAAAATTCAACAAGAAAAGAAGAAAATAGTTGCTTTTAAAGCAACTGTGACTAAACCAGAAAATGAAGAGGAAGTAGAAGAACAAGATGAAAACATAGCCACGCTCTCCCAAGTTGTAACAAGCATGATGAGGATAAACAGAAATAGTAGGAGAGGTACATCAAACTTCAAAAAAAGAAGGGAAAATAATGAAAATGATAAAAATGATGGAAGATGCTATGAATGTGGAAAATATGGATACATTCAAGCTGATTTTCCCGAACTGAAGAAGAAGCTCAACAGGAACCTTCAAAAGAAGAAGTCGTTTGGAGCCTGGAGTGATGAAGAAGAATCTGACCATGAAAAAATTGCAAATATGTGTTTCATGGCCATAAAAAAAGATAGCAATGAGGACTCAAGTGAACTTGGGCTCATGGAAGACGAAGGAGCAGATGAGGAAGAAGACTCAAGTGAACTTGGTCTTATGGCAGACGAGGGAACCAGTGAGGTACGTCTTCCTACATGTCCCAACTGTTATGAACTCCAAGAATTTGTTGATATTATTCTTGTATATATTGAAAGAGTTCTAAATGAACTCGGAAAGATCCAAAGAGAAAAGAAAGACTGAGCCTTGAAGCTGTACATTTGTGAAATTAAGCGTGACATGCTTCAAGATGAAGTTAATGAACTTCAACTTCAACTGAATGGATTACGAAAATCCACTAGTCATAGTTCTGTCAAATCAAATCAGACTGTTCCTCAAACATCTTTAATTAGAACTAGAACCTCTCATGCATGCTCTTATTGTGGTAAAAATGGTCACAACACTAACTAATGCAGGAACAAAATCAGAGCAGAAAGGGGCTTTGAAAATCCCAATAATCTGCCGTGTTTTTATTGTGGAAAACTTGGTCACACTTCTAACCATTGCAGGTTCAAGGACAATAGGAGATGGGTCCGGCGACCTAAATCCTCCTAGTCAAGCTAACACTCAGAAATCTAACCATTCAGGACCCAAGCAGGCTTGGGTGCCTAAAAACAAGTAATTTTGTTCAGGAATACCGCAAGAAGAATCAAAAAGGAAAATTGTATCTTGACAGCAGGTGTTCCTGACATATGACTAGTGGCAAATAATTATTCAAAATTGTCACCAAACTAGATGAAGGAACAGTTACCTTTAGAGATAAATCAAAAGGAAGTGTAATTGGGTTGGAAAGGTTCCTCTCAGCTCAACATGTGATGTAGATGAAGTGTATCTAGTTGATGAACTTGGTTACAATCTTCTCATCATTAGTCAACTATGTGACAATGACTACGTGGCTCGTTTCAAAAACATGGTTGGTTTATTGAAGATGAATCGGGTAAAGTTATCCTCTCTGGAAATAGGGACAGAAATGTTTATACTATCAGCAACTTAGATAGTGTTGGTAATCAAATTTGTCTAGCTTCTATTCTTGATGACCCTTGGGTATGGCATAGAAAACTTGGTCATGCCAGCATGCATACTATTCATAAACTTTCTAAAAATGATCTTGTCATTGGTCTTCCAAAACTAGATTTTTCAAAAGATCAGATTTGTGATGCATGTCAACTAGGAAAACAAAGCAAGTCCTATTTTAAAGTCAAAAACATTGTTTCAACTACAAAATCTCTTTAACTACTGCATATGGATCTTTTGGGACCTACTAGAACTGCTAGCATAGGTGGTAGAAAGTATGCTTTTATTATAGTAGATGATTTTTCTAGATTCACCTGGGTTATTTTTCTAAGTCACAAGAATGAGGCATTAAGGAACTTTGAAGTCTTTTGCAAGAAAGTGCAGCGTGAAAAAGGTTACTACATTTCCTTCTGTGTGGCCTTATCCACCACAGAGGTAGAATATTTGGAAATAGGCAACTGCTGCACACAAGTACTATGGATCATGCATCAACGTAACTGTTTGATCATGATTTATGTCTTAATTCTATTCCTATTATGCATGACAACACCAGTGTAATTTGTTTATCAAAAAACTCTGTGCATCATTCTAGGGCTAAGCATATTGAGATCAAGCATCATTTTATTTGTGATCATGTTGCTAAAGGAAATATTGTGTTAGAATTTGTTAATATCGAAAATCAGTTAGCGGATATTTTTACAAAATCTTTGCTTGAAGAAAGATTTTGTTTCCTTCGAAATAAAATTGGTATATGTACAATTCCCTCATAACCATGTTTAATATTTTTTATAGTTACTTTTATTTATTTCCATATATCTTGTTATTTTCGCCAAAAAATCATTTAGTACTTGATTAATCTTCACACTCATTTATTGTGAACCGACGGGGTAGTTTTGCAGAAGGCAACTTTTCAGTTGCCTTTCATACGTCTCTCCGGGAATTAAGGCGTCCATTCTAGTGCTTTTTAACTCCTCCTCCCTCGATTATATCTCACATTCTCTCAAAGAAACCAATCTTCTTTCTCTCTGTTTTCTTCCACTCATGGCCAAAGCAAAACCCTCTCCCTCCTCTTTCATACCCAGAAGAAGCCACCGATTCAAGAAAACCAAAGATGACCCTGTAGATATCGAATCCTCCGAAATCACAGATCACTTACTCATTGAAGTAGATTCGAGTGGCTCTCAAGAAGAAATTATCATATCTCAAAAGAGGGCAGGAAGACGACCAATGGAGTTCATCCCCAAATAATCCTCTCAGAAAAAGGGAAAAGCTGAAAGTATAGAGTTTGGTCCTGAAGACAAGATGATTTTCTACGGTCCTGAGGAGAAGGATAGTTTTTTCGCTTTCAAAGGAAAGTCAATTGCTTTTGGTCGCATTGCAAGTTTAAAGTCTATGCAAAACTCCCACTGTAATGTTCTGTATATTTTTGAAACTCAGAAACTTGTCTATCTTTTTGCTACTATTGGTGATACTGTCTATGAAGAGCCTGTGCATATGTTCTATGAAAACCTTTTTGTGAATGATAAAGACGATCTAGAAACCATGGTCTTAGGAACTCGCATTATCCTTGTTCTTATCAGTTTGAAAAAATCTTTGCTACAAAGTTTGTTGGATACAAGTTTTTTGTGCAACATTCCTTGCCAGATAATTTTGAAGTATCTTTTGATGAGGCCAAAAGTGTTCTGTCTGAAACCCCCTGATACAGGTCCTAAGAACATGAAATTTGAACATCGTGTTCTAGCCCATATTATTGCAACCATTTGCTACCCTGTACTGGTTCTCTGAGTACTCTGTCTCTCAGAGATGTATTTGTTCTCTATTGTTTGGTGAATGGTAAAGCTATCATATGGTTTGCCTAGGTACGTCAATACTTTCTTGAAAGTATCAGGGACGTTTCATCTTCTGCGAGGAGCCTTCCCTATGATTTACTAGTCTCTCACATCCTGAAAGTCATGAAAGTAGACCTATCTCTCTATGCTCCAAAGACTATCTCCAGCACCTATGACAAGACTGCCTTTTGCCATGATGGGGTATACCTTGGATTAAGAAGGACAAAAGCACCAGAGGTCATCCCTACTCAGAACAGTAGGGGAATCAAATCTGAAACCAACAAGTCCTCTTCTTTAGACCAGCTGATGCTGATGCAACACGACATTGCAGGTATCAAGGAATTACTAACCTCTATGCGGAGCAGGTGGACAAGATTATAGAAGTAACCAAGGAAACAGGGCTATGCAGGATGTCACTGAGAAGCTGACCAAAGTCACCAAGGACATTGATGCCTCCTATGAAAGCTTCTGCACTAAAGTGATCAACACCCTGAAATATTTCCTTGGAAAGAATTGAATGTTTGGGAAGCTTAAGACAATTTTTTTGCTTTTTGTTTTATGTGGTAGTTTAAGACTATTTTTTTCGGTTGTGTCTGGGATGAGCATCAGTCGACTATACTCACTATAACTGCTTAGTTGTACAAATTTTTTGCCTGCTTAGTTATTACTATTACTGTAAGTAGTTTCTCTTGCTCTTTTTGATTGATGTCAAAAGGGGAGAAGAAAGAAAAAGAGTGCAGGTTGTGCAGGTTCAAAAGTGCAGATTCAAATCAACACCCAAGAACTAGCTTGAAGACAGGGGGAGCACACTTGAAAAGTAAAGGGAAGTATCCATAAATTAGTCAAACTCTTTTTAGCTTATTGTCATCATCAAAAAGGGGAAGATTGTTAAGTTTAGAATTTTAATAATGATCAACAACCCTAAAGAAGCCTTGACTAATGGTATATTATTGTATGCAGATTCTGGTGAGCAACAACATTGCTAAAAGGAATTAAGATCTACTCAACGGCTATGTATCTTCAACCATTGCCTTACATGGTAAATAAATCAGTCAGCCTAAGAAGAAGGAGTCAATCAACAACCGATCAAGATTTTCAAGTGTGCAAAAGTGGAACAAATCACAGACAGACCAATCAGTGTTAACCAAGATCCTCAAACGTGCAAGAATGGAGCAAATCACGGACAACAATCAAACCTGCAGGATTCAGCAGAAGCTCAAGCCAAGAAAGCTAAGAAGGAAACGAAAGCAATCCGCCAAGATTGAAGCAATCAGCCAAGATTATCTCCAGTCAAGGAAGCAATTCATAAGGAAAGAGAGACGAATATAGCTACAATTTCAAACTAGATTCATGAGGCAACCCTTGGGTCTTTATCTTAGAAGTACATGCCTCACAAGGAAATGATTCCTAAAATTGCTTAGTACAATCCCAGAAGTCAAGGAAGCAGAAGACTCAGGAGCTATAAAGGAAGAAGCAGAAGGACATTGAACTTCAGGCAACTACAAAAACTGTTGTCTAAGCCTTTCTAGTTCTTAGTACAAATACTGTATTCTTGAGTTTACAAGTGTCACAATGATAAGAAGAGTTAGAACACAAAAGAGAGTTGTGTCAACATTACAAAGATCACTGTTGCTGAACATCGTTGATGGTGAACGCACTAAAACCATCACTTTTGTAATCCTTTATCAAAGATCTAAGAAAACCCTTGTGACCTAAGGGAACTGGACGTAGGTACCACACCGGTACTGAACCAGTATAAAAACTATTGTGCCTTCTTACTTTTCTGTTAGTCTATTTCATTCTTACTGGAATTGTTCACTATGCAAAACCTAGTCAACTAAACTCACACTTAGTCAACTAGAATTTTAATTGGTTCTAATTCAACCCCCCCCCCCCTTCTTGTACTTCATATGAGTTCTTACAGTAAATGCAAGCTAATGTACAACAGGGTTTACATCCAAATCTTTATAGCTATTTAGTGAATTTCTATTATATATATAGGATTCACGTGAACCCGTAGAATACCTAGTAGATCTGCCCCTCGCTCATGTATAGGATGGCTCCTTCGGAAAGGAAATCTTTAATTAGTGCCCATGCTAGACCACGAAACTAAATTCGATTCACTCTTTTGATGTACTCTCTAAAGAATCTAAGCTATGGTCTTATCATTCAGTATGCAGTGCTAGAAATATAATAATGCATTGTCGTCCAGTTTTCCAAAAGCAGTGATCATATGCCGCACAAGCTTCTTAATTTTAATAGATCTGAGATAAGATTACAAGTTTGATTACCTGTATTGAAGATAAAATTAAATTGCAACTTACAATTTACAATTTATAATTTGTTTTGATCTTTTGTAACTCATTTTTTTCTTTCTTCAATCTTTCCTCATGTAAAAGAAAGTAAAACATGTCTATACATGATATGATGAAGCCACATGCCCTAAACCACATTTTCCACTTTTTCTATTGTGTTATCCACCGCGTGTAAGAATCAAAAAGTTCCCTTCCCGCGAAAAATGAATTCAGTAACACGCGTGCTCCTCCTATTGATGATCAGACTTGTAGAAGGATTTTCGATAATTGAGTTTCATTTATTTGAATCGATAGTGTAAAGAATCTTTTGTCCAATAAAGATCTTTTGTCCAATCAAGATCAATTGAAATGTAACTTTTTTTGGTAATAAACTGTGAATATTACCATAACAACTAAAAACTTTACAAACTAAGAGCATCTAAATTCCAAACCACCTTCTAGGAAGTGCGCTCAGAATTCTAAGATCTCCGAAAGACAAATCAATCATCTATGTAATCTAATTACAGAGCCTATGAATCAAAACTTGAAAGTTTCTAGCTCTCCTAGAACCTGCACAATTGCTCTCTACCTAAGTTTTTTCTGAATCTGTAAAACTATAAACTCTCTATTTACATTTAATTTCCTGAATATTCTCCAATTCCTAGCTTGCCATGTATAGTAAATCGTGTCTCCATAAATAACAGCTCCAACTTCTTTCCTGAATTGCCTCCGTTGTTTATTTCTTATCCATTTCAAGGTGCTTCTGGAAGGCTTCTGTGGGAAGGCAATACCAGTCCATGTAGCAAGTTTTTCTCTTACTGTAGTGACCCATTCACACTCAGAAAAAAGGTATAGTTCAGTTTCAGGAACTCCAAGCTCACATAAGCAGCAATTCATGTTGCCATCAGTAAGTATATTTAGTTTCAATAGCCTTTCCTTTGTTAGCAATTTATCCTGATAAGAAAGCCATATGATTACTCTATGCCGAGGCAACATTATAGCATTCCAAACCAATTCAGCTTCTCTCATCCTTGTCATATCCCCAAGCATTGAATTATAACTACTTGATACAGAATATGCGCCAATTGAAGTTAGCTTGTATGTGTCTCTGTTATACTATTGTGCCATTATCTCTTTCAATGAATTCAACTTCTTCCAGTACCAACTACACTTTTGCGGTGGACTATGTTCCTAGATATCTCTACGGTCCTTTATATAAACCCCATTTACCCACTTAACCCATAACACATCCTTCTTAGTGACTAGTTGCCATAACAACTTACCAATTGATGCAATATTTGATGGTAGGCTAGGAACTCATGTTTTAGCTATATTTTGCACACTAATTAAACTTTGATTGGATTTGAGCCTAATTGTTAGTACTTTATACTTATTACGTGGGTTATATTGTGTAGGATGTAGTTTCGAGTAAATAATGACAACCCCAAGGACAAGAACTACAAAGCCCCTACTTTTGCCCCAACTGGCCAGTCTGAAGAGCCAGTTGTGGTAGAGGTCCCTGCTGAGCCTACCCCCACTTCTGCTGGCATGCCTCTCGGACCTTCCACATCTTCAGCCATTCCTCCTAGCCCTTCCACATCAGCAGGCCCGGAGATCCCATCTACCCGGGCCCATCCCATCACTGCCCACCGGCTGAGCCAGGCCCTGCTGAGTATAAACAACTGGATGCAGATTGCCTCATCCAAGTTGTCCACATTGACTACTACTGTAGCGGCTCAGTCGGCACCTCAGCCAGCACAGGTCCCACAGTCGATAGAGGATGCTTTGAAGGAGATACTTGAGAACCAGAAGAAAATCCTCACCGCTCAGGATGCATTGGCCAAGGCAGTCGATTCACACAGCAAGGCTCTCAAGGAGCTTCCTAAGGAGCATAAGAAGCTGCCCAAGACACGGGCCTCCAAGGAGTCCGTGAAGGAGCTGCGGGCAGATGTTGATAGACTGAAGGCAGACCACCTGCCTTTGGACCTGTTGCTTGATGTTCCAGTCCCAGCAGCTTATCCACAGCCGGAGCAGACCCAGAGGCCTCAGAAGAGGAGGAAGATTCCTAGAGCAGATGATGCCATCATCCAGTTGGCGGACCCACCGGAGGCTTCCTCTAGTCAGCCACAGGATGTACCAGTTCCAGAGCCTGTCCAGGTCCAGGCCCAGGTCCCAGTAGCAGCAGAGCAGACTACCGGGAACCAGTCTGAGGTTCCCGAGCACATAGAGGACCCAGGGACCACCCATGATCCTATGCAGACAGACACGGCTTAGGGAGTCTTCTATATCCTTTTTCTATATTTTTGGTGCTTATTTAGACTAGTTGGCATTGGGGACAATGCCAGCTTTCATTTGAGGGGGTGAGCCCTATACATTTTTGTGGATGACTGTATATATTGATATTTTTATGCTTTCTTGACTTTTCACTTTTTGTCTGTATATAAAGTTACATTTCATTGTATATATTCATCCCGTCTATTGTATATTCAAATCCCCCCTTGTATATATTTATTCTATTTTCCGCAAAATCTTTCATTTTTAGCTTCTTATTTGTGATTCGTAGCTTTTTGTTTTCGGAGTTTTCAATAAACCTTTGGTTTTCTTAATGCCACGGTTCTTTCCAAAGGTGGAATGTTGTGTGAACCGGGTGGCTCTTCCCAATGATAGATGGCGTGACAACCTTCTTAAGGGTTTGAGTCCGTTTTTCTTTTTGTTTTTAGTAGTTTGTAGTTAAGGGTACCTCAAGCAAAGCTTCACTTGGGCCTAGCACATTTGCCTTTGATCTTATGGTCAAAAAACAAATTGTTGTATTTAGGATGGTGAAAGTCGTGACCTTGAGACTCTTGTGTTGACCGATGTTCATCAAGTGGTTTTTCGGGACCATTGTGTGCTCAAATCGTATCTAAGGTCGTTGTGGGCCCCCGACTCTATGTCTTTAGCAATCCCTTAGATTGTGTGGTGAGTAATTGAATTGCTAGTCCAAGTCCCGAGCCATTGGTCTAGAACTTGCCCTGAATGTTTGTTGAGGCGAAATCCTAAGTGAATTTTGACTTGAGACGTGATTATAGGCTCTTCTTGATCCAAATGATAGATTGAACAATTCCATAGCCTACTAGTGATATGATCCCTAGTTAACCCTTTTGATCCTTAGACCTTTTTCTTTCATGAACCATGATACAAGCCTATACCCGTTCTAAAAGATACCCTCTCTTGGCACCCAATCTTTCCTTTAGCACATGGCAAAAGTATAAGTTTGGGGGGAGAGACGGGGATTGCATCAAGGTGGTTAAAAGGCACAAAAGTGAAGAAAAGGAAAGGCAATGAAGAAGAAAGAAAAGCAAAAAGACAAAAAGGTGAAAAAGACTACAAAGGGATTCAAGAAAAGCAAAGAAAGAAAGGTGTGGAAAGTTGAAAAAGGAGAAAAGGTTTGAAATGCATAAGAAAGAGTGACAATGTGTCTCTCTAACCCCTTAGAAAGAAGTGAAATGACTCAGAGAGTCAAGTAAATTATGCCAAATGAATCAAAAGAAGTGCTTAAGGGAAGATGGAACCCACTTGAACAAAAATATGACTTACCCTGAACCAGAAGCCTTCACAATGACTCCACAAAAGCCCTATATGATCTTGAGTCGAGTGAAGCTTACATTAGTGGATACTCACATAAGGGGCAAGCATATGGTACTTAGAGCCGGACTTGTGACCTTTCCTTGAGAAAGATGAGTGAATTTCCAATAACCTCGTTTTGTATGCCAATATTCTAAAGGTGAGGTTTGCTTAGGGAGAGTTGAGGATGTGTTAGTTTGGGTTCCACAATGACCAAAGTAATTGAAAGAGTTCTTTGATGTGTTGAGTCAACTCTTGATGCTCTTGTGTCACACTTGATCCATGGTTTTTCAAAGGTTAAATGTTGTTAATGACTCATGTATGTCGAGGGCAATTGTTAATCCCAATTGATGCTAGTTGAGGTTGCTTTAGGAAAGCTGAAAATTTCTTGGATTGTCCCTTAAGGGGTGGGTCTTATTTTGTTTGCTTGAGGACAAGCAAAAGCTTAAGTTTGGGGGAGTTAATAACTAGGGATTTTGACGCATTTTATACCCCTTTGTGCTTATGTTTTGATAATAAATTCATACAAAATAGTCCCAAAAGGCTCATAAGTTGTGCTTGATTGCAGGTTTGATCAATAAAGTGACAAGATGTCAAAGATCAGCTCAAAAGGAGTGAAACCTGCACAAGTACCAAAAGACAAGACAAACTCAGGAAAAACAGGCCTAGTGCGGTCGCACTACACTTTGTGCGGTCCGCACTAGAGAGGTTCAGAGACTCAGCATTTCAGGCTTCGAAGCAATGCGGCCGCACTAAACTTTGTGCGGTCCGCGGTGGACCTCCGCAGCCGCACTATCATTCTGTGAGGTCCGCAGAGGCAAGGTTCAGAGAGCTGCCAAGTGGAAAGATTCAAGCCTGTGCGGTCCGCGGTCGACTTTGTGCGGACCGCGCTAGGAGCCTCCACGGCCGCAGTCCATTCTGTGCGGTCCGCGGAGCCTGGGTTCAGAGAGTCAAAATTTCAAGTTCAAGAGCCTAGTGCTGCCGCACACCATTTTGTGCGGTCCGCACTGACCACGCAGGGGCAATTTTGTCCAGTTTTTCCAGCTTAGTATAAATAGAATATTTTTCCATTTTTAGGGCATCAGATATTATCAGACGTTAGCTGCGCTCGTGAGAAGACATTTCTTAGCCATTTTGGGCACTTTTACTTAGTTTTAATCATTGAATCTTTGTATTTACATTAGTAATTGATTAATATGTCTTTCTCTTCATCTATTTCTTTGATTTTATCTTCAAGCATGAGTAGCTAGACCCGTTAGCTAGGGTTGTGGCTCAACCCTAGTGTGGGTAATTGATGGGTGTTGTGATTTAAGGTTAGATTGATTATGGGTGTTTGTTATTTGGGTTAATTTTATGGTTTAATTTATGAATTAGTGGTTGCAAACACTAGTTTCTGCTAAGTTGACTTAGGCTCTTCTTGAGAAAGAGAACCTAAGTCTCAAAAATTGACTCAATAAGGAATTGGGATGGACTCAAGAGATTTGATAGTCCCAATTAAAGGGTTAAACCTCGAGAGAGTAATTACCCGACTTGAACCCTAATTGCTTGGGCAAATATGCATACCTAATTGATCTTGAGAGAGTGAATTGGGCAAAACTACTCTTTCTACCGAGAGGTGTAGAGTGGGTAGTATCGAGCAACGGTTATAACATATTTTTCCAATCATGTTAATCGTGCCTTAGATTCAATTACCCGTCAATTAGCCACCTAGGTGAAAGTCACTACCCTAGTGCCTTTTAAACCATTAGATACAACTTGCAATAATTATCTCTTAGCTTAATCTAGTTGCATTTTTCAATTAGTAGTTTGATAAAAATAGAACCATAAAGAAAATCCAAATGAATAGAAGACCAATTAAGAGCACACACGCAATCCTAAACTAGATAGATACTCGATTCCAATCCTAGCTCTCTGTGGATTCGATCCCGACCCAAAATTGGGTAAAAGCTATTGCGATACTCTCTTGCTACTTATTAGTAGTGCGGAGTTGGCAGCGATCAGTCTACAGGTGTACAAGTTGCACCTCTGCCCCTACTAATGCCCCTACCGCAACCTCGGCCTCTCGCGACCCTAACGGGTGGTACTGGTGGCTGTCCATCCTATCCGATAGCACGTGTACTCACCATCTGTGAGAGAAAAGAATAACAGAAATTTAGTTACCAGAATCAACAGATTCACAGGACAAGAATTCAAGATTGTGAAGTTTCCTAAGGGTTCGGCAGCCTCTCAAAGATAAGTACAGACGTCTCCATACCGATCCATAAGACTCTACAAAACTTGCTCATGACTCGTGAGACCTATGTGACCTAGGCTCTGATACCAACTTGTCACGACCCAAAACCAAACCATCCTGATGGCGTCTATCGTGGAACTAGGCAAGCCAACTACTCAACCATTTTAACACAGTAAAAGATTTGAAAAATACGGAAGCAGTTAATATTTAAGGAAAACTTTTTAAAAGCAGAATAAAATTCGCAACTCAATACAAATCTCTCCCAAAATTGGGGTGTCACCGAGTACATGAGCATCTATAAAGGGATATAGTATACTACAACGTATAAGGAATAAGAACTGAAATATAAGTAAAGATAATGAAAGAGAGGCAAGGTCTACGAGCGCCATGCAGCTACCTCGATAGTCTCTAAAGATCCTAACTCCACACTCAGCAGCCGCCGTGACCGGAAGCACCTGGATCTGCACACGAGGTGCAGGGTGTAGCATGAGTACAACCAACTCAATAAGTAACAAATCCATCCTTTGGACTGAAAGTAGTGACGAACTCAAATGATACAGTTCAATATAGAAATAACAGTGCATAAACATAGACATGCTTTCAAGTTCTACAGTTAAACTCAATACAATAAAACAGATCAATTCTGAATAATGTGAAGAATATAACTTCTACATGTCAATGCACATGTTGTATGTGATGCACTATGCTGATAGCCTCAAGCGCTCGCACTCTCAAATGCTCAATCACTCAGTACTGTATATGATCGATCCGGCCCAGGGAAGATCCATCCAAGAATATATACATAACTGACCATCAGTCACTCAGTACTGAGTAGGGCCAATCCAGTCCGTGGGGAAGATCCATCCCCAGGTATAAATGCTTCGGACAAGATCCATGTCTAGGGAAGATCCATCCCTCAATATAAATCAACCACACTCACTAGGGGTGTGTGCAGACTCCGAAGGGGCTCCTTCAGCCCAAGCACTATCATAAATCAGTAAAATCGCTGCGGCGTGCAGTCCGATCCCATAAATGTCACTCATAATCACGCCCTCGGCCTCACTCAATCATCAATCTCTCCAATCTCTCTCACGGGCTCACAATGTCTTGAAACTAGCTCGAACATTATGATATGATGTATAAATAAATAACAACAGAGACTGAGATATGATATGAAATGAAATGAATATAACTGAGTACGAATACCAATGAAATCAGTAAGTCAACAGCAAGAAATGATCACTATGGGTCCCAACAGTACCAGCATATAGCCTAAACATGATCTCTAGCATGATTGACAGCTTAATTACTTTATCACATGATAAAAACACGGATATCAACAAGATAGATCCACTATATAGAGCCATGGAATTGACCAGGTCACAATTCTCACGGTGCACGACTGCACGCCCGTCACTTGGTATGTGTGTCACCTCAACACCAATCACATAACATATAATTCGGATTTTCGAACCCTTAGAGCTAAGTTTAGAAGTGTTACATACCTCGATCCCAGCAAAACTCTACTCCAATACGCCTTTGCCTCGCAACTCGGCCTTCAAATGACCGAATCTAGTCACAAACAGTACGATACAATCAATACGGGCTAAAGGAATCAATTCCACAAGAAATTATGAAGCTATTAATCAAAAATCCAAAATCAGCTCAAAGCCAGCCCCCAAGTCCCGAAATCCAACAAATGTCAAAAAATCCGAAAGCCCATTCAATCACGAGTCTAGCCATTCCAAGTTTATCATAATCCGACACTAAATCGTCACCCAAATCCCCAAATCAAACTCTCCAAATCCCTAGCCACAAACCCCCAAATTTCACCTCAAAACCACACAATCTAGGTGGGAAAATTAATGGGGAAACAAGATTATTGATAAAAAATGAGCACAAGGAGCTTATCTCAAGAATCCCTTAAAAATCCTCTAAAAAATCTCCAAAACCCGAGCTCAAATGTTAAAATGAAGCCAAAATCGCGAACCCTTGTACTTAACACTCTTTCCAGCCTTTCCGCTTCTGTCCGCATCTGCGGTGTCGCAGAAGTGACCACAATTTCACTTCTGCGATAGATCTATTGGAGTTGGGCCTACGCTTCTGCGGTCCTGGCCCCGCATCTGCGCAATCGTAGGTGTATAATTTACCATCGCACCTGCGAGCCTTCCGCTCCTGCGCCCCTAACGCCGTATCTGCGACCATGCAGGTGCGGAAATAACCTCGCACCTGCGACCTCTGCTCACTTCTTTCTTGCCCGCTTCTGCGGCTCCCTTCTCACTTCTGCGAGCTCGCATCTACGGTGCCCAGTCTGCAGGTGCGATTACACCAGCAGCTGCCAACTTCAGCAATTCTTTAAGTTCAAAACTTGATCCGTTAACCACTCGAGTCCTCAACCAATCATACTATTCAGTCCCAAAATACAACACAAACTTAGTCGAGCCCTCAAATCACCTCAAACAACATCAAAAATACAAATCGCATCCCAATTTAAGCCTATTGAAACTAAGAAAATTTAACTTCTACAAATGACGCCGAAGCCTATCAAACCACGTCCGAATGACCTTAAATTTTGAACACAAGTCACAAATGACACCACGGGCCTAGTTCAACTTTCGAAAATCCAATCCGACCTTGTTATCAAAAAAGTCCACTCCCGGTTAAACCTTTCAAAAATCCAACTTTCGCCATTTCTAGCCTAATTCAACTACGGACCTCCAAATCACAATCCGGACACGCTCCCAAGTCTGAAATCACCTAAGAAACCAACGGAACCATAAAAACTCTATTTTGGAGTCATTTACATATAAGTTAACATCCGGTCAACCTTTTCAAATTAAGCTTCCAACTTTGAGACTAAGTGTCTCGGTTCATTTCGAAATCTTTTTGGACCCGAACCGACTAACTCAGTAAGTTATATAACAACTATAAAGCATAAAATTGAGCAATAAATGGGGGAGAGGGGGAAAAGTGGCTACAACTCTCAAAACGACCGGCTGGGTCGTTACAAGTATTCCCCTTAGGGTCATGCACCTTCATTATCTTGAGAAAGGGCCCTGTGACATCCATTTCAATGAGTAAGCGAACATAATATATACCAGCAGTATTTGTAGTGCACTCATCTGCAAACAAAGGAATCCCAGTCCACTACCAATATGACTGATAGTTTTTCTTCCCGAACAGTTAATCGGTAGGTTTGGTAATTTTATCCATACTGGAATAGTTCTCAATACTTCATCATGAAAGTTAAAATCAGGAGACCATATTTTCACAATTACAGTTCTACTATTAATAAAGTGTGGTCCAGAATACAATACCACGTTCTTCTCCTCTTCATTGCTAAATCCAATCACAAAATTATCCTCGTGATGATAGTAGATTTGTGGCTTAGTTGCAAAATTCCACTGACTATCGAAGAATCTCTCTAAGGCTCCAATTGAAGGTGAGTATCCTATCACATATAAGACAAAAGCATGTTTCCATTTCGCGTTCTCCTCGTCAATTTCTTCCTGATCAAGTACCATAATCTTCTCCCTATCTTGTATTATTAGTGTGATGTAGTTCAGAGCCATTCCTCAAGATTCCAAATTGTTACTAGTAACAACATTCACCAATGTTTTAATGCCATTATTTGTAGTAGGTAGCTCATTCTTTCTTTGTTATGTTGGTGCGACCTTATCGACCTCTTCTGCCGTAGCTTTTATTTTAGGGTTCATCTGCGTACTCTATAAGTTATCAACCTCTAGGGCAGAGGGACTCACAATTTTTTTTCCATGCCTTGAGCTACTCGGAAAACTCCATACACTCAGTCCCAGCCTAGATTCTTGTAACCACATTATAAACTATTTCAATTTCAACATCCTTACCTATATTCGATGGAGTATTCTGACCCTCACTGTTGGTGTTTGTTACCCCATTTGTTGATTGACTAAATATCGGGTAAGTCTCCATAAGGTCAGGTTTCTCTAGAGCTCAACGATTTATATTAGCTACCTTCACTTCTGATAGTTCAATCTTCTTTGCTGCTTTTTTCTTCCTGCCCCCAACCATTTTTCGGCGGGCCGTACGATAATTTCACTACCAACGTGCGCCCAGTGGAAGCTTATATTTGATTTTTAATTATCGATATTACGCATAGACTTTGAAAAAATGATATACACACCTAGTTCTAATTCTAAATTAAGAAGAAACCCGAGCATCGTATTATGAAATAATACGGTGCAGTGACATTATTTGCTTCGGTAAATGTTCTAAAATGAAGAGGAAGACGACTGCAGGATAAGTAAAAAATGGGACCAACTATTTTAACACATTTTATAATTGGATCTTGGGTCGGAGTTTTGTGGTAATAAAATAGAATAACTCAGTATTTTAAATGGCATGACAAATGAGTCTAGTGAGAGAGTGTGAGTAATTCTCATAACTTGATTGATCTCTAAGTTTCATTGAAAGAACTTAACAAGGATTACTATTTACTTTTATTTTAAGATATTTTTAATACTTAAAGGAAGATATACATAGAGACTTCCTTAATGACTATCCACTAAGGTGTTCATGGAAGTGATATTCTATGAGTATTATTCTCAAAAATTTAGTTTATATACACCGGCCTGATACGGAAAATAATGTCACAACTATCAGATTAATATTACCTATTGTAGTAGATAATTTGTCTTACTTTTAATATTATAAATCTCACTTTTTGAAAAGTTACATTTCTCTTGGCCTATTAGATACTTAGGATTACCTTTATCTTCAAAGAACTGGAGTAGAGTGGAATGTCACAAGCTAGTAAAGAAGATCACATATAGAATGAGAAGTGGTTATTCTAAGCAGCTTTCTTATGCTGGCAGATTACAAATAATTAATATTGTTCTCTTCTCTATATACAACTTTTGGGGGCTGTGTTCATTTTACCATAAAGTGTGATAAAAGAATTGATAGAAAGTGCAGGGAATATCTCTGGCAAGTTCTGAAGGGCAGAGGAAAATATCTCTAATAGCTTGGGAAAAAGTGTATAAGCCTAAGAAGTTTGGAAGCTTGAACATAAAAGGATGTAAACTATGGAATATTGACGAGCGCAAAACACAATACGAAATTAATGCTCTTTAGCCAAAAATGGTATAATTATGATTATCGTCTACAGAGGAATTGAATTTAAACAATGTTCAAGTAATTTCTAGCTTAAGGTTATTCAAAATGATTAACATGTTAGTTGTGATGATTAATAACTAAAATTAACTATGAAACTAAAACAATTAACAATTGATCACTGGAAGACAATAATTGAGCAACACTTAAATATCAATGGGAGAAATAAGGGTCGTGACAGGATAGGTGCAAGATAGCTATTTGGGATCCAACTCTAGATCAATTCACTCTAATGTTCTAACGATTCTCACGATTCACGCGATGATTAGTTCAAACGTGTAGTTAAGACTCTCTCTCGATTAAATCTTAACTCTATGAGGTGAACTAATACAAGCACTTTAAAAATATGCAAGCATGCGTTAATGTGTTGTCATAAGGAAAAATATCCCTCGAATATTCTCCTAACTTGATTTAATCAACAATTCAACATACTCTTTCAATTACTTAAAAGAATCACTGAATTAAACCGAATAAAATAATGCATAGTGATAATCACCAAACTATTCCTCTTTTGATTAAATAAAATGGTGAATGAAGTTGCAAATGATTCAAAGCTCCATAAACGAATTCAAGCAAAGAACTAGAGTTAAAATCCATAAATCAATCAAAACACCATATCCGTTAAGCCATAAGGGAAACTATTCCATAATCATGGAGAAGACATCAATCTAACGTTACAATCCAAACTCCCGTATTGAATTGATGGAAAGATGATGAAATCTTGTGTCGTGGGTCTCCAATGATCTTCCAATCTTCTGTAGGGCAAAATTCCTCTTAAAATTATGCTTTTGATGAATTTATACCATGTAGGAATGGGCCCGGACGAAACTACCATTTCCAAGCCGAAGTGGTACAATTGGACCGCAGAAATACACTAGCGCCGCACGCTATGCACCGCCCATGCGCCGCATTCGTGAGGGTCTTCAGTGAGTTGATTTTTTCACTCTGTAGGAATTTTTCACTAGTGCTCCGTGGCGCATTGCGCGATGCGGTGGTGTATTTTTCTCAGAGTAATCTCTTTTTCTTACTTTTTGACATCCAGGCTTAGTCCTCGACCCCCGAACGTAATCCTAGCTTAATTTTTTGGTCTTCTACTCAGACTTCAAAGCTCCAAATCATCCATTTTATCTCCAAACTCAAGGGGTTGTGTTAATGCAGTGCAAGACATAGTGAAGAAAATGTTCAGTCTCTGAAGTTTCCAGTGTGGCCGCACTACACTTTGTGCGGTCCGCACTGGAGAAGGCTAAGGTGATACCTCTCTGAAGTTGGCCACTACGGCCAAACTACACTTTGTGCGGTCCGCAGTGGACCACTGCGGCCATGGTCCGTTTTGTGCGGACCGTAGTGGGATAATTGGCCAAGCTTGATCATAATAGCTTAGTGCGGACCGCGGTCCATTTTGTGCGGTCCGCACTGGTAGGTGAGGCTGGGCCCCAGGGGCTCTTCTATAAATAGACCCTGAGGGCCTCCTTTTACCCTTTTCACGAATTTGAATCTCAGAGTTATAATCACTGTTCACTTCCCCCATTTGCTCGTAAATTAACTGCTGGAACTTAGTTACTTCAATACATCTCATAATCTGGTACATTAATCTTTCTTTTACTTATTTAATTTTGGTAACTTCCTTTAATTTTCGTTCTTCTTAGCTTTTAGCTTCTCTTCCTCCCGTATTTTCTTAAATTGTTAGGTTAGGTTAGTTAGCTTTTCGATTCTTATATACCTTGTTAGTTTAATAGACTGGGTAAACATTTTGGGACATAAATTAGAGACCAATTTGACCTTAAAATCAAAATCTAATAAACCCTAACTCAGTGCCGATTCTGGGAACCCAGTGCGGACCGCGGTCGTATCTGTGCGTTCCGCGGTGCCCTAATACGGTCCGCAGTATCACTTTGTGCGGACCGCATTGATGATCTTGTGAAAATCTGAACTTTGGGCAGTGCGGCCGCGGTACATTTTGTGCGGTCCGCACTGCCTAGATACAGAGAGTGGGTAGTCTGACCCCCACCTCTACGCGGATCGCGGTCGATTCTCTGTGGTCCGCAGTGGTCCCTGTGCGGCCGCACTACCATTTTGTGTGGTCCGTACTGGGCAATTTCTGCAACTGTCTGCAACACTGTGCCTCTGTTCTGCAATTTGTTCTGCTGCAATAACTTGAATTGCCTTGATTGATACTAACAAATACATTGAATGATGTTTGCAGACAATGGTGAGACAACAAGGAAAAGGCTCAAAACAACCGGGAAAAGGAGAACCCTCCCGGGGAGGGAAGAAGAGGATGATAAAACTCACTCCCCAAGCTCGGGATAACATAAAAAAGACTAGAAAACTAATCAAAGCTGCAGACAGAGCTGCTTCCCATTCCTCGGGGAGTGAGTATCAACCATCAAGGGAAATTTCATCAGACTCCGTGCCAGAATATGTTGAAGACTGGCCGGAGAGATTCAGGCTAAGAGATACCCCTCCACCATCACCCACTGCCCAAGCACCAGAGCATGTTCCCCCTGAGTCATCTGAGGGCTCAGCAGCCGGCAGTGGTGAATACTCCACCTCCCCCATAGCTTCATTATCCAGGGAGAGTGCAGACGGAGGTGAGGAGGAGGTACAAGGGGATGAGGAGATAGCTGAAGGTGGTGAGCCTCAGGTGGGAGGCATTGCCTGAACTAGAAAGCCCGATGTATGGGATGATAGGTTTGTGAGCCGTACCACAAGTTTAGGGAGTGGTGGTCGGTGAAAAATTTATACCAGAGCGGATTTTCATTGACAGAGATCTATTACCCCACAACCCTGACGTGCATAGACAGTTCAGAACTAGAGTGAGTTGGGAGCACTTCTTAGATGACTGTGTGGACGCCAACGAACATATGGTCAAAGAGTTCTATTGCAATGTAGCCCACATCCAAAAGGGCTCCAAAGTGACCAAGGTTCGTAATAAGACAGTGTTGTTTGCAGGGAAATACCTCAACGAATACTTGGGCTTCAATGAGGAGGATGAAACTTTGTACATGGCAAAGTTGGAGATGGGCGAGGAGGTCCGTCCATGGTTAGCTCAGTACCTGGCAATCCCAGGTACCATTCCTGAGTGGTTGGCTGTTGGGGTCAAAATATTGCGGAGGACCTTAAACTTTGAGGCGAGGGGTTGGGAGACGTTTGTTTGCAGCCGGTTGGATCCTACTACACATGACCAGACCCTTCCTCTCCACCGGGCTGTATTGGTTGCTTCGATTATGGCGGGATACCCCATAAATGTGGGGAATGTGATGTCCCGCATTATCTCGTTAGTGGGAGCAGAGCATGACCGGAACTACCCTTTCCCTAGCACACTCACTATGTACTTTCGGGACTTGGAGGTGGACAAGAAGCCCTACGACCCCGTTCTCCTGGTATAGCTTGAAGGGGAATGACAACCAGTTAGCCCAAAAATCAATCCTAGAACTACAAAAAAAATCAAAGAAAACAAGAAGAAAAACACATGGGTTGCCTCCCAAGAAGCGCCTGATTTAACGTCGCGGCACGACGCATGTTACCATCCAATCATTTGAAATGAACAACAGCCACCACATGGCTATCATCAAACTTCCCAAGATAATGCTTGACACGGTGCCCGTTCACTCTAAAGACACCACCATTTTTGTTTTTCAAATCAAGAGCACCAAAAGGGGTCACCAACATAACTTCAAATGGTCCACTCCATTTTGATTTAAGCTTTCCCGGAAACAGACGTACCCGGGAATTGAACAAGAGAACCAAATCACCAACTTTGAACTCCTTTCCACGAGCATATTTATCATGAAGGTACTTCATCTTGTCCTTATACAAGGACGAACTAGAGTAGGCATGAAACCGGAATTCATCAAGTTCATTGAGTTGCTCCACCCGAAGATTAGCAGCTATATCCCAATCAAGATTCAACTTCTTCAAGGCCCACATGGCCTTATGCTCCAACTCCACTGGTAAATGACATGCTTTTCCAAACACCAACCGGTACGGCGACATACCAACTGGGGTCTTGTAAGCGGTCCGGTAAGCCCATAGAGCATCATCTAACTTTTTAGACCAATCGGTCCTATTGGCATTGATGGTTTTGGACAAAACGCTCTTGATTTCCCTATTAGACACTTCAACCTGGCCACTTGCTTGAGGATGATAAGGCGTAGACACTTTGTGGTTGACACCATACTTAGAAAGCAAGGCATCAAAAGCTCTATTACAAAAATGCGACCCTCCATCACTAATAATTGCCCGAGGTGTACCAAACCTTGCGAAAATGCTCTTCTTCAGAAATGCCACCACACTCCTAGCTTCATTATTGGGAAGGGCCACGGCCTCGACCCATTTTGAGACATAATCAACCGCTACAAGAATGTAAGTGTTTCCACACGAGCTTACAAAAGGGCCCATAAAATCAATACCCCATACATCAAAGATATCAACTTCAAGAATGGTGTTTAGAGGCATCTCATCTTTCTTGGAAATCATGCCCGCTCGTTGACATTGATCACATCTTTTTACTAGATCACTTGCATCTTTGAACAAGGTTGGCCAATAAAAACCACAACTCAGAACTTTCGAAGCCGTCCTCGCCCCTCCATGATGGCCACCATAGGGGGAGGAATGACAAGCCTCTAGAATGCTAAATTGCTCCTCTTCAGGTACACACCTCCGGATGACTCCGTCAGTGCAAATCTTGAACAAGTATGGCTCGTCCCAATAGAAGTCCANCTACGGGATGATGCAGTCACAAGGAAATTAGCAATGTCCGCAAACCATGGCATATCACACATCGATACAGAAAGTAGTTGCTCATCGGGGAATGTCTCATTGATCTCTAGGCCATCACACGGCCTAACTTCCTCCTCCAAGCGGGACAAATGATCTGCCACTTGGTTCTCACTACCTTTCCGGTCCACTATTTCCAAATCAAACTCTCGAAGAAGTAACACCCATCGCATCAACCTTGCCTTGGAAAGGTCTGTGACGTTCTTTCTCATGTTGGTCCACCAATAAACCTCCTTAAGACCATGACACATATTTGGGAACCTAGATGGAAAGAATACCTATAATTATGGGTTTCTAACATGATCTTCCCTCTTTAAGTCCATCTATGTCTGGAACATATAATTTGTCGTGGAAGTACCAGCATCTCCCCCTTATTCCAAAGCTATCATTTTATGCCTGTGAATCCCCCTCTTTCAGCTACACCAAGTAAGGATCATCAAACTATTTCTCCTACACTTCGCCTACTAAGGGGGAACAAGTCATATTCTAGACAACAACTCTACTATCTTTGGAGTACGCAAATTGAACTCCTAGCTAGGCTAAGCGGTGAACTTCTTTCACCAGAGTTGTCTTATCTACCTCAATCATGAGTTATACTTCCCACACTTGATTATCTTCTTAAGCACTTCCTGAAAACACTTATAGAATTGTTGTGAGCTAAGTCTTTAACCAGTACTCCGCAGACTAGAGTCTCGTGCAATGGCACTACCCTCGTGACACATAACTGGGCATGATTTTATAGCTTTCTGTTATCACTTTATCATCAATAACTAAACTCGGTGATCATTCTACTCACTTTGTTTTTCTTACACATGCTAGACATAATCCGTGTGGTAATTATACAATTTTCCCTCATTGCCGAACTGATTTTCTTTTTCATATTCTATGCTACTATTCGAGTTTCAAATCTCTAACTAGACTTACTGAAAATTTTCACATCACCCCTTAGACCAAAGGTCTTATACTTGTGGATCCTTCTCTTTTTGTTGGGATCCAAATAACTTTTCTTATCCTTAAAAATTCTTTGCACTTTATGTCAATGAAGACTCACCTTCTGACTTACTTCTGAGCAATCCTTCTTACTAGGAAAAACCCAAATTATTCACTTAATGGAAAGCTAGTGTATTCATAACTATCATACACAATCTTAATAATTTAACTCTGCTCACACTGCCAATCTTGGAGAAACCACATTTAGATAATTCCTAAAGGCTACTCTTCTGTAGTTTGTGCTCTCACTGCTAGTTAATTTTTTTCCCCACTATCACTGTACTTCGGGTTTAACTTAAACTCTTTGGGTTCTAACACGCGTTCGGTATTTCAAATTGTCATCCACTCATTAGAGTTAACCTAGCTAAGTGAATCAAATTGTACCTCTACTAGCTCTGCTGAAAGTGCTAATTCACTGTATCAACTCAAAACTTACTTACTATTCTTTTACTAACCACCTGCTACCATCATGTTTTCTTGCTTTGCTTTGAATAACTAAAGTGAAGCATAAGGTTATTCTAACTTCCCTCACCATCCAGCCCTGTTCTACGGTCGTATACTATCCCTTTTTTTTCTTCTAAACTATGTGCATGGATCACACTTAGGGAATTCATCTGCCTTAAATTAAATTGGAATATCTAACCCCAAACTTTCTATACAATACTAAATAATATCATACTATAAACATCCCAGGTAATCATTTAGTCACATAACCTAAGGGGGACTGCCATATCTTTTATCTTACATCAATGGCTGCTTCTTATAGTAACTTACTAACGTGGTACTTCTAGTTCTGATTTGAATAAATCTAAACGACTTAAAATCATTCCCTAAAATTCAATGTTGCCTTCTCTCGGTTCTCATTTAGTACATCATATTATTCTTAGCTATATTTCCCTTAGGCTCTTTTATGTCCAAAACTATAGTGATCAATTCTATGCCCGCTGCAGTTGAATTCTTAAACTGATACACCATGGGGTCTGACATACGGATACACTACCATACATATCTGATAAATCACTTTATGCACCATACAGTGCGTCTTGGGTCTTAATCCCTAAACATGCAAAGATTTTCGCTATGATCACTGTTACTTACATTATCTTTTACCACCCATAGGCATCATTTTATACTCACCAGTCACCAGGATTTTTATACACTGAAAATTGGAGATCTGGTAACTGAATAACTAATAATTGGCATACTGAATAACCATAAACATGCTAGCTAAAAGGCCGCTAACGGGTAACTGAGATAATCTGATATCCATAAAACATGATAACTGCTTTTGTACTTTCTGATAAGGTTATGCTCTAATCTGTACTACTATCCATTGCATCTCACTTTTAACATCCTCTCAAATCTCATATTTACCAAGTTGTACTCCATAATTATACCCCAATGGACAATTATCCTCTCTAGGACTTTAGGTTTCTCCTGCGCGTCGCTTGGGCATCCAATATGTTTGGAATTCGATAGGAAGAGAAGGTTAACTATTGCTCTAGGCTTCATGGCACGATATAGAGTAGAAAGAAGTGAGACAATCCTAAATGTCTTGGTAGTTTACCATTTATATGAGTGGCCGGCACACACATATAAAGGAAACTCCACTAGACACAGCTTCATAGACTCCTTAGGACTCTTGAACCTAGTGCTCTGATACCAAGGTTTGTCACGCCCCGAACCTGGGCCTGGACGTAACACGGCACTCGATGCCTGACTATATGTGACCGAGCGAACCAACTGGCTGGCTGAATCAACATGTGGTATCATAACATACTGAATGCGGAAGATAAACTAACACATGCTGATATACTGAAAGTCTGGATGATATAAATCAAAGTGCGGAAATACTAATACAATTCTAAAACATATTTGTAGCCATCATATCTTAATATGAAAAGCCTGTGACTCTGTCTAACTGTTACCCTAGTCTATGAAGCCTCTAATTTGTACTGAAAACACTGACTGTCTGAAAATACTGAAGACTGTAGTAATGATAATGCCCCGAAAGAACTGGGGATCACCAAATAGCTGGTACAAGAATCCTAGCGCTCTGAATCATCAACCTGTAAATCATTACCTGCATCGTGAGATGCAGGCCCCTGGCAAAAGGGATGTCACTACATTTGAATTGCACTGGTATGTAAAGCAACTGAAAGAAAGAATCATAAATGCTGAAACTGAAACCAAGCTGATAGCTGAGAATTTATAATTGATAACTGAAATGCTAACTATTGAAACTAAAACTGAAATGATAACTGGTAACTGATAACTTAACTGATAACTGATAACTTATAACTGATAACTGATAACTGAACTGATAACTGATAATTGAACTGAACAAAGGAAGTAAGGATATGAATACTCCCTCTTATGAATGATGAACAACCCGTTTATCTGAATAAATAAGTTGCGGCCTCAGGCCCAATATGTGTATATATATATATGTGCACAACTGTAGCCTCGGGCCCAAGTATACGTATACATAACTGCGACCTCAGGTCCAAAATGCATAAAGCATAAACTGCGGCCTCAGGCCCAGAGATGCATAAAGCATAAACTGCGGCCTCAGGCCCAAAGATGCATAAAGCATAAACTGCAGCCTCAGGCCCAAAGATGCATAAAGCATAAACTGCGGCCTCAGGCCCAAATACAGGTGTTCAACATTCAGGAATTGAGAATCATACTGCAATACATGATAGTGAAATACTGAATTACACTGAGTTGCATGATACTGGAATACTGGATCACACTAAGTTATATAATACTGGAATACTGAATAGGACTAGATTGAGACATGTAATCTTGAACTGATTATGAACATTGAAACTTCAACTGCTTATGGCATACTGAGTAATCTATACTAAGACTCGGGGGCATCAAACCCAAGTCTATATTGAATACGCATTGAGGTCACAACGTTCAGAATGAAAGTGGTGAACGAGTTATGAAGCTAGAGAATAGAAGTTCTGCAACTATTCAAGGAACTAGGCTAAACTATATTTCTGAGGCAATTAGTAACGTCATAAAAGAAACGTAGTGCAGGGAGAATCATTAAAATTCCCAAACATATAGAGTTAGCCTCACATACCTTAACTTCCTGCTCTTGAGCATAATACAATATTCGCCAACCCTTTCAACTTTAATGTATATCAATACAAGTCAAAGGGATTCCAAATTAGCAACAATAGTCATGTTTTGGTCACTTAGGCATTTTATCAAATACTTGGTGGCATAAAGCTTCGTAGCCCTTATTAATGGTGTTTCTACACCCAACAACCCATTCTCTTGTTCCTAGTTAAATTATAAAGTCTCAAACGATTATAATCAACATTATTCTTCATCACCCATAAGGTAAACAACACCCTTAACCAATAATCAACAATCAACACCCCAACCTATAATCGTTCATGCTTTTCTATCAAACCATCAACTCATATCTCATGAACTAGGATTTATAATCATTAAACCAATGCTAGAATCAATTAGAGAGTGAAGACATTACCTCTTTGAAGTCCAATCCCCTTGAATTCGAGTTCTAGGGTTCCTTCTCTCAACAATGATGTCCCAATCGAATATCTAATGATATGGAGGGTTTACCCATGTTAATAAGATGTTGGAAAATTGAAATTAACTTAGAATCACGATTAGAACTTACCTTGGGTGGTGGATGGACCCTTAAGGAGTTAGGTTTTTTTGAGAGCTTTACTTTCTAGAGCAAGTTTTTATGTTTTAGGGTTGTGGGGGACAAAATAGGGCTAAAAAAATAACTTTCCAAGTTGGCCACTGCGTCCCAGTAGGCCTGACCGCGGTCCCGACTGCGGTAAATCGCTGGCACACTGCCTCACCCCGTGGTCGCGGTCCAGGCGCGGTGGTTGCGCACTGTTCTGTAAAATGGGCATAACATTTTGCACAGAGTTCTGTTTTAGCTCCACAATATATCGTTGGAAAGCGATTTCAAAGGCCTACAACTTTCATGTTTTGAGTTTTCCCAAATTCCATACACATTGTCACTTAGACCTGCTGGAATATAGACCTTCTGCAAACTTAGTCGATTTTTTCAAATCTTATGCACCTCACTTTCCATCTTGCTTTTGAAACAACTATTCTCACCCATAATCATCCCGATGGGACTTCACATGTCCAAAATATAACCTTACTACTCCTTTAACTCATTCATACCTAAGCCGAATGTACGGGGTGTTACATTAGATCTCCAAGGATTTTGCTGAACCTGGAGAACATTTCCTCTACTGATTCTCTGTCATTCATTTGGAATAGCTCATAGTCACGAACTAGAAGATTGATTCTTGTTTCTTTCACTTCGTTGGTTCCTTGATATGTGACCTCCAATTTATCCCACATTTCCTTAGCAGTTTCACAGCTTGAAATCTTTTCATACTCTTCTCCACTGATAGCATTATATAGTAGATTTTTTTGCTTTGGCATTCACAGTTATGACAACAACTTGTTCATCAGTGTAATCATCTAAGTCAAGTGGATCATTGGATACTATGACTCTACCATTCTCATCTTTCTTTGGCGGGATTGGAAGATTACCCTTTTAGATTACGCGCCAAACTTTGATGTCATATGACATAGTGTATGTTTTCATACGAACCTTCCAGTGGGAAAAGTGTTGTCCGTTGAAATATGGAGGTCGTACCTGAGATGTTCCTTCTTGAAATAGTGCACCGATGATTGTGTTTGATCCCATGATCTTTTTCTCACTAGCTGTTAAGCAAAGTTTGTGAGCCTAGCTCTGATACCAATTAAAAATACAAGAGGGGGGGGGGTGAATTGTAACCAATTAAAATTTTAGTTGACTAAGTGTGAGTTTAGTCAACGAGGTTTTGCACAGTGAACAATTTCAGTAAGAATAAAATAGACTAACAGAAAAGTAAAGAAGGCATAGCAGTTTTATGCTGTTTCAGTACTGGTGTGGTACCTACGTCCAGTTCCCTTGGGTCACAAGGGTTCTCTTAGATCTTTGATAAAGGATTACAAAAGTGATGGTTTTAGTACGTTCACCATCAACGATGTTCAGCAACAGTGATCTTTGTAACACAACTCTCTTTTGTGTTCTAACTGTTCCTATCTTTTGTGACACTTGTAGACTCAAGAATACAGTATTTTTACTAAGAAGTAGAATGGCTTAGACAACAGTTTTTGTAGTTGCATGAAATTCAATGTCCTTCTGCTTCTTCCTTTATAGCTTCATGAATCTTCTGCTTCCTTGACTTCTGGGATTGTACTGCGCAATTTTAGGAATCATTTCCTTGTGAGGCATGTACTTCTAAGAGAATGACCCAAGGGTTGCCTCATGAATCTAGCTTGAAATGGTAGCTAGATTCGTCTCTCTTTCCTTATGAATTGCTTCCTTGGCTGGAGATAATCTTGGTTGATTGCTTCAATCTTGGCGGATTGCTTTCGTTATTCCTTCTTGGCTTTCTTGGCTTGAGCTTCTGCTGAATCTTGCAGGTTTGATTGCTGTCCGTGATTTGCTCCATTCTTGTACGTTTGAGGATCTTGGTTAACACTGATTGGTCTGTCCGTGATTTGTTCCATTTTTGCGCACTTGAAAATCTTGATCAGTTGTTGATTGATTCCCTTCTTCTTAGGCTGTTTGATTTATTTACCATGTAAGGCAATGGTTCAAGATACATAGTCGTTAAGTGGATCTTCATTCCTTTTAGCAATGTTGTTGCTCACCAGAATCTGCATACAATAATATAATATTAGTCAAGGCTTCTTTAGGGTTATTGATCATTATTAAAATTCTAAATCTAACATCATAAACTTCAAATTCCATATCCGATCGACTTTGTCTGAAGTCCAAGTCTAAATTTATCTTGATAGGTCGGTACGAAAATTGAAAGAGTAAGGGTTGTAAATCCTAAAAGATGCGCCTTTTCTTTTACTCTTGTTCTTTCCCTTTCATCAAAGGTGATTCTATTTATGATCATGCCCCCAACAGTCTTAGGGAACTTTTCACCTTTAGTATTGTTTGAGAGTGAAAATGAAAGTTTATGGTCGTAATAATGGCTACTTCATCACCTATTCAAATTGGCCATCAAGGGTATTTTTAAATCTAGTTATATAACTCAAATTTATTTAAAAGCTACTTTGTGGGGTAGTTATTAGAGGAAAGCTCCATAATTGATCCTGTGTTATTATATTATAATTTTATCCTCCATTTTTTTAATATAAAATTTCCCAGGTTGGCTAGGGAGTTGTATTTCAATAAAGCAAGGAATACAAGAGGGCGATATATCCTTAACCTCTAAAATACGACACAAGGATGAAAAGTTATCCTTCAGAAAACTGGGAAGGGGGATTTTGTGCATCTCTGTAACGACCCGACCGGTCATTTTTAGAATTCACGCCTCGATCCCCTATTAACTGCTTTCCCTAAGTTTATTCTGCTATTTTGGTTTGCCGGGTCATTCGGTGTGGGGTTTCGGAGAGTTTTGGGACACTTAGTCCCTAAATGAGAGCTTAAGTGTTGGAAAGTGGCCCGTAGTCAGAACAGTGTGAAGACGGCCTCGGAATGGAAATCCGACGGTTCCGTTAGCTCCGTTAGGCGATTTCGGGGTTGGGTGCGTGTTCGGAATGTATTTTGGAAGTCTGTAGCTCATTTAGGCTTGGAATGCTGAAGTTTGAATTTTTGAAGTTTCCTGTCCGATAGTGAGTTTTTGATCCGAGGGTCGGAATGGAATTCCGGAAGTTGCAGTAGCTCGTCATGTCATTTGTGACGTGTGTGCAAAATTTCAGGTCATTCGGACGTGTTTTGGTTAGGTTTTTGATCGAAAATGTATTTTCATGGAATTTGAAGTCCTTAGGCTCAAATCATTGATTAATTCGAGTTTCCGACGTTGTTTGAGGTGTTTTAAGGATTGGTACAAGTTTGAATGAGGTATTAGGTGCTATTGGTACTTTTGGTTGGGGTCCCGGGGGCCTCGGGATGATTTCGGGTGGTTAACGGAGGAATTTGAAGTTAATGCAGCAGCTGAATGTCCCTCTTCTGGTATTTTCCCATCTGCGGCTTGGGAACCGCAGATGCGGTGCCGCAGAAGCGGCTATTTGGCCGCAGAAGCGGCTTGTCCCCTTTTCCCTCAGAAGTCGCAGAAGCGGTGCCATTTCCGCAAAAGCGGAGCCGCAGAAGCGGCTTAGGCATCGCAGAAGCGACCCAGCTATCGCAGATGCGGCCCTGTCCCCTTTAATGAAAGCCGCAGAATCGGTTGCTATTTTCGGCATAAGCGGGACCGCAGAAGCGGCCCCTTGTCCGCAGAAGCGAAAACACCTGTTCAGAAAAGGAAAATTCGAGGGTTTGATTTCATAAGTTAGAAAAATGAATTTGAGCTCGGGTAAGGGCGATTTTTAGAGGGTTTTGAAGAGGAGATTGTTGGGTAACGTTTCTTTAACCCTTTTTAGTTATATTTCATCATTTTGTAGTTAAATCCATCATTAAGATTCGAGCTTGGGATCAAAATTTGAAGAATTTGGTTAAAACTTCTTAGAACGAACTATTGAGTTTTGAGTGGGCATTTGACCTCCGATTTGGGAGATTTTATATGGTTAGGCTCGTGAGAGTACGAGGGTTCTGAAAATGTAAAAAAATTATCCGATTCCGAGATGTTGGCCTGAGGGGCATTTTGGTCATTTTGCCTAATTTCACGCCTTAGCTTTGAATTAAATAGTAGAATCAGTTGCTTGAGATGTTATTTACAATGTGTGATTTAATTGAATAGATTTGGGCCATTTGGAGTCCAGTACTCGTGGCAAGTACGTGGTTGCTAGTTGATTTTAGCCGGTTCGAGGTAAGTATCTTGCCTAACCTTGTGTGGGGGACTTCCCCTTAGGATTTGAGTCTTCTTTGTTGATTGTATTCCCTGTACGCGAGGTGACGAGTGCGTGCTCGGATTTAATTGTGGAAAATTGCCCCTTTTAGGCTCTTAGGTACTTGTAATCACCGAATATGAAGTTGTTCTTGATACGATTGAATTCCCTGTTATTAGTTCCACCTCTACACGACTTACTTGGAATTTATCTACCCTTTTTGGTTATTCTTGTTGCCTAAATGACTTTTACTTGTTTAACTGTAGACATTTGCCCTTCTGTAGTCACATTATCATTCCTAACTGCTTGTCTTTATCTGGAAAGCATTATTTCTATCTCTCGTGTAATTAAATGGTCTTAATTGGAAAGAAGTTAGATATCCTATGTTTAGTCGATACTTCCTTAATTGTAACTATTTGATCCATGTTAACTTCCTTGTTGTAGAACTGAGTATTATGGAATCGTTGTTTCGTATTATTTCTCCCTTGTTGAGTTGTTCTTATTGCGCTTAGTATTTCCCTGTTACAGTTATTTCCTTGTACGTTAGTTATACCGTCTTTTGGTGAACGGAATCTCTTGAGTTGATTCTCTTGCTTTGTTCTTGTATATATTGTCATTTGTTGATATTGTGATGCACGAGGTTTCTGCCGTGCGGTTGTTGGTATAGTGATGCACGAGGTTTCTGCCGTGCGGTTGTTGATATTGTGATGCACGAGCCGTGCGGTTGTTGGTATAGTGATGCACGAGGTTTCTGCCGTGCGGTTGTTGTTGAAGGGTTGCACGAGGTCTTTGTCGTGCTATTGTTGTTATTGATGTTTTGCACATGCGGCGTAATAAGGCGGGATATGTTATATGCTTATATGTGGGTTGCGCATGTGGCGGAATAAGGTGGGAACATTGTGATGCACGTGTGGCGAAATAAGGCGGTGTTTATTATGTTACTAATTGCACACGTGGCGAAATAAGGTGGGCTATGTCAGGGGATGATTGTAGAGAATTGTGACGGCCTGTGGAGGCATTCCTATTTGTTTAATAATGTGATTGTGGGTTGCTTACCGGTATGAGCTTTATCGCTTGGAAGTTGTGAGGAAACATCGCACGTGCGGTCGGTTCTCCTTTTCATGTTTACTAGCTGGTAGAATTTTGTTAGAAACATTTGCACAAGCATACACGTAGCTGAACACCCCTATTAGAGGTGAATTCCTCCTGATTTTGCTAAGGGTGGAGGTACGCCCTCGTTTATCCATTATATTTGTGAGAGTGTCCCTAGTTAGCCAGTTAGTTGTCGGTATGACCATGAGATTGATGGGGCATAGGATGCCAATTGTTAGATTTTAGATGCTGGGTCTTCGCGAGTTGTGGTTTGTCCGAGACTTGGTGAAATTGTGGAAAGGGTTGGATAAGACCTTTGTGAACATCATTGTAGGATATGAGTTATTGACTTGTTTTCCCCATTGCTGTGTTGTGGCCTTAGGATTTGGATTGTGATTCTTCCATCATTTCCTATCCTCATTTATTATATTCTCGTTGTTACTTGTTGTATTTTTCCCTTATTGTGAATTGTAGCATTCTTGGTCATTCATGCAGTCTTTACGTATTTATATGTCATTTCCATTATTCCTATGATTATACTGTTTATTGACCGGTAGGTGCCTTGACTGTTCCTCGTCACTACTCCACCGAGGTTAGTCTTGATACTTACTGGGCACCGCCGTGGTGTGCTCATGCTACTCTTCTGCACATTTTTGTTGTGCAGATACAGGTACTCCCACTCAGTTCTGTCAGCCTTGGAAGGAGGCGTATCGGTAGAGACTTCGAGGTATATATGCTACGTCCGCAGACCGAGGAGTCCCTTTCCAGCTTTCTGTAATAAGTATAGCTCTTTCAGTATTTCTCCTTTGTATAGATATTCTTGAGGCAGAGCCTCTTATGTATCCCTTAGCTTGTGATTTGTGAGTTTTCGGGTTTTGGGAATGTTGTTAGCTTCGAGAATTGTTGTGGTATGTGTCGAGCGGCACCTTAAACACCGTTTTATTTTACTAGTTCAGTTTTATTGCAATTATGGTTTATCTTCCGCATTGTTAGGCTTACCTAGTCGTAGGGACTAGGTGCCGTCACGACTTGTTCACGAAGGGCGAACTAGGATCGTGACAATCTCTTACCTAGTCCAAAATAAAGATCCTAACTAACAAAAAAATTTGCCTTATCATACTTAGGTTTGATGCTAGGCATTTGGTATTTGTCTAATTGATATGGTCCTTTGACATCTTTTGGAAGATGTTGGAAGGACAAGTAATAGGATTCCTCTATTGATGTGGCAGCAAGTTTAGCAAGGGAATCTGCAACTTGATTGGCCTCCCTATAGCAATGTATAATATCTATTTTTTTGTATTTCCTCCCTTTCCTTTTCTATTTGTATTTTTTTATCATTGCTTCCATTGAATTCCGTGTTCTATAACGACAAAACCTCTTATTTTATTGATCCTCGAAATAGAAAATTCGGGCATTTCCTTCAATTGGGTGGTTTTCCGTTTTTCATTGGAACTCTACTAAAACTAAAAAAGAAATCAAGTTTGCTTATCTCACTTAACTTGATTGAATCCATTATGGATTAAATAAATCTAAGTAAATTGTAGTTTTGTTTTCCACTTAATTTATTCTCCCATCTATACTTTTTTGTATCTATTTTATTTGGATTAGATTTGTAGTGCCAATCCAACACAAGTCCTTTTTTTTTTGAATATTTTTTATTGTTGTCAATTGAAATTTCTTTTTTTTTTTTTCAATATTCAATATTTATATTGACAACAGTGTATCGAACAAATATAATTCATTGTGATAAATGAAGTGGATCTATTTAGTTTTATTTTATGTTTTAAATTAATTCGAAAATGTGAATGTATTTTTTTAGATTTCTTCCTTCAATGGTTTTTGGTTGTCTTGTCTAATCTCTTTATTTCTTTTTCTTCGATATTTTCTTCGGGTTGCTAACTCAACGGTAGAGTACTCGGCTTTTAAGTGCGGCTAGTCTCTTTTACACATATGGATGAAGTGAGGGATTCGTCCATACTCTCGGTAAAGTTTGGAAGACCACGACTGATCCTGAAAGGGAATGAATGGTAAAAATAGCATGTCGTATCAACGGAAAGTTCTGAGAATATTTCATTGTTCCTAGATGGGTAGAAAACCGTGTTAGAATTCTTGGAACGGAACAAAATAAAGTTGGGTCGAATGAATAAATGGATAGGGCTACGACTTCAATTAAATTATAGGGAAAGAAAAAGCAACGAGCTTTTATTCTTAATTTAAATGATTCCCGATCTAATTAGACATTAAAAATTTATTAGTGCCGATGCGGGAAGGGTTTCTTGTCCCATGAGTGGATTCTCATTTTTTTTAATGAATCCTAACTATTACCATTTCCTATTATGGAGATGTGTGTGTAGAAGAAACAGTATATTGATAAAGAAAGTTTTTTCCGAAGTCAAAAGAGCGATTAGGTTGAAAAAATAAAGGATTTCTAACCATCTTATTATCCTATAACACTATAACATAGAACAATTAAACGAAGCGGAAAAGAAAAAGATGATAGAGAATCCGTTGAGAAGTTTACATGTATCCAAGGTATCTATTCTTACTATAATACTTTGTTTTAACTATATCGCACTATGTACCATTTGATAACCCTCAAAATCTTCCATCTTTGGTTCAAATCGAATTTCAAATGGAAGAAATCCAAAGAGATTTACAGCCAGATAGATCGCAACAACACAACTTTCTATATCCACTTATCTTTCAGGAGTATATTTATGCACTTGCTCATGATCATGGTTTAAATAGAAATAGGTCGATTTTGTTGGAAAATCTAGGTTATAGCAATAAATTAAGTTTCCTAATTGTGAAACGTTTAATTACTCGAATGTACTAACAGAATAATTTTCTTATTTCTACTAATGATTCTAACAAAATATTATTTTTGGGGTGCAACAAGAGTTTGTATTCTCAAATGATATCAGAAGGATTTGCGTTTATTGTGGAAATTCTGTTTTTTCTACGATTAATATCTTTTTTCGAAGGCAAAAACATTTTTAAATCTCATAATTTACGATCAATTCATTCAACATTTTCTTTTTTAGAGGACAATTTTGCATATCAAAATTATGTATTAGATATACTAATACCCTACCCCGTTCATCTGGAAATCTTGGTTCAAACTCTTCGCTATTGGTAAAAGATGCCTCTTCTTTACATTTATTACGATTCTTTCTCCATGAATATTGGAATTTGAATAGTCTTATTACTTCAAAGAAGCCCGGTTACTCCTTTTCAAAAAAAATCAAAGATTATTCTTCTTCTTATATAATTCTTATGTATATGAATGCGAATCCACTTTCGTCTTTCTACAGAACATATCTTCTCATTTACGATCAACATCTTTTGGAGACCTTCTTGAACGAATATATTTCTATGGAAAAATAGAACGTCTTGTAGAAGCCTTTGCTAAGGATTTTCAGGTTACCCTATAGTTATTCAAGGATCCTTTCATGCATTATTTTAGGTATCAAGGAAAATCAATTCTGGCTTCAAAAGGGACGTTTCTTTTGATGAATAAATGGAAATTTTACCTTGTCAATTTTTGGCAATGTCATTTTTCTCTGTGCTTTAACATAGGAAGGATCCATATAAACCAATTATCCAATCATTCTCGTGACTTTATGGGCTATCTTTCAAGTGTGCGACTAAATCCTTCAACGGTACGTAGTCAAATGTTAGAAAATTCATTTCTAATCAATAATGCAATTAAGAAGTTCGACACCCTTGTTCCAATTATTCCTTTGATTGGATCATTAGCTAAAGCAAACTTTTGAACCGTATTAGGGCATCCCATTAGTAAATCGGTTGGTCCGATTTATCAGATTCTGATATTATTGACCAATTTGGGCGTATATGCAGAAATCTTTTTCATTATTATAGCGGATATTCCAAAAAAAAAGACTTCATATCGAATAACGTATATACT
>NC_031990.1:54771276-54923776 GCF_001879085.1 Nicotiana attenuata | reverse complement strand
GATAGTTTTCTGTTCCACAATCTCCAAGTAAGAAAAAAAAAATTAAAAGGAAGAGAGGAATGCCATACCTTGCTTAAGATTAGATCTTTAGGTTTGCTAGTTCTGATCATTTCAAGAGTCGTTTTGTTGGAGTAGTTTCCATCCTCTAACAAGTCCCAAAAAAATTTGTCTGGAATTGTCCTCTTCCCAATGTGAATTTCAATAATATGTTGTACCAAAGATTCTGGTAGAATGCTCTTAAGTTTGTGAATATTCCACTCCCCATTTTGTATGAAATCCTTGACTAGAATCTTGGGGCTTTTGTTAGTCACGGGAACTAGGGCTGCTAGAGGACCTTTATGAGTCCAGTTATCCCACCAAAACACTTTTTGTCTATTCATACTCTTGTTCATATGTTTAACTTCTTTGAGAAAAAAGGTTCGTATTTACTCCTGTACTTTTGATTAAGTCTCTCAATTTCTTAACGATGTGGTTAATATTAGATCAAAAACTTAGCAAGAGGGAGAACTTACGTTACTCAATTTTGAATAATATAGAGGCCTTTTTTACCATATTCCCTAGTAATTTAGTAAGAATATTACTGCAGGTTCCTAAGTTTACTGGCCCATGCGACGAAAGCAGATGGTAATACTACTACTTCCTTGGATTCATCTCTACTCATCAATGGCAAGTGCATTAGAGCTGCTTTACTGCATTTTTGACGTCTACTAGCACAATTAATTAGGTTTTGTTACTTGTTGAATTATATCATTCAGTTCGGTACAATTGTTTGTGTTTAATACCAAATATATGGGGTCTTAATAACTTGTTGATTCAAAATATAGTAGGAGCAATTATTAAGATTTATTTTTCACATATACTATATTCATGTTCCGTGTTAAAAATACTGGAGCTAATGAGCTACAATATATTAACGGTTCATGGATTAACTATTTGCCTTTCCTTAGCTTGTTAGTGCCTGAGGAATATATTTACATCTACAATTGATATAAATGTAGAGAAAAGGAGAAAGAGAGAAAGAACAACGTATTCTGTGTTCTGGAATTTTTGTGATAAAACTACGTTAGAAAAAAAAAAAACATATTACCACTTTTACTAGCTATCGAAAATTAGAAATAGCAGTCCAGGACTAAATAGACTTAAGGAAGCATGGGGGTTTAATTTTGCTCACTGGAAAATTGGGATAAAATGAAAAGTTATAATTATCACTACAAGAAATATTTCTTTTAGTGGCGACCAAAGTCGCTACTAAAGACTATAAAGTCGCCATTATAGAGGCGACCTTGGGATCGCTCCACTTAAATCCATTACTAAATGTTATCTGTAGCGACATAATGGAGTCGCCACTGAAAACCAGATATTGCGGCAACTATGCTCGCCCCTAAAAGTAAACAATATCGCTAAAACGGATCCTCAATCTGTGTTTCTGGGAAGGTCGCCACTAAAGAAAGACTTTAGTAACGAGTGCAGTCGCCACAAATAGTATCTATTGCAGCGATTCCGATCGCCACTGGTAGCCAAGGACTTTTAGTGGCGCTTCTCGTCGCCACAAATACTAATTATGTCTAGCAACAAGATATAGTCGCCACTAAAGCCATTTTTCAATAACTAACCAATGCTATAGATCTTATGGTGACCTACTACTTTGTGAAATGAATATTTAGGTACATTTCTATCAATTGCCTACAAATACTAAAAGCATCCAATTCAACAAACACCAAAAATATTTTTCAACACAAATACTATAAATACTTTCATTACTATATAGTCAATTAGCTAATACACTGCCCAATACTTTCTTGTTTATTGTCATTGTATGCATTTATACATGAAAAAGGAAAAATAATACATTAAGTGTCTTCACACTTTGAACTACTCCTTGGTCGACGCCTTTTGACCAAAAACGAAAGAAAAAACTAAACATTAAATGTCTTCAAACTCCTTGATCATCGCCATTTGTGATTGTTCAGGAACCTTGTCCCTGTTATCAAGAGGAAAAAATACAAGATCAAAATCCAACAAAGAACAAAAATTCCAACAAGATGAACTATTTAGATACATGGACGCTACAGTTATAAGTTAAAAGACACTTTTGCATTTCCACATAAACAATATCATAAATAGTTTTGCATTCTCAAAGTGGCAGTAGAATAAAACCCCAGTTTACTCGGTCATTTTATCAAACACTTCATAGCCTCGTTCAAACACCTATTCTCACATGAACACACAATATTACAAGACAACGATGCCAACACAAATGGCTCATTTGTATTCAAGGCATGAGTATTCATACTTGTGAAGCCATATTTGTCAATCTTAATTTTATCTTCCTAAGTGAGCCACATCCTACCAATGACACTTGAACAAGTATAATTTCCTACTTCCCACATTGCAATAACAGCAACAACAACCCTGTATAATCCCAGAGTCTGGGGAGGATAGTGTGTACGCATACCTTACCCATACCCTAGGGTAGAGAGACTATTTCCAATAGAACCTCGGCATTCATACCAATAGATTTCAAATTTTTAAATACTACAAAAGTTCATGTAGTAGAGAGGTATCCTAGTCATGAGCAGTTGTCTGAGCAAAGAAATGTAAGTTCAGCTATATAATAAGTAAAAAATAGAACTCATGTCTCTAGGTTGAAACATAGACCAGGTTACCAATGATAAGGACACACACTTCTACAAATCTCTGAAGAAACAACCATTGAACGACACTAGTAACTCACAAGCAAAGACCAATAGAATTATCGCATGCGCGTAGGTAGAAGACAATATGAAATCTCCGTGGAATCATCGATAAACAAACTTTTTTCACCACTAGCCTTAAATATCAATAGATGTATAAAAGAACTCCTTGTAACAATAGGAGAAATCCAATCAGTTTTCACTCATTAAAAACAAACTAAAACTACTTCCTGTCACACCTCCTTTTTTACCCGAAAGGGGGATAGGGAATTTTTCCAATTTAAGTGACATTAATCGAAATAGAAAATTTATTTCAGAGTCTCCACTTGGAATAATTTATAGTGTCCCAAGTCACCGGTTTATTTTAAATGTCAAATCGAGGAAAATTGACTCTATTTTTTGTCCGCGAACATAGAAGACCGGGTAAGGAATTTTGTTAACCCGGGAGAAGGTGTTAGGCATTCCCTGGTTCCGTGGTTTGAGCACGGTCGCTCAACTATTAACAATTGGCCTACTTATCTGATTTATTACATGTTTTAAAACTATTGTGCATTTTTAACTTTATAACCGTTTTTATTTATTTATGGAGTTATTTCTAAAACAAGTCACGATTGTCGTACGCTTGTTGTTTTGGTACACATTGCAAACCGCGTCACATGAAATGCACCCACGATTTTCAACATATTTATATTTATTATTGTTCGAAGTTGTGGTCAGGTCACATGAAATACACACACGAATTGGGGAATACGTGACCATGCCACGAGTACCGTACCCATGGCCACGATGATTCATTATTAATCGCGCCTAAAGCAAACTACAATTATTTACAAATTAGTTTAACCTAAACTAGTTTGAGATTATTTGGGAAAGTATTGAACTATAGAGAGGAGCGTGATGCAGTATAGATTGGATCATCAATTTGTTCATAAGATTGATTGCATTATTCCTTGGTTAAAGACTAATACTCTATCTTTATATTATCTAAGAAGTCGTGAATTAAAACTACTCTGAATAAACCCCATATTAGAATTAGAAGCTAAGCTATGAAAAACCAAGTTAATTTTAAGAGAGAAGGACACATGTTACCTGTTGGAAGCAGGAGTCGCAGTAGCTCGAGCAAAATGCTAGCTCTTGCAGAAGGTGTTAGTATAAATAAGTGCGTAACAGTTGTATACAATTTTATCACTTTTAAATTATTTCAAAGAAGAAACACAGGATAGGAGCTGAGGATTGAGCAACAGACAATTCATCTAGTCATTTTCAAATGTATTTATAAAGTGGTAATTATTTATTATAGTAAGCGGCGTAAAGTCTTACGAATTTTGTGTTGATTGACATGGAGGATGTTACCAAGATTTCTTTATATACATAATGTCATTGGGATCCAAACCTTTCATACAGTGTTGTACTACCATTCCAGTTGAGAAGCTACATATAAGAGATGCCTTTATATGAGATGCCTCAAAATTAAAGATAAGCTATATATAAGATATGCCTCAAAATCAGAGAGAGAAACTACATATAATTCCAGTGGCATATCATCTCATGTTAGCATTATGTGTATTTCAAACAAATAGACGAGACAATTCATGAAGCAAAATCCAGAAATTGCACCAGGATATAAAACTAGAATACAATTTCATAGGCCTTGTTTACAAATCCAGAATTGACATGAACATATAAGAAGCCAATAACTTATTCTCAAGAAAACAAATATTAAAGAAGGAGAAGATTAAAAGAAAATAAGGAGGAAGAATTTTCAAGGAGAGTACAAAATATTAACAGTACCTGTTGCATTTTGGTTATGATAGTAGCCAATTGTTCTTGGATCCTCTTATCTACTTCTGCATTCACGTGTTCATGCTCAGCCTCCAACTTCTTTTGCAACAATTTTTCCAACTTCATTTGCAACTATGTTCTATATTCCTTTGCAACTCCTCAGCCATTTGTTCACGTTCTTCTTGCAATTTGAGTCTATTTTCATAAAACTTTTTGAGTATATATGTCAGGCACTTTAAACTAGAATTCACTATGATTTACTAAATTCAACTTTCATAAAATAAAATTTTTCACACAAAGTATAACATTTAATTTATATTACACGCAAAAATCAGGTAATAAAGGATGATGTAATTCCTACTAAGAAATATCATACATGCTAACAATTCCTGTCTCGTCTAGGACTAGCTTTGTTTGCTTCTGAAGATGACCAGAAAAAGTCAATAGGCTTGAAAGATAAGAACTCTATTGCAGCAACCTCACATGGCTAACCATACCTCAATCATAACTAATTAGCGAAACCTCTATGCATAATTTGTCATATAAGCTATGATTATGTTATAAAAAAATGAACTTCTTCATAACAAATAATACATTTGAAACTAATAAAAGATAAAAATATACAAACATTTCACCACAACAATCAAATGGCACACTCAAACTATATTTGGGAAATGCTATCAAATAAAAAGTAGGACAAGTCTTTGCTACTTGTAACACTGGAAAAGGTCAACTTTAAAAGCATGGAGCCGGCTCCTTCTTTTTGTTTCATGTTTTTCGGCATAAATAAATGCTAAATTGTCTATTTTTGCTTCTCATCTGATATACTGGAGCAGTTAAATAAAGAACACACAGAGATATATCTTCATAACACACTATAAGAGAATCAATATCTAACAGCATCGCAAGTAGTGTGACATAATTCATATCCAATAGTATCCTAGAATGTTTGGCTGAAGTGAATAATGCTCATAAGTGTATAAAGTAGAGATTAAATAAAAAAAATGCTCATTTCTACAAATTAAATACATCGGAAAATTTCTTAAAACTCAATATTTCAAAAGGAACAAAATCCATCTTCAAAATTAAAAACCCAGGTAAATTCAACCTAAAAGAAGCTTTTTTTTTTGCCCAATTACTGAACTCAAGGTACCCAAAACTTCTGACAGTTTCGGACAGCTTACCCTCTCAATGATTTTCAAACTTCAAACTTTCCTCTTTCCTTCTTTAGCTTTAGACGACTGTCAGTTCCTCTAGATTTACAAATGGGTCAGAAAAATTTGAGGTAAAATTAGAGAATAGATTTACCAAAAAAAAAAAGGATTTGAGATTTGAGCACATACCTGATGGAGTCACAATTTATAATTAGGGCTTTTGTATCTCTACCATATGGTTCACATTTTGTGATTTGAGTAGATAGATTTGAGAGATTTGAGGTTTTCATCGGAGCGAACATTGAGAATTTTACAGAGAAGGAAGGGAGCAAACAAGTGGTATTGCAGAAAAGAAATCGAGCAAAGAAACATTCGATATGTTTGAGGTCTTTTGATTAAGAAATTTCTTTTTTATTTACTCTTTTTAATTTTAGTTATTCTATTAGTGGCGACTAAGTCGCTCCTAAATGTTCTTCAGCGGCGACTATTGATTGGTCGCTGCTAGATCTTTGGAGCCAAAATTTTGGTCTTACCGGGAAAGAAAAATTCAGTAATTAGTAGCGCATATTAGAGGCGCCTTAAATATGTCGCTGTTAAAAGTTTATTTTCAGCAGCAACTTCTAAAGTCGCTCCTAAAAGTATAACATTTGTTGTAACACATCAAGTCGCCACTAAATGTTGCTGCAAAAAGTCCTACTTCTTGTAGTGTATTGCCGCTAGATTGATTTCTCTATCACTGGTGTAACTCATATTCTTGATAATTCTGTTTCTTAAATGAAATTATCTGCTTCTTCTCTTGATCTTTTTTTTTTCCATAATTGTCAAACTCGCCGTTTTTTCGTATACGTAACCTCTCCTGTATTATCAAGACTAGTTTTTGGACACACACGGTGCGCGTGTATTCATATTAATTAATATAAAATTTTAAAAATATTGAATAAATATTATTAAATATATATTTGAGTTTGAAAATAAAAGTTCAAGGAAAAATTATAAGCACTATTAATATGGATCCTATTAAGCTAAATAAATAAAAGAAGATGGTAGAGATGAGTGATGAATTCCCAAATACCGACAGCTAATGATGAATTCACATTATAATTGCAACTTAGACTCCAACTGCTAAAGCATGTTATTTTTGAAATATAACCATGTGTATAAATGCTAGAATTTCTTCAGTATTTTAGAAATTCTTGTAATGATAAGAAAATGAAGATGATAAAACAAATGAATATCAGTTTGTAACATAAACAAGTTGCAACAAAAAAAGCAAAACAATTGGTGCATTCAGAAAATTCGCACACGTTCAAAATCATAAATACATGTGAACAAGATCCTTTAAAACCTTACACAAGGAAATAGTAGAGAAGATGTCAACGTAAGCGAAGTGGAGTAAGAAGATGATTTGTCAGCAGATATTTTGCACCACTACGGTGAACGGGTGAAGTTTCACACGTTTGTAAGTCCAATTTGCTGACTCTGCTATACCATCAAAAATTCTCATCAAGAGCAACTCTCCCTTTGAACCTTTGATACCAACCGAAATTCTCTAATGCCACCACTTCCCAACCAAACAGCCATCCCTCCTAAACCACCTGACATAAATTCCACCATCAAACCTATGGAGAAGGAATCTATTTCCTTTAAGGATAAACTACTTAACAACGACATGAACTACAACATATCACTAGACTCTCCCCCCCCCCCCCCCCACATCAATCCCCTATGGATATTCACTATAACATAGAGAATCAAAACCACACACAAACCTATCCACAGGAGCAAAATATTTCAGTAACTATCACAATTGAAGACAAACAAAGGATATATTATCCTTGGAGGCACTCTTTAATAATTAAACTACAAGGGAAAAGAATCCCTCATGATGTGCTAAAAAAGAAACTAACAGATCTATGGAAACCAACTGAAACTTTCCCTTTAATTGACCTTGGGAAGACTACTATATTGTCCGATTTACCAAAGAGGAAAATATGTCAAATGTTATCCAAAAAGGACCATGGTTCATCTATGGCCACTTCCTCTTTGTCCAGCGTTGGGTCCCAAACTTTGTAGCATCAAAAGCTACTCAATCCTTTACTGCAATTTGGATTAGACTACCTCAACTTCCCACAGAATTTTACGATAGAGAAATACTCCAAAAAGTGGGAAGCACAATAGGAAGACTACTGAAAGTTGACGCTTGTACATCGGCAGCACTCCGTGGAAGATATGCTCGTCTTTGTGTCGAGCTTCCTTTAAACAAACCAGTAACCCCTTTTATTTTTATTGGTTCACACAAACAACACATACACTACGAGAGAGACAGCCTATTATGTACAACATGTGGTCACTTAGGCCACTCAATAAAACAGTGCAACCAAACTACCATCAATCAAACTCAAGATGAACACATAAAGGGGATGTCAAAACCCAAACTTGGGCAAGAGAAGCAAGAAGAAATCTGGAAAACAGTCTCGTTCAACAAAGGGAAACGATGGAGCTCCACAAATACTACTTCAAAACTGTCGAAAAAAAATCAAGACTCAGGTATTAACGTCAATATTTTTGATGCCAAGTCAGGTAAATTCTTATCCTCTCAAAAATTTATTTACAAAAACAAAATTCCTCATTCACAACAATCTACTCACTACAAAACTGATCTTCCTAATAATTCTATAAAAACTTGAAACAATTTTCACCTATTGGAAGAGACAGAATTGGAAGCTAATTCCCCTAATCATGCCATTAACAAAATATTAAAAATTGATAATGATAATGGAAGGGACCCACTACATACCCTAAACACTCAACCTTCAACCCCATCAACTCACCCCACCATCCCTCTCACCCTATCAACCCCTAATACCATCCATAATTTCCCCCTAGCCAACAGTAACCCCCCCTCCCCCAACTAAACAGGACCCTACTAATCCCCATACCCCACCCTCAGACACGGCTAATACACACTTGGCCAATACAATACCCTTGCATGCAAATTGTGACATAAAACACCTGTCATGCAATACCCAAGCCAATGAACAAATGGCCATTGATATTCCCTACAACGACACACTCCAATCCAATTCATCCCTGATCCACGAAATCTCCATTAAATACACGCAAAATCAGTCGGATTGCATGCAAAAAACAAACTCAATCATTGAAAACCTAGGAAATCTTAACTCCACCTGCACAATCGATCCTTCTTCCACCTTAAATTCTCCAACTCTTAAAGAAGATGCCAAGATTACCAATTTCAGTAAGAAGACGATACCGTCTCATTCAACTACAACGAGTATCTCTAACCCCAAACATGGCAAACAACCCTCCTCAAAACTTACAGAACCCAAACCAACAACCAAGGAGGATCTTGATTCAACCTCCCCTTCCACAGAACCACCAACCATTGTCGTAGGTGGAGATGGGGCTGCTGGGACATGCAATCTCCTTCAACATCATGTTGGAGGGGAGGGAAACAGTCATAGTCCTTCAAAACACCCACTACATAGCTCAATTGATCTCCGAAGGGGTTCGCTTGGCAATGAACAATTACATCAACCAAGTATGGTTGAACAATATTCTAAACCCTATAGCTCCAAATCTCACATCCAATCAAATCCAATCCATGAGGGGAGACTGGAACATGCCACAGAACTACATTCCAATCCAGAACCCAATCCCAGCAGTGGAACTCCCATTCTTCACTCCAGAGTTTCTATCCAACATCAACCCAGTGTTCACCCCTTGGAATGCTCATGCAAACCAGTCTCCACCATCAGATGCACACACTGCTCAAACCATGCAAACTCCACACAATCAACCAAATCAGAACCAAATGGAGCAAGCAATGGAAGAAGAAATAGATCCTGTAAACTTAATCCCTCAAAACGTGGTCGAGGATTCAAACCTAGACGAGCTAAAAATATTTCTATTTATGGAGAGGCAAGAACAGAAGCAGATTCTCTACTGTCCAATGGCACTGTACAAGTGCACAATGGACATAAGGCCTCCAGCAGATCCTACTATGGGAAAACATGCAATGATCCTGGTTCCTTTTCAGAGGAGGAACCCCATCTTTGCAAGAAGGATGAGGGAGAATGGAGATCTAAACAACCCACCGTTCAACATGAATAGATCAACCACCTTTATCATTTGGAATATAAGAGGGGGTAATAATGATAATTTTAGGCTAAGTTTCAGAGACTTAATTGATACTCATCACCCTAGCATGGTAACACTCCTAGAGACCAAGATGGATTGTCATCTTCCTCTCCTCAATCCGTTTGGCTTCACAGACATGATAGAAATTCCCGCAGAAAGGCAGTCGGGAGGTATGGTCATTTTGTGGGATCACACCAAGGTTACAGTCCATAGCTTTGTTCGTAGAAGTCAGGAGATTAGTGCTACTATTGAGGTATTTTCCCTAAATAAAACTTGGTATTTTACTTCGATTTATGCTAGTACTGAGAGTAAGTTTATGCTAGTACTGACAGTAAACTTAGAAATATTATGTGGAATAATCTGTTAGACATGCACAATGTTATTAGAGGTCCCTGGGTAGTAGGAGGCGATTTTAATGATGTTCTAACCTCGGACAAAAAATTAGGAGGGAAGAAAATCAGTAACAAAAGAACCAAGGTCCTTTGGGATTACATCAACACTTGTAACCTAATTGATTTAGGTTTTAAAGGCCCTAAATTTACGTGGTATAACAAAAGGAAAAAAAACAAAGGGCTCATACTAGAAAGGCTTGACAGAGTTTTTGCAAATAGAGAATGGATTAACTTATTCCCTGAAGCTTCCATCACCCACCTCCCTAGGACCCACTCGGACCATAACCCCCTCCTAATAATTTGTAATCCTAAAAAATGTACCTCTTTTAACAAGCCTTTTAGGCTAGAAACTTTTTGGTGTCGTCACCCGGACTTTATAAACCTCGTTAGAGAAAGTTGGATTAATACCAACTATGTCCATAGTTCCCAAAAATTCCGGGACAACAATAATTATTGGAGTAAAAAGCATTTTGGTGATACACACGTGAAGAAATTAAGGATAATAGTTAGACTTAAGGGCATCCAACACTCCAAAAATTACCACTCAAGTTCCTTTCTCCAAAATCTAGAATCAAAGCTTCAACATGATTATAAAGAGATCCTTAAATTAGAAGATGAGTACTGGAAAATTAGGACCATGATGTCCTGGATTCAAGACGGAGATGCAAACACGAAATTCTTCAATATAAGTGCCACCAATAGATCTAGGAAAAACAAAATTGTCTATTTCAAAGACAATCTTGGAAACTGGATCAATGAGCCAACTCAAATCCTAGACCATACTCTCAATTACTTTGAAAATGCTTTCAAAACTGACCATTTGGCTACAAATTGGTCTTCTATCCCATACTTTCAACAAAATTGATCTATCAATCCTTGATAAGAAATTAACTAAGGTGGAAGTTCAAAAAGCAATCTTTTCCTTCAAACCTTTTAAATCATCCGGACCTGATGGCATACACCCTTTTTTTTACCAAAAATACTGGAATATTGTAGGCCAATCAATCATAGACATTTGTACCCAAGTCTTCAATACCCAAACACTCTCCCATGATATTAATAATACTTTCATTGTCTAATCCCCAAAGTGCCAAATGCCAATAATTTAAAAAGAATTAGACCCATAGGTCTTTGCAATACCATTTACAAGACCATAACAAAAATCATCGCAAATAGGATCCAACCCTTTCTTAATCAAATTATTAGCCCCTTCCAAGCTAGTTTCATAAAAGGAAGAAGGTCTTCGGACAATGCTATCATAATTCAAGAATTGATATCCCAGTTCCAAAAAATAAAAGGGAAAAAGGGGCACATGATCCTAAAATTGGACCTGGAAAAAGCATTCGATAGATTGGAATGGTCCTTCATTTACCTAACACTCACTCACTTCCAATTTCCAACCAAAATAAAGAATCTCATTATGAATTGTATTAGTACTAGTGACATTGCTATTTTGGTGAATGATGTTACAACTACTTTTTTTGCCCCAAGTAGGGGAATCAGACAAGGATGTCCTCTATCACCCTTCATTTTCATCTTGTGTATGGAAATTCTCTCACGTCTGATTTTTCATTAAGTAGATACTGATCTTTGGGATCCTATTAGCCTTAATAACCATCACACAAGTATATCCCATTTATTCTTAGCAGACGACCTAACCCTAATGGCAAAGGCTGACAAAAAAAATTATTGCACCATCAAGAACTGCCTTAATAACTTTTGTAATATGTCAGGGCAAAAAATCAATAAGGAAAAATCAAAATAATATTCTCACAAAATTGTCCCATTCCGCTGGCCAAGGAAATTGCCTTAGGATTCAATATTAAGATTACCAAAAATTTTGGGAACTATCTAGGCTTTCCAATTCTCAACAATGCTCCCAAGGCATCCGACTATCAGTTCATTATTGATAAAATGCGGGCTAAACTTTTCAACTGGAAAATAAACCTCCTGAATATAGCAGGAAGGACTACTCTAGCCCTAGCTACTCTTAATTTAATCCCCAATCATGCCATGCATACACCATGCTTCCCACAAAAATTCATAAGCAAATTGATCAAATCCAAAGGAATTTTATTTGGGGCACCACGACGGATCGTAAAAAACTTCATCTTATTAATTGGAATATAATTACTAAACCTAAAGATATGGGAGGACTAGGAATGAAAAATGCTCATTCAAAAAATAAAGTATTGTTAAGTGGTTTATCATGGAGATTACTTAACAATACATCCACCCCCTGGGCAAACCTTCTAATCCGTAAATATACCAATAAGAGTTACAGCCACTCCTCTTTCATATGGAAGAGTATCCTCAATGTACGAAAAACTTGTGGTCAAGGAATTCAATGGCTCCCTGGCAAAAACTCCAACCTAAATAGTTGGGAGACTCGATGGATCCCCCAATTACCACCGTTGAGAGAATGCATTGAAGGTTCTCTTCAATTAAATGAGAACACCCTGCCAATAAAGAAATTAATTCACAAAGGGAAGTGGAACTTCAACAATATCTCATTTAACATCCTCCCCCCTACCCTCCCCCCCCCCCCCCCATCTTGGACAAGATTAACTCAATACCTCAACCTCTTCTAAACTTTGATAAGCCTCTATGGAGGCTTAGCCCAAATGGGATTTTCAACACAAAATCTTGCTACCAATTACTGAAACAATGGGACACTGAAAATAAACACGAGTTCGATTGGATATGGAGATTACAATGTCCTAATAAAATAAAAAAAAATTATTTGGCAAACACTCCATAATAAAATCCCTTGCCGATCATATCTCCACCATATTGGGATTAACATAAACCCAAACTGCCCCAGTTGCCAAGACCAAGAGGAGACAGTCACTCACATATTTCTCAAATGCCCCCATTGTCTCATGCCTATGGAAACAGCTAAAAATTGCAAATCTGGTTTCTAACGAGGATACTCATTGGCTCACCAAATTAAAGGACATGAACATCAACACCCTCCCCCTAAAACTTCCTGGGAATAATCTTCTTCCTTTCCTTTTATGGGGAATTTGGATTATAGAAACAACAATAACTTCAATAACACTCACTACTCCCCATGCATGAAAGACATTTGTAATGTGGATTTGAATTCCTATTCTTCAACTCCACTGGAATAACCCCCACAGATAAATCCACTATAACCATAAAATGGCATCCCCCACAACGTCACTGGTATAAACTGAACACTGATGGGGCCTTCAAATACGAAGGTAACAAATAAGGCATAGGAGAAGTTTTTAGAAACCATTATGGCAAATGGATAATAGTGTTTCAAAAGATAGACAAAGCCCTATCTCCTCTTCACTCGGAGCTTCAGGCAATCCAAGAAGGGCTAAGAATAGCAACAATCTATGACCTATTCCCACTAGAAGTGGAAACAGACTCCACTGAAGCTATCAATGCAATAAACCAAGATCACTTTTTCGTAACTAACACTGTTCATTCATGCAGGTTATTGATGCTCCAGCGGAAGGACCTGTTCCTACGGCATAACTTTCATGAAGGAAACCAAGTAGTACATATTCTGGCAAAAGATGCATGCAAAGATGATTTTTGGCAGCCAAGCAAGGAGACTGCAAAAATGCATCCAAGTCCACCTCATTTTGTGAGCTTACAACTATCAAAGGATCTCGATGAAATCTACTAGTACAAGAAGTCACTAGACATTTCGACTTGTAATAGCCTAAAACTACTAGGGAATCAAAATGTCACAAATATTGGATCACCAATATGTGACGATTCTCATATTCGAAGTGTATGTACTAACGGCAACTTCTAGTTTTATATATAATATAAATATCCATATTATCAAAAAAAAATAATAAAATAGACCATGAGAACAATTCAAAATTAAAATGACAACAATTACAAAAAAGGAGAAAAACGACAATGAGCAGTTTGAATGCAAGCTGCCAAACTTAAGCCTGCAAGTTTTTAATCTGAAGGAAAGATAAAAATAAAAAGTTTGGTACCCTACTAATATCCATCAGTAACGTATACGCTTTACATACATATCCATCAAAATAATACTAATTGAAAAACAATTAATGCAATTAATTAGTCTCTTCGTTTTTTTCTCACGTAGTCACATTCAGATTACATAACTAAATTGTTAATTATATTTTGGTGTGTATATTTACAAATTAAGTGGTTTAAAGAATAAATGATGATAGCTAAGGAGAAAGATTTTAGGTGAAGGGGTAATTTGGTCAATTAGCTTTTGAAGGATATTTTGGTAAAATAACTTCACCTAAAAGTCTTCACACTTATAATATAATATGATAAGAAGTTGGTGAATCCTATATTTAACAATTGCATTTCTTTGTTTGATAATTCCTTATATCAGAAATAACATCGATCCAACTCGAGATTAATGAATAGAATTCGGAGAAGGGTAAAAAAAATATCCCTTTACTATGCGAAAAAGATCATATATACTCTCCGTTATACTATTTGTCCATAAAAGTCCCTAACGTTATAAAACTAGTGCAAAAATACCCTTTCTCCGTTAGGACCTCCACCATATCCAACATCATCCCACGTGGCCTGATATTTTGCTGAGATAGATGCCACGTGGCAATGCCACTCCACCACCCCAACCCCATGTACCCCCTCCCCCACTTCTTCCTTCACCACCACCTTCCCCTTTCACTCAACCAATGTCATTAACATCACCCAACCACCATAATCATTACAACCACTTTAAACCCACCACTACAAACCTCCATCAGCTGCCCCTCTCTCCGTAACAGAAATTTCATATTATTTACATTGTTCATATAGCCTAAAACACATAGTATAGTTTTATTGCAAAATTATTTACTCAACTCTTTCGGGGCTCAGTATCAAATTAAAGTAGACGAAGCCATCGATATGCAACAATATATTAAGCAGCTCTATGATAAAAATTTACTTTAAACATATTCAAACTAATAATAATAATAATAATAATAATAATAATAATAATAATAATAATAATAATAATAGTAAAGCTCAAATTCAATTAACACAATTTTGCAGGCTTAATTTCAACTTCTTTCTTATCCGTTCTTTCTTTTTTTTTTTTTTTTTGCTAAATCATCTTATCCATTCTTAAAGTTTTAGGCAAATTAACAAAATCCTTTTTTCCAGGGGCGTATGCAGAATTTTTTATAAGCGGTGTCGATATTTAAAGACGTGATCTAATGAATCAATTATTGTAATGATATCATGTAAAAATTTAAAAACACAATTTGTAATATATGAATAAAACACAATTAAGTACATTACTATAATTCTACCGTTAGTTCGCCGTTACCACTAATGGTCAAGGGTTCAAGTGTTGAATTTTATCATTTTTAATATAAGGGGAAAAAAATCTAAAACTGATAGTCCATGAAGCTGCTACCAGGAATCGAACTCCTGATCTTCAAGAAAAAATTGAAGCACCAACCAGGTAAGCTACGATATTTTCCTATAAGCTATGCCGCTCTTTTATTTATATCATCTTTACATATCTGTTAGATATACTTATATTTAATAAAAAAATCGATCAAGCGGTGTCGGATGACACCGCTTGAATCAAGGTACATCCGCCCCTGCTTTTTTCGAATCACAACCGTACAACTGAACAACAAAAAGAAACGAAAGAGGAATTTGAATACAATTCACATATTGTTGTTGAAGGATATGTAGCCCACATATATTATTTTCTTGGATGGTACTGAAACTGAGTTAGAAGAAAGGCCAAAGGAAAAAAGAATCAAAAAGGAATTTTTCTTGCAATTACAGAGAGAAGGGTTACGGGGAGGGAGTTAAATGGGGTTGGGGCAGTGAGTGGCATTGCCACATGGCATCTACCTTAGCGAAATATTAAGCCACGTGTTGGACATGGTAGAGGTCTTGACGGAGGAAGGGTATTTTGGTACCAATACTATAACGTCGGGGGTTTTTCTAGACAGATAGTATAACGGAGGGTATATATGATCCTTTTCGCATAGTAGAGGGAAATTTTTGACCCTTTTCCTAGTAGAATTTATGCTTCGTAAAGAGGACGTAGTGTGAGGAAACAAAGATACATAGAGAGAGATGTTATTAAGTGGTTCCATAAATTTTATAAGTTGGTTGAGGAATTAAGTTGTAATTAGATGATAAATTGATAGCTAACACGTCAACTGAAGGTGTTCTTGGCGATATTCTTCATTACTAGAGTGTGTTTAGCACGATGACGGTAGAAAGTCGGAGAATGCTTTCCAAAAAGAAATAGTACATTTTTTGATATTTAGTTGTAGAGAAAATAACATCACTAAATACTGTATATCATGTTTATAAATAATATTATTATCAATTTCTACTAAATAATTTTTTTCAAAAGATATTTCTCATATTTCCGCTCAAGCACTAAAAAATTAGTCACTTTTGGGATAAAAAAGATTTACTTCCGTAGTACTAAACACACATGTGCTGAGATTTTATGATTAGGAAGAGGGAAAATACGATCTTACAACTCAACCATCTAATTAAGCTGCTAATTAGAGTTCATAAATTGTATCGAGATATCGTTTGTTCTTGTCTCTTTGATTTATGCACAAAGAAATTAGTCCCCAAAAGAATCTAATTTGATCTAAAACAAGGTTTAATTAGCAGTAATGATGTCTTACATTTGTCTCTTCTTATTTGCTTGTTTGCTGTTGTGCATCCATATTCTGAAAACTTGTCTCTTGACACCCACTTCGTTACAGAAATGTTGCAATTCTTGTTCGTCTTTCTTCTGTATACTCCATCCTACCTTCTCAGCAAATTCATGCATTCTCTCTTTTTGTTCCGCTGTGAACTTTGTCCTAAATCTCTTCTTCGACTTCGAATTAGGTTGCGTTACAACTTGTCCTCCTCCGACATTAGAATTGAACAAATTTAGATCCTCACTTGATGATTCAGAATTCCCTCCAAAAGTCATCATCATCACTGGTGGCCCGGTACTATGGGAGTACTTATAATTGTGGCAGTAATTGCTACTATGTGTTGATGGATTGAATGTAGAATATGGGGGGCCTGCGCGAGCTATCTGCGTCTCAGCCTCAGTTTCTCTCCGGTGAAAATTTCGGTGACAATCACAAGCTGCACACTTTAGCGCTTGTGGGGTACCTTCTTCTTCTTCGCTTGGCATGAATTCGCCACATCCGTCAAGGACATGTCCTCCCGTACTTGCAGCATGATTCTTGAGACACTCTCGGTATCTAACTGATGAGCTTGTCGTGGTCGTGGTCGTGCCATTTCCTGAGGTTGTCGATTGTGGTCGTAGTTGTGCTCTATTGTTAGCTGCAGTAAGTGGATCAAGATCCAGGTTTGGATCCCTTTCTTCTTCTAATTGATGTGAATTTTGTTGGCTATGCCCATTTTTGGAATGGTGATTGTGTTTATTTAGGGTTTGGATAGGGATGAGAATGACATTTCCACTGCCTGCCTTTTCATTTCTTCTATCTGATAAACTTGAAGATTCATGTTGGTGGACTTGAGATGGATTATAACCCATGGATTTTGGCATGCCCATTTCCTTTTCTTGGCCTTTCTGTTCCATATATATATATATATAACTCTAATCTTTGTTTTTTGTGTTAATTACACAGTAATCTGTTCTGATACACTAGACCGATTGATTCAACTGATGTGAACACCTATGAGTGCTAATTAAACCCACAACATGACCCCTGTCTTAAGTCTGAATCTTATAATTCCCTCCTATACGCAACGACAGAAGCTCAGAGAAAATAAAGGGATTTGAAAGGGGCGTTATTAATGAAGAAAACAATTAATTAAAAAGAAGGTTATTTGTCTCCTTAGAGCCATCAAACCCCATGAAAGGGAAGCATATATAAGAGTGGGTTGGGTTGCACTTGCGTAGAGTATTTAAAAAGCTAAAGACTCAAGTGATGATTTGCCAAAAGACAGTGATGACATATATAGTGGGACTTATTACTCTACTAAACCACCGACACGCTCATGTTCTCTCTTCTGCAGGTTGCACTTTGGTCCGGTAATTTAATTATTGTTATGAAAATTACTCCATAGACAAAAGGGTGTTTGGATCGGCTTTTAAGCTGGTTAAATTTGTTTTTTAAATTCTTTTTAGTTTTTTTATTGTTTGGCAAAATTAAAAGTGCTTAAAATAAGTTAAAATTTTCTTAAAACAAGCCAAAATCAATAAGTTGGGCAACACCAATTTATTGCTTTTTGGCTTAAAAGTTATTTCTACTGAAAAATTACTTTTTTTTTAAATTGTCTAAAACTAATTTATATTTCTTTAGTTTCAATTTATGAGATGCATTTCGAATATCGATAGTTAAATTTCTTACAATTTTTATCGCAAATTTAGACATAGATTCTTCAGGTTTTTTAAATAAAATTTATATATTTAGAAATGCTATAAGTCATAATAATTAATAATTTAAAATATTTAAAAGGCAAGACTGATGGTTAAAAAATATTATTTGACGCGCATCACGTAGGTTGGGACAAAGGAAGATGTTTTTATCTTATTCACTTTTTAATTATTAAGTAACCACTTTCATATTACAAACTACTGTTAAACTTCTATATTACTGGCTTGTTTCTTTTGATATTTTTTTGCTGTTACACCGAATGATTGTTATACACCTATAATAATATTTGAAGTTTAAATATTAGTTGGTTGTTATAAACAAAAATTATCCATTTTTTTAACATTACATATAAAAGATAAAAAAAAATCATTCAAACTTAAAATCTCAAAAGATATGTATATTTTACTAATTAAATTATTAGATAAAGTCAATGCATTATTAATAAATTCATAACTAAATATATAAAGAATTAAATTTAACGCTACTTGAAAATTAAATTCTTTCAATATTAATGAAAAAACTCTAACTGTTTCATGGAGAGAGAGTTGGATGCATAGACCGTTGTGACTACGCGGAAAATCTTTAAGCGATTGGTATTAGTTATTTGCCTAATCATGGCTTAATTTTTGAGAATCAAACATAATTAAGATGCAATTATAGGTAAGGATTAGAACGGTAACAAGGACTTAAGACAATGGTTGTACAATACTGGATTGCTAATTCATTCATTTTACATAAAGCTCAGACGGAGGAAAGGATCGATTGCAGACTTAACTTTTTGGAGGAAAGAGGTGAGAAATTGTGTGAAAGGAAGCAGCATGTTGGTCCCGTTAGTGTGTGTCAGATTGTCTTCTTTACTTCTTCTCTATTAACTTAAAAAATTCTCCATATCTCTCCCCAAAAACGGTCAATCGGTAACAGATTTGCCTTTTATCACAAGTGTGTTCCGGTAATAATATTAATATGACCATATTTCGCATTAACATATGTGCCTCTTTGTGTTGCTTTAATTTTCTTGTGTTTAGCTTAGGACCAATTAATGTGAGACTCTTAACTCTCTAAGAAAACATGTTGACTTTATTTATATTCTTAATGTGTGTACTTTTTTATATTTTGACACCTCTTAGTAAATTTTTTGACTCCGCCACTGCTACTCTACTCTACTTTATTTATAGCAAGAGCAAAGTTGTATACCATATACTCCCATAAGAAGTTCGTCAAATGACCAACATAAATTGCTTTGCAATAGAAATCGAAAACCATTATCCTGATTAAATAGGTACTATGGTTCTAGAAATCAGCTTACGACCTAGTTTTGCGTAAGCTATTTGACAATTAATGAGATAAATAGTAGTAATAAAATCGAGTTAAAATTAAGAGGAAGAATTAACCCAAATATACGTTCATCCAATCACTAACTAAAAAGTATGTGGATGTATAATATATGTATAATTATGTATTACATGAGTATATTTATGTATAATCTATATACATGACTAAAAAAAAAAATAATGAATATAACTGACTATTTGTGTAATGATGTGACAACCAAGCATTCGAAATTGGTGTGCTCCTTTTATGTTCTGACCATTTAAATAATCTGTTACGCCATTTACCTTAATCATTGAAAACGAGGTCGTCAATGATCAGAAAAGGAAAGAAGAAAACAACTTGTTTAATTGGTCTGTATTCTCTTTTTTGTTGATTGGTGGGAACAAGTTCCAAGTGTTTAGTGGTTCAATTAAGTAATGCCGGATTAGGGTTTCAACGATTAAACTAATCTAAGGCTCATTGTCATTTTAATTAAATAAATTAGTACATCTAGCTTTGCATGTATATACGTGGCAAAACCCTAACCATGTCATAAATTTCTTCCATCTTAAATACTATATCTTCTGCTCGCACGCACTCTCTCCTCTCTCTCTCTCTCTCTCTCTCTCTCTCTCTCTGGCCCTTTCAAATTTAGTCAAAGTCAGACAGGTCGAAAATGGTCTATGCCTGTTCAAAAATCTAAACCAGCTGGACATGTGACGTGGATGTCTGTGATTGGTTAACGTGGAGGTCGAATATCGAATTATTGCGGCACTTTTTGCTTGATTACTTAATTACACGTCTATAGAACACTTTAGATTTATTGGTTTTTAAAAAAAAAACTTATTTATTGGTATTTGATATGCCTGCAAATTCAGATGAGATTTCAGATCTCATGTCTAAGATCTATTTTATTAGGCACGTCATAAAGTATACATAAAGTGGTAATATATATTAATTGTAAAACTTTCATTTTATCTATTTTGTTAGGGACGTCAAAAATGAAACCATGTCACGTAATACTTGTCCTAATAAAGTGTTTTTTCATAGTCGATTCTTTTCGGGGAATCGAATATGATAATATTCAACTAAAATCATTAAAATGCTTCATTAGTAGTAAATTAAATGTTCTATCCGGGAAGACACTAAAAGCAATAGATTAAAGTTAGATATACCGTTAAAGTACTCCCTCCGGTCCACAATAAATTTTTTTTTTTAATCTTTAGCATACTCCTTAAGAAAAAACTAACTCCTAGAGAGAAAAAAAGTATTTTGACTAAATTACCCTTAATTTTAATTTGCATATTGTTAGCTTGACATATTGGGATACGCAAATACAAATTTGAAAAATTAAAGTTAATCCATTCTTAGTTTTGTAAAAAAGACACTTATTTTGAACCAAAATAAAAAGGCATAAAGGTCACTTATTATGGACCCGAAAACCACTATAGTTTAAAATGGCATGGGGTGGCCACTATTTAAGGTGGTATTATTTTTTATCCAGCAATTCTAATGTTGCGCAAAAATAGCCACTACTCTATTAAAATTAATATGAAAAGACATTTTTACCCTTTCTTCCCTTGCTTTTCTTCCCAAACCCTCGCTTCTCTCTCTGCATCAAATACATTGGAAATAGGTCGCTTTTCGTGTGACTTCATCTTTCTGCATATTGTACTCGATCAAACGATAACCATGATTATCAACCATTTTGTATAGTGCATTCCCGTTCGCCTTGAGAAATATGAAGTCACCCTACATGGGTTTTCCAATCAAAGATCCCAAAGTTTGGAATCATCATGATGTTATTCCATGTAAAGCCAGTTTTCCCATCTTCCTCTAATGCCCAAATTGAAATTTTCCCTTCGACCCTCCAGGAAATGCAAACACGATTAGCAAAAGCACGCAATTTCAGTATATCCCAATGCTTACCTGGAGATTTGTAATTTGACATCAATCTTATATGTAAATTGCAATTATTATTATTATTTTTTTTTTTTTGTGAAAAGATACAAATAACGTTTGGTTTTCTGCTACGTTATAGATCCTGAACTTACAGTTACAAGTTCAAAAGTTAAGGACACTCGGTCCTGAACTTCGAGTTCCAAGTTCAAAAGTTAAGGACGCTTGGTCCTGAACTTAGAATTACAAGTTCAAAAGTTAAGGACATTTGGTCCTGAACTTAGACTAACAAGCTCAAAAGTTAAGGACAATAGGTCCTGAACTTACTACAAGTTCAAAAGTTAAGGACAATAGGTCCTGAAGTCCTGAACTTAGACTAACAAGCTCAAAAGTTAAGGACAATAGGTCCTGAACTTAGACTAAGAAGCCCAAAAGTTAAGGACAATAGGTCCTGAACTTACAGTTACAAGTTCAAAAGTTAAGGGCAACAGGTCCTGAAGTCCTTGACTTAGACTAACAAGCTCAAAAGTTAAGGACAATAGGTCCTGAACTTAGGCTAAGAAGCCCAAAAGTTAAGGACAATAGGTCCTGAACTTAGATTAACAAGCTCAAAAGTTAAGGACACTTGGTCCTGAACTTATAGTTACAAGTTCAAAAGTTAAGGACATGTAGTCCTGAAGTCTTGAAGTTAAGTTCAAAAGTTAAGGACATGTAGTCCTGAAGTCCTGAAGTTAAGTTCAAAAGTCAAGGACATGAGCATAAGGGTATTTTCGTCCGGGCAGTTAAAGTTTATTAAAGCAGTGGCTAAAGACTAAAGACATTTTAAACAGTGGCTTAAAAGTAAATACATATGTTATTAGTGGCTAACCATGCACTTCCCCCTAGTTTAGAACCTAGTAACTATAATTTGCCTAATTACCATCAGTAGCTACTAATTTAATTGCTACTAACTTGTATCACTTGTATTCAAACGCGCTAACGAATAAAACATGTGTCAATTGTATTCGTTCGCGCAATGAATACAATGTGTATCAACTGTATTCGTTCGCATAATTGTATTCATTCGTTCGCGAATACAATATATATTGACTGTATACATGGTTGTATACAATAGATACAACATGTATCGACTGTATTGTTCGCAAAACGAATACAATTAAGGCGAAATACAGGAAAATAAATGTTCTTATTGAGAGTTGAATTCACGACCACCAACTAAGAGGGTGCTCTAACCAACTGAGTTACGAGAGCTTATTGCTCTCTTATTTTAGTTCAAAACAATTAATATCTTATTTATGGATTTGGTATAAAATTCAAATATAGTTACGAATGGTAAATTTGATGAAAATATAGCTACTTACGAATGATAAATACAGTATAAATGTTTGATGTGTCCCGTAATTTTTCTTTTTTGATACCTATCAATGTGATTTAACATATTGTAGGTTACCCATTAATGCTATTGCATAAATGAGAAAATCACTAAAGTAGTTTTTTTCAGAACACATCCATAACTTTTGTTTTCTAACAGAAAAAATACTTTCTTACAACAATATAAGTAGTTTTCAACTCATATCTCATTTTGAAGAGAGATATAAGAAAAATACTACTGCGTTTTCATGTTGAAAAGAAAGTATGAAAATGGAAACAAATTTATATTGAATCCCAAAGAGTCTTATTTATATTTAGGTAGGGAAGTTATGACACTTCTATCAAGTCATTAAATAACTATTTAAAACCAGAAATATAAGCATAAAAGGGAAAAATATAAATCCAATTTGTTTCTAAGTCAATCGAGATTCGAGATGTCGTTAACCGGGAAAAAAATCGATTTCGGACATTTTGAACTTTAAATGTCGTTGAAAAAAAAAAGAACTTTAACTCTGTTTACCCTAAAATCGAATAACAATTGAATTTATATGCGGTTTTAAGGATATGTGATATAGCTTGGTACAAATTTTGAGAAAAATAAGTTAATATTGAAATTGGCGATAAAAGAATAAATGCAAATCACACAAATTGAATAGCCTTGGCCCTCGAGTTCAGTCACCCTTGAACCAAAAGATGCTTCAACTGACCTATGAACAGAGTAACAAGATAATGAAAGCTAGAAAATGATAGAATATTGCTTTGTATTGCGTGAATATGATGTGTTTTACAAATGATCAGATCCACTTTATATAGTAGGAGAGTCCTACTCTTGATACAATTCTATATGAGGTAAAAAATCTCATGATTAGCTAATTAATCGGCCTCTTCTTGATACGTGCCGGAATTTTCGCCGTGATCCTCGCCCGATTGCGGATATTTCGGTTCCGTTATTTGGCTCGGCAAGCTTCCCTCAATCTTGCTCGATATATATCTTGCTTGATCTTCTTCATGAACGATATCGACCTTGATCGGTCTCTGGGTCACGAGCTCGACAATCTAACTTTGCACCATGGTTCGATATAACATGAGGTCGAACCTTGATCTATCATATTCCAGTCTCGATTAGTCACACAAAGGGCAGGCCCGGTTTTGACCATATACAGATAGTCCCCTCATTTCTCGGAGAGAAGATGACGAGAAACGATATGAACTTCCAAGCCCCATATCGATGGGCCATGACGTAAGCGACGAACGTCACCGACACACCCGATCATAATGTAAGAAACAAATGTATATCGAAACATCCCGTTGGTCCAGTTACAAGGGTATTAAATGCTTGTAAGCTGCTGGTCGGTGACCATGGGTTCTGAACCGTCATCTGCAAGCTATAAGTACTGTAACCTTCCTCTATTCAAACTTTACGTTCAAAGCTCCTTCTTTTCTTATTTCTTTTCAAAAAAAAGTCCCTTTGCTTTGCAATCTTGCACCCAAATTTCTTGAACTTTTAGAAAGCCGCATACTATCCTAATTCCCCTTTCTTCTGCTCTATAATGGCGAAAACTTCTAAGACTGTACCGCAAAAGGAGGCCACCTCTTCATCAAGGCCCGTCGGCGACGGAGCTGCGGCGGAATATCCCCTTGAGGATTTCATTCCGGCAGGGTGCCCTACTATTGTTGATTTTAAGATTGCAAAGACCTTCTCGGTACCGGGTCGATGCAAACCGGTCTCGAGGTACATATGTACGATTACCGATGATCTCCTTACCAAGGTTAAGGAAGATTGCAACTAGGTCGATAAGCATGTGGTGGTACCTTCGCCCGAGGAACCAATCACTACCACGTGGAGGGTTTTCTAAGTGTTTACACTTACCCCTTCACGTTGGGTCCCTTAGACCCTATCATTGTCGCCTTCTACAAGAGGTACGACGTGACCCTTGGCTAGATCCATCCTTCCTTCGGGAGAATAGTGATTCTCCTTCGATTTTTCGTAAGCAAAATCGAGGGACGTCCCTTCACCCTCGATCACCTTATGCGCCTTTACTGTGCCCGACTCTATCGAGAAGGGCTGATCAAACTTTCTCGCCGGGCCAGTAAGGCCCCGTTGTCGAGTATAGACGAGGCTTGGGACCGAGGTTAGATGGGCTGATTTATCCGAATAAGAACTTCAGACTTGATCCTGCTAAAGATATGCCATTTCTTGAGAAATGAAACACGAATCGTGAGTAGTACTTCGCCTTGAATATTCAATCTTGCTGTTTTATCTCTTATCTTCTTCCTTATCGATGTTTTTGGTGTAGCAGCTGTGGCCCAGGTGTTGGACGTGGTTCCTAAACTCAAACAATAGGTCGAGGGCCTGGTGTCACAGAGACCATACTCCGAGCATGCTTGGATGGAGTTATCAAAAGGTCGATGAAAGGCTCGTAATCATGGTAAGTTTTCTCCTCCTATTCAATACTGTTTGATTTCCTCCATGTACTGTGGAATTCTTACCCGCTCTGTTTTCTTTTGTAGGTCTCCCCAAAGACGTTCCTATGAGGCCTCCAACAGGTGATGAGGATGTGCCTCTCGAGCCCCATACTCTGAAGCAGGGTGATGAAAAGAAGAGGAAAAGGGCCCCAAATTCCCCGAACTCGAAAAAGAAGAAGGCGAAGAAGAGGTCGCGCAAGCCTAGGGGAAACACCAGTGCTATGTCCTCGGAATCAATCTGTCAATTAAGGGACGAGTTCGAAGAAGAGGAACAAGAAGAGAAATCCTAGTTGGTGGCCCGTGTGCGGGCAGGTGTGGTGGTGCAAGTGTCCTCTGAACCGGTGGGTGCTAAAATCGGACCATCCCCACGCAAAGAGGTCGATGAGGGAGTCTTAGCCGAAGCTCCCGAACCAGAAAAGGTTGAGGCCACCTCGCCCCAAGATAGGGGGTCGAGAGAGAAATCGGGGGCGATGCTATTCGAGCAGCGGAAAGTGCCCCGAGAGACGAGCTTGGAGCGATCGACATCAGTGGGTCCCCTCAGATTTCGGACGCCATGATTCATGAGGCCGGTATGTTAGAAAGTTGTTCTTACGAGGGGCTTTAAGGGGAAACTGGTATCCACGGCTTCTTCGATGGGTTCGAGTCCGCAGCTTCGGAAGACGTCATCGGGCTTGGTGACCTGCCGGTGCCAAGGAAGGTACCATCATCGGGTGCCTCTGGGTCTTCATCGAGCCCGAAACTAGTGGATTGATTCCCGGCCACAAGTGTTAACCCCGACCGCAAGCGGACTATAACCATTTTTGTCCCGGAGGATGCTCAGGTTTTTTCTGCCTCCGTGGGGGTCGCTAGTTACCTTCGGTGCCTGGTGACCGAAGAAGATCAGGCAGTGATGCACAAGGTGGAGACCCCCTGCCTATTCAATGAAGCCCAACAAGCATTAAATCAGGTAACTTTGCGTGTCTTTCTTCTCATATATTCTAACTTTTAAAGTTGTAAATAACCATAACATCTTCCCTTACGCTTTCAAGCTTCGGTGTTGGATCATGAAGCTTTCCTCCGATACCGGGATGAATTAACTCACCACGCCGAGGTTCAGGACCTCACTGAGAAAAGTGACACCTACAAGCTTCTTAGTGAGAATCTTCAGGACGATTTAGTAGCGGCTTGGGATGAGCATGCCGAGATGGACGAGCAGGTATTTTGAATGCTTCACGATAGTGAAGATGAATTGAAGATAGTGACCAATGATCTGATCCTGCAGGCCCGGCAAAGGCTTGAACAGATCGGGGATCTTCAGACATAGGTAGATGCAATTCGAGCTGAGGCTGAGGAGTTCAAGAAAAATATGGACATCTTAGCCTCGAAAAAGGAAGTTGCCCAAGCACAACTGGAGTCGATCGAGATCCAGCTCCGAGCTGCAAGAGAGAAAGCCTCGACGTAGGTCAAGAAAATCGACGAGCTTTAGTCTCGATTGGACTTGACTATTTCTGATAAGGCGATCTAGGCCAATGAACTCGAGGCGGCCAAATCTCAGGTGGTCGTGGACAACACCAAAGCCGATGCTAAAGTGGCCCAATTTAAGGTCGACGTCGAGGCCATCCAGGCGCAGGCCAAAAGCATGGTGGATCATGCAAGGTTGCAAGCTCGAAGGGAAACCCTCGAGGGAGTCCATGCTCAGGGCTTCGATATACTAGCTGAACTCGAGAACGCAAAAGCAGAAGAAGCCAGGGCTCGAAAGCTGGCCTTTCCCGAGGAAGATTGAGATAGTTTAAGTGAGTCTGAAGGCGGGGAAGATCCCGAGGGCGGAGATGCTGCCTCTGATGAAGACCAGGCCACTTAGGCCTTTATATTTTTTACTTTCTTTTGCATCTTTTTGAGGCTGTTTCGGCCATTGTATATTTATTAATTAAGCCATTTTGGCCTCTGTAAAGACTATTGTGTAAATATATACAAGGCTTTCTTTTCCTTTTTGGCTTTCGAATTTTTCTTGGCTTTATTACTTGTATTCACAAAGGTTCGGAATGCCTTAGCATAAAATAACTTAGGTTGTGTAAGTTCAACACCCTGCCTTTAAATTATTTATTTTTGAGTCATCTTGGAGGTTCGGTGTTACGGGGAACCTTCTCCCAAAGTAAGTAACTCAAACTATAGTTTGTCGAGGGTAGCCTTTAAAATCAGTTATGAAAATTTTGAAGGCCTAATTTTTTGTTACAATTCTCGGACGTCTCCGAGCCGTGTTAATGCGGCTGTAGCCTCTTAATTCGGGCGTAGCCTAGTGAGCTTGCTTTCCCGAGTAATCCAGGCTTGCCTAAGATAACAGTCCCCGAGTGGGTATGGCAGTGGCCTTTAAAATTCAAGGGTTGTCTAAGAGGTCCTATGCCCCCGATGATTAATAGTTCGATCTGTTCGAGTTTGTTTTTTGGACTGCAGTCCCTGAGTGTGAGAGTGATCATCCGAACTATGGTTATAATCGGCCCTTGAGCTCATTTCCTTAAGAGAGCGAAAGTACGGAATTGTAAAATGGAAATTTTTCTAAGACATAAGATAACTAAAGGAAAGTACTTCTCTTTATTCTTGTGAAAAAATAGTTATACATGCGTAAATGTTTTATGCAAGGGCTCGAGCAACTTATGTGGGCATGGTTCGTTTGATCGTTGGCCCTTACAACAGATCTTACCTATCGAGACCCTTCTATTACGAAGTAATCTCCTCGCAAAAAGTTAATATCCAAGGAATGTCCCCCAGTATTCGAGGTTGATTGTAGAGGAACCTCAGATACTATTAGTTCTGTCTTCCACACCGATTCATGATCGGCCTTTGATTCTAAGTTAGCACGATCCACTATTGCTCATATAAAACCTTGCCGAAAAACCCAATTGGGACAAAAAAGGTTCAAGGGAAAAAGAGTGCAACACGTGCTTTCAGACCTAAAGACTTCATGCCGCTCCTTGTCGACCACCTACAAGTGTTAGTCCGAAAATAGAAAGAAATGAAATGGGATCGTACCTTAGCAGTAATATTGTTTAAGGTAAGTTACGTTCCAATTGTTCGGTAGTTGTTCTCCATTTGTCATTCCGAGCGTATAGGATCCTTTCCCTGTGACCTCGAGAATCTGGTACGGTCTTTCCCGGTTCGGACCTAATTTCCCTTTGCTTGAATTCTGGGTGCTTAGTGTGACCTTCCTTAGTACTAAGTCCGAAATTGAAGTATCGAAGGTTGGCCCTTCGATTGTAATACCTCTCGATCCGTTGCTTTTGGGATGTCAATCGAACAAGGGCAACTTCACGCCTTTCATCCAATAGCTCTAGCCTTGTATTCATAGCCTCGTCATTTGATTCTTTTGGTGCATATCTAAATCTGATACTCGGCTCCCCGACTCCGACCAGTATTAGAGCTTCGGCGCCATAAACCAATGAGAATGGGGTAGCCCTGGTACTGGACTTCGAAGTTGTGCGATATGCCCAAAGAACTTCGGGCAGGGTCTCTTTCCATTTTCCCTTGGCATTAGTCAACCTTTTCTTGAGGTTTTGGATAATGGTTTAGTCAGTTGATTTGGCTTGTCCGTTCCCACTAGGGTGATAAGGTGTCGATAAGATCCTTTTGATCTTATGGTCCTCAAGAAATTTTGTCACTTTACTGCCGATAAACTATTTTTCGTTGTCACATACAATTTCGGATGGTATCCCGAACCGACATATGATGTGGTCCCAAATAAAGTCGATGACTTCCTACTCCCTGACCTTCTCCTATGCCTGTGCTTCAACCCACTTAGAAAAATAGTCAGTCATAAATAAAGACAAATTGAGCCTTACCTAGTGCCGACGGAAGAGGGCCGGCGATGTTCATCCCCCATTTCATGAATGGCCATGGCGAAAAGACCGAATGCAATAGCTCCCCGTCTTGGTGAATCATCGGAGCATACTTTTGGCACTTCTCACATTTTTGTACGAACTCTTTCGCATCCTTTTCCATGCCGATCCAGTAATAGCTGACTCTGATCACCTTTTGAACCAACGATTCGGTGCTTGAATGATTACCGCAAGTGCCCTCACGAACTTCCCTTAGAACGTATTCGGTATCTCCCGGTCCCAGAAATATTACTAGTGGGCCATCGAACATTCTCCTGAACAAGGTTCCATCTTCGAACAAGCTAAATCGGGTTGCCTTTGTGCGCAGGGGCCTCGATTCCTTGGGATCTGAAAGAAGTTTCCCGATCTTCAAATACTCTATGTATTTATTTTTCCAATCCCAGGTTAAACTTGTGGAGTTTATTTCGGCGTGGCCTTCCTCTACTACCGACCCTATGAGTTGTACGATCGTCCCCGAGTTGAGATCGCCGTCTTCAACCAACGACCCTAAGTTTGCAAGGGCATCGGCTTCACTATTTTGATCTCGCGGCACGTGCTGCAAAGTCTATTCTTTGAAATGATGTAACGTCGCCTGTAACTGTCCTGGTACCTTTGCATTCATTCTTCTCTGACTTTTAACGTTCCGTTTACTTGGTTTACTACAAGGAGGGAGTCACATTTAGCTTCGATCACCTCCGCCCCCAAGCATTTGGCTAGTTCGAGACCTGCAATCATGGCCTCATATTCAGCCTCGTTGTTAGTCAATTTTACAATTCTAATAGATTGTCTAACTATATTGTCTGAGGGTGGTTTCAGTACGATGCCAAGTCCGGACCCTTTAGTTCGAGGCACTATTCGCAAAGAGGGTCCAGATTCCCGAATATGTTCCCGAGTTTACCAAAAATCTCTTTAGACTTCGGTATACGCCAGCCACAAAATATACCAATTTTGAGAATTAATGGTTGTTCGGGGTTGATATTCGATATCGTACCCGCTGATTTCTACGGCCCATTTGGCCAATCGTCCCGAGAGTTCGGGTTTATGCATTATATTTCATAAAGGGTAGGTTGTCACAACACATATGGGATGGCACTGAAAATATGGTTTTAGTTTTCTGGAGGCACTTAGCAAGGCGAGTGCCAATTTTTCTAGGTGAGGATATCTAGTTTCGGCCTCACCTAAGGTCCTACTGACATGATAAATTGGAAATTGCGTACCTTGTTCTTCTCGGACAAGGACTCCACTTACTGCTACTTCCAATACTGCTAGATACAAGTATAGTCGTTCGTTTGCCCTCGGCGTGTGAAGCAATGGCGGGCTCGATAAAAGTTCTTCTAAAGCTCGTTGGCATTCCGGGGTCCATGTGAAGTTGTTTTTCTTCTTCAACAACGAGAAAAAGTGATGAATTTTACCGGAAGACCTCGAGATGAATCGCCCCAGTGCTGCAATGTGCCCGGTTAGCCTTTGTACAGCCTTGACATCATCCACTACCGTGATATCCTCGATAGCTTTGATCTTGTCAGGTTGATCTCGATTCCTCGGTTGAACACCATGAACCCGAGGAATTTACCCGATCCGACTTCGAATACGCATGTTTCTGGGTTCATCTTCATGTTGTACTTCTTCAATATACTAAAGGTTTCCTGCAAATGCTTTAAATGGTCCTCTACTTGCAGGGACTTAACTAACATATCATCAATGTAAACTTCCATGGATTTCCTTATTTGTTCTTCGAACATTCGGTTTACTAGCTGGTTGTAAGTGGCACCGGCATTTTTAATCCAAATGGCATTGCGTATAGCAGTATGTGCCATACTAAGTGATGAAATAGGTTTTTTCTTGATCATCCGGGTTCATCCGTATTCGGTTGTACCCGGAGTAGGCATCGAAAAAACTGAGGATCTCGTGGTCGGACATGGCATCGATCATGCGATCAATGTTGGGCAAATGGGGAGGAATCTTTGGGGCATGCCTTATTTAAATATTTATAATCCATGTGCATTCTTAGTTTGTTCCCTTTTTTAGGAACTACTACTACGTTTGCTAACCATTCTGGGTATTTGACCTCCTGGATGGACCCTATTTTAAGAAGTTTAGTTACCTCGTACTTGTTGAAGGCATGCTTGAACTCGGACTGAGGTCTCCTTTTCTGCTTTACCGGATGGAACTTCGGGTCCAAGCTTAGCTTGTGAGTAGTGATCTCCGGTGGGATCCCTGTCATATCGAGACGTCACCAAGCAAAACAATCCATATTATCCGTAAGAAATTGAATGAGTTTTTTTCCTGAGCTCGAGAGTTAACCCCGTGCCCAGGTATACCTTTCAATCGGGCAGGTGTTCGATCAGCACGACTTGCCCCAGCTCTTCGGCCGTTGATTTGATCGGAATCATCGGGGGCTAAAAAGGTTCGAGGAACCCCGTAATCGTCATCTTCGTCAATCCCTTGCTTGTCCGATTGGGCCGAGGCTAGCATCGATGATTGCTATTTGGCTTCCTGTTTCGCTTTCGAAACTAAGCCCTTTGGCGATGAGGGTGTTGATATTGGAATTAATTCCTCGATGGCAAACATCTCCTTTGTGGCGGGTTGTTCCCCGTAAATCGTCTTTACCCCTTCTAGTGTTGGGAATTTTAATACCTGGTAAAGGGTCGAGGGCCCAACCCTCATATTGTGGATCCGTGGTCTCCCGAACAGGTCGTTATATCTCATGTCCCCCTCAGTTACATAAAACTTGGTTTCCTGGGTAGTACCGGCTATATTTACCGGCAATGTTATTTCTCGCTTAGTAGTTTCGCAAGTCATGTTGAATCCGTTTAGCACTCGGGCCGCGGGTACGATCTTGTCCTGTAGGCCGAGTTTTTCTACGACCCTTGGTCGAATGATGTTGGCCGAGCTACCTTGATCAATTAGCACACGTTTAATTCGAGTTTTATTCATGAGTACATAAATTACCAGTGCATCATTATGGGGTTGCATGATCCCTTCTGCATCCTCGTCGTTGAAAGATAGAGTCCCTTCTGGTATGCAATCTCGAGTCCGCTTGTCCCTTGTGATTGATACTTTGGTGCATTTTATCATCGGACCTTGAGGAACATCGACCCCTCCGATGATCATATGGATGACGTGCTAGGGCTCGTCTTGTTCATTTTGTTTATTGGAATCTCTGTTTCTGAAATGATTCTTAGCTCGGTCGCTCAGAAATTCTCGAAGGTGCCCATTATTGAATAACCGGGCAACTTCTTCTCTCAATTGTCGACAGTCCTCCGTTTTGTGGCCGTGTGTGCCATGATATTTGCATATTTGGTTGGGATCCCTCTGTGTTGGATAATTTTTCAAAGGTCGAGGCCACTTGGTATCTTTGATGCATCCAATGGTCGATGCGATGGCAGCTGCGTCGACATTAAAGTTGTACTCTGATATTCGTGGTGCCTCTTTGGGACCAATAGATCTATCGAAGCCGTTCTTGCTCATGAGTCCCCATGAGCTTTAACCTCGATCATTTCTTCTTTTATTTCGTGCAGAGTTTCGCCCAGATCCGCTGCTCTTACGATCTCCATTATATGGCTGATATCGATCTCTATTCGACCTTTGTTCTCGGTCAATATCCCTCATGATTCTATCGACGGGTCTGATAGAATAAATGAACCTAGAAGGAGCCCCAAGTTGATCGTCCTCGACCCTGATCTTTGATTGATACCTATTATGCACATCGGCTCAAGTAACAGCCGGGTATTCTATCAAATTCTGCTTCAACTGTTGTGAAGCCACTGCACTTCAAATGTTGAGTCCTTGAGTGAAAGCTTGAACAGCCCAATCATCAGCGACCGGTGGCAAGTCCATCCGTTCCATTTGGAATCGAGACACGAATTCTCTGAGCATCTCGTTGTCCTTCCGCCTTACCTTAAAAAGGTACGACTTCCTGGTTTCGACTTTGATGGCCCTGACGTGTGCCTTCACGAAAGAATCTGCAAGCATAGCAAATGAGTCAATAGAATTGGGCAGTAAATTATGGTACCATATCATAGCTCCCTTTGACAGGGTCTCCCCGAATTTCTTTAGCAAGACAGATTGGATCTCGTCATCCTCTATATCATTCCCTTTGATAGCACACGTGTAAGAGGTGACATGCTTGTTCGCATCGGTCATTCCATTATACTTAGGAATCTCGGGCATGCGAAACTTCTTGGGGATTGGCTTCGGAGCCGTAGTCGGGGGAAAGGTTTCTGTATGAACTTTTTGAAATCCAGTCCCTTCAATATTAGTGGTGCCTCCGGGATTTGATCGACCCTGGAGTTATAAGTTTCCACCTTTTTATCGTTTGCCTCGATCTTCTTTTTCCCCAACTCGATTCGCTTTGTCAGTTCTTCGAGCATCTTCATGATAGAAGGATTGGTCCCCGATTCTTTCTCGCTCGATTTCCTTGAAATCGATTCGACCCTGTATACAACTTCCTGAGATGGCTCGACCCTGCTCGGTGTGTGATTCTGGTTTTGGAGCTAGGCTACTGCTGCCTGCTGAGCCTGCAACATTTCGAGATCACCCGCAGGCTGACCCTGCCATCTTCACTGCCACATGCGCTTTGAGTGGCTGATCGAGCATCGCCACGACCGCTGCCTTCGGGATGGACGGCCAAATTTCCGTTGATGGCTACACGTGAACTAACATCGATTGGATCTACAGCCGGAACTCTATCGAGGCCAACCGTGGGTACATCGTTCCCTGGTGCTATGTTATCATTTTTGCCATGTTGGCTGAAATTATTGTCAACGTGTAGAGGTGGTGACTGAGAGTTTGACATTTATTAGTCCTGTAATCAAAGATACTTCAAAGAAGAAGTGTAAAATAGTGTGTGTCACGAAAGTTTGTACCAGGTAACCACTATTATCCTTAGCCCCACGGTGGGCTCCAAACTGTTTACCCTAAAATCGGATAAAAGTTAAATTTATACGATGTTTTAAGGATACGTGATATAGTTGGTACAAATTGAGAAAAATAAGTTAATATTGAAATTGACGATAAAAGAATAAATGCAAAACCATACAACATAACTAGAAATTTGGGTAAAACTGTCCAAAAAGACTGACCAAAGTTGGTCGGCAATGGCCAATAACCGTCCAAAACGCGATCATTTATGTGTGGACATTATTTTGAAGGTCGGAAGGGCATATCGACCAAAGTTGGTCGGAAATTACCGACCAACTTTGGTCGGTCAATTAAATTCAAAAAAAAATTGCCGAAAAATCCGACCAAAGTTGGTCGGTATTTTAATTATATAATTAAAAAATGCACCATCTAGGAATCGAACCGAGGTCGGTAATGTGGCAGGATACTATTCTACCACTAGACCATTGGTGCATTTTGTTTTAAGATTGTCTTTTAGTTTATTTATACTTTTTAATTGTATTTTCGCACGAAAATAACAGACCAAAGTTGGTCGTTTTTGTTAAAAACTAAAATTACCGACCAAAGTTGGTCGGTTTTTTAAAATGACCGGCCGAATTAACCGAACGATTTCGGTTGATTTTTTAATATTAATTTTAATTTATTTTAAATAAAAAACCGACCAAAGTTGGTAGATTTCTTGAAAAATAAATTTTGCAGGACTCAAAAATAGTTTCCCGCATTTTTGTGCCAAAGCAAAACTAACTAAAGTTGGTCAGTTTCGTAAAAAATAGTTAAAAAATAAAGTATTTTGAAAAACCGACCAACTTTGGTCGGTTTTTTGACCGACTAAAATTGGTCGGTTTTTGCCGAATTTCTAGTACTGCAAATTGAATAGCTTTGGCCCTTGAGTTCAGTCACCCTTGAACCAAAAGATGCTTCAACTGACTTATGAACAGAGTAATAAGATAATGAAAGTTAGAAAATGACAGTATATTTCTTTGTATTGCGTGAATATGATGTGTTTTACAAATGATCAGATCCCCTTTATATAATAGAGGAGTCCTACTCTTGATACAATTCTATATGAGGTAAGAAATCTCATGATTAGCTAATTAATCAGCCTCTTCTTGATACGTGCCGGGATTTCCGCCGAGATCTTCGCCCGATAGCAGATATTTCGGCTTTTCGTTATTTGGTTCGATAAACTTCCCTCGATCTTGCTCGATCTATATCTTGCTTGGTGTCGTTCATGAACGATATCGGCCTTGATCGGTCTCTGGATCACGAGCTCGACAATCTAATTTTGCACCATGGTTCGATATAACATGAGGTCGAACCTTGACATATCATATTTCAGTCTCGATTAGTCACACAAAGACAGGCTCGATTTTAACCGTATTAAATCATTTGACTATTCAACGAAAGATTAGGTATTCATTCAACATACAAAGAAATTAAATCAAAGCCATCCATACAAGAAAAATAAGGGAAATTACCAGCTATGTCCATTTATAAGTAGCTCATTACAAAAATTGGCCAATTGATAAAATATTACTAATATTAGCCAAATTAGCCAATTAGCTATTTGTAGCAAAAAATATCAAATTTTTGCTTTGTTTTGAGTGGGTGTTATTAGAATAGATTGGGCACAACTTAAGGAACTTGAATCTCAGTTTTGGAATGATTTGGTGAAGTTTTGAGGTGGTTTGAATTGAAAATTCGAAATAAAAGTTGAACATGAAAAAAAATGATATGTGTATCATTTTTGTATCACATATGTATCATATTTGTATCAATTGTGTATCACATGTATATCCCTGTATACCTCTATGTGTGATACATGCGTGATACATGTTTGATACATGTGTCGCAGAAGACTTTTATGAACTCGATTTAATTACGAATTTTGATACAAAACCAGTCCAAATCACCTCCAATCTTCCTCAATTTTTGTATATTGACTTATCTATATATTTTCAATGAATTTCAACTATACCCATTGAAAAAGTTCCTTTTTTGTTTAGATTTTTGGAATATTGTATAGATTTTTGTATTTCATCACCTTATTTGCTACCCCGTCCATGAAATTTCCTTTCCGTCTTGTATCTAATGTTTCTAATCACGCTTAAAAATATGGAAGGTGATTTTTGCATGTGATTCTTTGAGAGAGAAAACCCTATTATTTGGTTTTTCAATTTTTGTTGGCTAGTTTTGGTAAGTCTATGACTAATGGCTAGAGGTTGGTAAGTTGAGATTTATTTGGATCATTTGTGTAAGTTTCCCGAAAAATAACACTCGTGATTATTCCCTGCATTCTTTTTTACTTTTTTATTCTTTTAATTCTTTTGGTTGCCCGTAATTGTGCCTAAGCAATTAAAAAAAAAATCATGATAGGAAATCTGATACGACTTCTTAGTGGGCGTTTGGACATAATGGCCAAACGGGCTCTTATTAGAAGCAAGTAACTAATAAATTTGCGTTATTACAATACTAATTATGTTATCCATGATGAATCCCTTAATTTTTTGGTAACAAAATTTAGTAGATTTCAATAAGGTAATATAGCATTTGATATCTTTCTTAAATAAGACATTCTATCATAGTATAAAATGACCCTCTATTTTACCCTTTAACACAAACGCAAAATTCTACGTATACACAAATAAGAAAATTATGCCGACCACATAGTGGTTTCTGTTAGCCATTACTACGGTGGTTTTAGCCACTCTCACTAGCTCAATATTATGAATATAATAATATATTTAAATGAGCAAATGGCAAAAAATTGCTAAATCTTCCTCGCAGTTTTGTTCTGCAGAGCAAGTAAGAGCACCGGAATTTTCACATGCACTTACATCATACACATAATGTTTTAGAATGAATCTAGACACTTATTATAGAATAAATGTAGACTCCTTTTTGGTAGTGTACATAAATAGCAAATTTGTATGAATTTTTTTTATTTCTTTCCTTAGTTAGCACATTATGTATATGTATTTGTATTACTCACCTGTTGGAATGATAAAATAAATTATTTTCTCCATTCCGTGCACATGGTATCACTAGAACTTGATAGTTTTTGGAGAGTCCTTTGGTCTGGCGAAGTAACTCTCACCACCAATCCTTTTGATGTACATGTTTCCAGATTCCGGCAGCTGGATTCATTGTTTGTGAAGCCCAAGCGCCGGTAGAAGAATTCTGACATAGTCTGACCTAACGGCGCATGAGGGCGCATGAAAGATCGGTAGGAGACTTGGTTCACTGTTTCCAGGTCACGTCGTTATTTTCGACGTGTCTCTGGTGGTTTCTACTCGAACTGACCACGTTTGAGAATGTTTTCTTGTTCCCAGAAATGTTGCTCATTAACATTCTCGTCGAAAAGTCCCCGGTTACTGATTTTCATCTAAACTTTATTTCTTCTATCTTGATTTGGTCCTTCGTAACTACCTACCTATTTGGAGTTTGAAGATAATCTGGTATATTTGAGTTTTTTTTTTGTGGTGGAATATACTTCATTATTCTTGGATATATTTCCTGGTGGAGTATAGTACTGGTTTGTGTGATTTGTTTGTGCATCATTAGTTCTTTGGTTTGGTCATATTTCTGGTGGAATATGTCTTTGTTGAATACCTACTTGGAACTTAGTTAATCTCTCCTTGAATATATTTTTTGAGTTTTATTAGTTGGAAATACAGAATGACTATAAACAATAAGCAAGGAGGAAACAATGATATAGCTCCAAGTCCAACAATCTTTGTTTCGGATGAGTTTCTTCAATATTATAAATCAATGAAGGAATCTTCTTCAGGTAGTGCTTTTGCTGGGTCAGATAAGACATGTCTTATCACCCTTAATCACCACTTCAAATAAATGGGTGATTGATTCGGGTGCCACAAATTACATGACAGGTAATTCAAATATTTTTTTTCTAGCTTTCGATCACATAAAACACCCTCTTTAGTTACTGTAGCTGATGGAACAACTTGTAGCAGTGTTGGATCTGGGACTATTAAACCAACTTCCTCTATTACCTTGTCATCTATATTAAGTCTATCAAACTTGGCCTTTAATTTGATTTCTATTAGTAAAATCACCAGAGAGCTTAATTATTGTGTAGTGTTGTTTCCCAATCATTGTTTGTTTCTAGATCTTATAACGTAATATATTATTGGTAAAGGATATGTATCTTTTGATCTCTATATCCTTGATGAATGGGAGCCACAGTTTATTACATGTTGTATCGTGTCTCCCTTTGAAGCACATTGTCGATTGGGACATGCCTATCTCCCTTTTTTGAAGAAGTTCTGTCCTCAGTTTTAGAATAGTTCTTCATTAGATTGTGAATCATGTTGATTTGCAAAATATCATCGCATCTCGTTAGGTCCAAGGGTTAATAAGCGAGCTGAGTCAACTTTTGAGTTAGTTCATTTTGATATTTGGGGACCATGTCCTGTTGTTTCTAAAATTAGGATGTATTTTGTTACTTTTGTAGATGATTTTTTCCGAAAAACTTGGATTTACTTTATGAAGAGTCACTCTAAAGTGTTTATTCACTTTTCTGCCTTCTTTACTGAAGTCAAAACTCAATTTAATGCTTCAGTGTGTATTCTAAGGAGTGATAATACTAGAGAATACATGTCAGAGTTATTTCGGTCCTACATGAGCCAACATGGTGTACTACATTTGTCTTCATGTGTTGATACACCCTCTCAAAATGGAGTTGCTGAGAGGAGGAATAGGCATCTACTTGAGACAGTTCGGCCATTTTTTTTTCCAAATAAAGGTTCCTAAACAGTTCTTGGCCGATATGGTCTCCACGGCTTGCTTTTGATTAACCGCATACCATATATTGTGCTTGGTGGTAATATGCCTTACAACATTTTTTTCCAAACAAGTCATTATTTTTCGTGGAATTTAAGGTGTTTGGAAGCACATGTTATGTTCGAGATGTTTAACCATTTGTTACCAGATTGGATCCCAAGGCATTGAAGTGTGTTTTTCTTGGTTATTCTCACCTTCAGAAGGGGTATCGATGTTATTCAACTGAACTTGGAAAATATATGGTGTTAACTATTGTAATATTTTCAGAGACTATACCATTCTTCTATGCACCTCCCGTCTCTACAAGTCAGGGGGAAGAAGATGAGTGGATAGTATACCAGGTTACCCGTACTTTGACAGAACAATCAGATGATGTTCCTCCATCTCCTAGCTCTTCAATCGAGCACCAATCGACTATTGTGCTTTTAGCACCTTCTCCAATTGTGTTCGAAGGACCACCAATTGTTCAAGTTTACTCGCGAAGGCAAGAGACAAATGATACATGTCTTACACCAGTTCGTTCGTCATCTAATCCTCTTCTGCCTGATCCTCCAGAAAACCTTGGCCTTCCTATTGATTTACGCAAAGGTACACGTACTTCCAAATCCACATATTTTATTTTTACTTTTGTTTCTTACGATCACTTATGTAACAATTCGGCCGGTCGTTTTGAGTATTTTAGTCGTGTTCCCTAATTTATTGCCTCCTCTATGTTGTATTATGGTTATGTGACTTTATGGGTTGGTTGGTTTTGTTTTGGGTGAGTTTTGAAGTGAATTGGGACACCTAGTTCCAAAGTTGGAAGGTTAAGTTGAAAGAGTTGATTCGAGTTTGACTAATGTGTAGACGACTCAGGAATAGAGTTTCGACGGTTCTGATAGTTTCATATGGTAATTTTGGACTTAGGTACGTATTCGGATATTGATTTGGAGGTCCGTGGGTCATCTTAGCTTGAATTGGCGAAAGTTAGAAAGTTGAAGGCTGGAATGTTGAGAATTTTGATCGAGGGTTGACTTTATTGATATCAAGGTCGGATGTCAATTCCGAAAGTTAGAATAGGTCCGTTTTATCATTTACGATTTTGTGCAAAATTTGAGATCAATCGGAGTTGGTTTGATGTGTTTCGGCGTTAGTTTTGGAAGTTGAATGTTCATGGTTTCAATAGATTTGAATTTGGTTGCGGTTCATAGATTCTATGTTGTTTGATGTGATTTTAGGCATCCAGTAGGTACATTATGTATTTTGGAACTTGATGGTATGTTTGTACGGAGTCTCGGGGGCCCTGGATGTGGTTTAGATTGAATCTGGTACTATTTTGGATTTGGTTGATTGTTGAAACACTGCTGAGTTTGGTGCAATCGTACCTGCGCACTTTGGGCCGTAGGTGCGGCACCGCAAAAGCGGCCTCAGAGCTGCAGAACCGAGGCTTGGCCTGGTGTACTGGTTCAATAAGTGCAGGGGGAGGCGCGCAGATGTGCATCCGCAGAAGCGGAAGTGGCACCGCAAATGCGGAATTTGGACTTTTGGTGTCGAACCGCAGGTGCGGTCGAGCGCCGCAGAAGCGACTCGCAAAAACGGTCACTAGTCCGCAGAAGCGGGAAAGTATGAGTGATTCCTGACAACAGAAGCGAATTTGCCTGAGCTTAAGTGAAAGTTTCTCCTGTGATGGATTTTCCGCGTGTGCGGAGCCACAGAAGTGGCTGTTGGTCCACATAAGCGGATTCACTGGGCAGAAAAGGGGCAGATCGAGGGTTTGTTCTCATTTTTCATCTTTTGAGTTAGAGACCTCGATTTTGGGAGATTTTGAAATATTTTTTCAAGGAGTTGATCGAGGTAATTTATTTTGACTCGGATTTGGCTATTACACATAAATCTATTATTGTTTAATCATTTAATTAGTGTTTTGAGTTGGAAAAATTGGAGAATTTTATTGAAAACTTCCTAAGCTATAATTTGAGGATTCAAAAGTCGATTTGAGGTCGGAATCGAATAACTTTAGTATGGTTGGACTCGTTATTGAATAGGTGTTCAATTTTTTAAGTTTGGTGGGGTTTTCGAGATGCGGGCCCGAGGTTGACTTTTTGAGTTGACTTTTTTATTTTCTTTAAAGATTGCAACTTTATTATCCGGAATAGTTTCCTATGGTTTGTATTTTTGGTATAAAGTTATTTTTGGCTATATTCGAGCCATTCGGAGTTGGATATTCACGAAAAAGGCTTACTAGTGGAATAAGTTAGCTTGTTTGAGGTAAATACATTGCCTAACTTTGTGTGCGGGAACTAACCCTTAGAATTTGGGTTGATTGTGATACTTGTGATATGTGAAAGCCGTGTACGCAAGGTGACGAGTGGGTACACAGGATATATGTGATATTTCACCTGTTTAGACTATTTGGATTCTTTTCATGTCTTTAATTGAATTGTCATAGCATATTATATTTTTTATTGTTAGTCTACCCTTACATGTATTAATTTACCCTCACATGTCTTATTTGACATTGTTAACATTTGTTCCACATTCTACTTATTATTTTCTCATATATGCTTTAGTTGAAGTTATTGTCTTCCTCATTGTCTGTTACTTCTTTAATTGTTAAATTGTTTACTTGAAGTTGTTTCATGGAATAGCTTCTTTCTGAGTTATTGGTGTTGAAGTTGTAAATGCCGTGATCACATTGAGGCAAGTTGTTTTGTTGAAATACCATTCTTCTTGAGCTATTAACTTTTAGTTTACTATTGTTGAAACTCTTGTACATATTGTGGTTAAGCCATGGGCTATATATTGTGAAAACATTGATATTATTGATCCTTTGGCAAGTTGTGGCATATGGGCACTTGTCGTGTGAGTTGTGATTATGTTGTGATATTGATGCCCATGCGGCAGTATAAGGATAAGGGTTAATGTGCATGTGGTGGCATAAGGTGGAATTTATGTGTATGTTGCTAACAAAGGAATTACTTGAAGCCACATGGCGATATAAGGTGGCTAAAATGCCGTAGCTATTTCGAAAAAACTATTTTCAAAACTATCTAAATGTCGGGCTCACGCGACGGTATAAGGAAAGATTGTCATTATGGTTGTGAGATGAGATACGAGGCGATACCTCGGTTGTGATTTTTGTTGTTATCTTTCATTTACCTCGCTTGTATTTGTCTTCATTGTCTCCTTGATATTCTTATTATGTGTTCCTCCCTTGTTGCCTTTATTCCCTTAAATTCATTTGTAGCTTATCTGTTGTATTTCTTCATTTCCTCGTTTTCATTATTATACCGTACTATACTTGTTCAGCTTCTTTTCTTATCCTAGTAGGTGTCTTGACCTGACCTCATCACTACTCTACCGTTGTGGTGTACTCATACTACGTTTTTGTATATCTTTTTATACAGATCCAGGTACCTCATATCAGGCTAGGCCTCAGTGAGTAGAGCATTCAGTCCGGAGACTTCAAGGCATACCTGCACGACGTTCGAAGGCCTCGGAGTCACCCTCTGTCCTTGTTTTTCTATCACATACTCTTTATTTCGATAGTGATGTATTATGGATGTTTCGGTATGTTCATATAAAGCTTATGACTCAGTCTCACTAGATGTTAGGAGTTATTGTTAGCTATATTGTGGAGTTCTTAAATGCTAGCTAGTTGGTTTAAATTTAAAATTCTATTATTATTTCCGTTATTTCTCCATGAATGTTAGACTTACCTAGTCTTAGAGATTAGGTACCATCACGGCATCCTACGGTGGGAGACTGGGTTCATGACAACTTATCCGTTGCGTCTAGATCTTTGATTGCGTCTTTAGACTCCATTTCTATACCAAAACGGTGAAAGACACTTTGAATCATCCTGGATAGTTCGAAGCCATGCTTGAGGAAACACATGCCTTAGAGGAAAACTATGCTTGGATTTAGTGAATTTACCTAGTCACGTTTATACCCGTTTTTACTTTCAGTCCAAATATATGCCTACCATTAATAAAGTATATAAAATCATCCCAAACCCTAACAAATTTTCAAACGTGGCAGTAGGACCCCTCACTTAATGTGCCAACTAGGCAAATACCAACTCGAGTCTCATTACCTGGTCATACCCATTCAGACAACCCAAAACTCATACCCATTCAAATAACCCATTACCCGTCGGAACCATTTTCCCTTTTAAAACCCGTTTCTTCTTCCACCCCACCCAAATGGCGGCAGACGAGGGAACAATTTTTTTCAGTCACCTGTGCTAAGGCACTGGAAAACGCAAGCAAACCACTCATCAAAATATCCACCTTCGGATACATCAACAACATCATTGTTGAAATCGTCTGCAATCCTTCATGGAGAAAACCAGCGACGAAGATCTGAATTTGATACTGTTTTGAGCTACGGCAACAGTGGAAACTGATGACCCATCCAAAAAAAGAAAAAACTCGCTATATCCACATGCGGTGAATTGCTATTTTTTCCACTGTCCTTTTGTCTTCGTCTTTTTTGGGTGAAGAAGTTGCAATTTGTGGGTGAGAAAGCTGACCTCAAATTAGAGTTAGTTCGAATTTTATTCTAATTTTATGGAAGTTTGTTAGGGCCAAATAAGTGTTAAGGTAAATTAAATTTTAGGAAATGATTATTATATGGATTTCAGGGGGTTTGAAAAGAGAGGGGAAATGGGACAGTTTAATATCGAGGAGGAAGAGTGGAAAGAAAGAACAACTGATCACATCAACAATTATTTTGAAAGCAAACACCATAAATTGGAGCAAAGAGTAAAGATGGCGAAAGGAGAACGGAGAGAAGCTGATGCAATTGAAGCTGGCCTTTATTCGGTGGTTACATAGCACGGAACTTCCGACCGGGTAATTATTATTTGAATGGGTATGAGTTTTGGGTTGTTTGAATTGGTATGACCGGGTAATGAGATTCGGGTTGGTATTTTCCTAGTTGGCACATTAAGTGAGGGGTCCTACTGCCACGTTAGAAATTTGTTAGGATTAGGGATGATTTTGTATACGTTACTAACGGTAGGCGTATATTTAGACCGAAAATAGAAACGGATATAAACGTGACTAATTCTCAATAGTATAGGGACGATTTTAGCCTTTTTTTCCTTTTTAAAATAATAAAAGACATAAGGCATCAAGCCTTTTCAGGCTTCTGAACGCCGACGAGGAATCCAAAGAAACACAGAAACAAAAATTGCTCGTCGTCGACATAGAGCAAGGGGATTCTACTTTTCCTTTTATCTTTTTTTCTTTTTTTGTTACTTTACTTTAATTATCAGTTATATATGAAGATAGTTAATTATAATTCCAAACAAGAGTTAGGATTTGAGCAGTAAAGTAAAAATTTGATAAATTCTAAACCCATTTGAGTTGTTGCCAAGTTTTGTAGATTGGAAACATGATTAGAAATATTAAAATAGTGGAGAATTTATTTTTCATCTAGTAATGGAAAAAGCTTTAAGGGTAAAGTGAGGATCAGATTTGAACGTTGCCAGAGTATTTGGATTATTCTTATGGTCATAGGTTTTGGATGGTCTTATTTAAGCATGGACATGTAATATTTTTTATTTTTACATATGTTTCTTCCTCTCCATTACCAAGTGGTCAAGCATATTGTAGCAGTAAGCTTGACAGAGAACTACAATTTTTTTCACAGATGTGTCGATTATATTGAGTAATTCATGACTTAGAAATTAGTTCAATTGGTGGTGAATTGAACTTGTTGAGTATGAACTGATGATTCTAGCCCAAATATTTGTAGATCGTGAGTTGTTGAACTCCCGGGAAGTTTGAAAGGATGAATTGAAGCTAAGACTTGAGGTGAGCCGATGTTACACCCCATGTTTTTGTACGTGAGAGTACGTCGTAAGTCAATTGATGTAAGCTTAGAAATGAGATCGTCTTTGAAAGTACATAAAGTAAGTTAATCATGTTACCTTGGAGATTACAAATATTTAAGATCATGAGTAACAAGTACCAAGAGTGTTGGAAAGCTTAGAAGCTAAACGAATTGAAAAAAAAATAAGTTTCGTCGAATGTCGACAAGTTGGGAATGTAATAACATGTACTTTTGGGGTAATACTAGGATTCTTAACATGATAAGGAGGTTATGTTATGATTTATTTTAGGCTTATGATAGTCGTGTGTTACGTTTTGAAGTCAAGCAATTGTGGAACAAATGTTGGCAAAGTTCATCACAAGTTACATTCATAAATATGTTAAAAATTAGGTCAAATGTAGCGGCCCTTTTCTCCCAATATACTTGGAACTACGGGATGATCAACATATCAAATTGAAGATATACGGGTCTAGTTTCTAACGCGTTAAACTGTTTTTCAATACGAGATTGGAGTAGAGAGATATTTGTAGTTTTACGAGACTGCGCAGACTACATAGGTGACAAGTAGGTGTGTTACTGAAGCTTTCTGAGCAATACATTTCGTGTGTTATATGAGATCTTTTTGGGACATATTATATACCAAATTGAAGGTCTTGAAATTTAGTTTCCAACGCTCTTAACCTTTCATTCATACAACATCTGGATAAAGAGATACAAGCATCGAAGATGGGCCAATGCTAGGGTGCCAAGCTAGCACCTCTTTCACTTTTCAAAAGTGGATATATGGGTCTTAAGTTGTCTCTCCCTTCCTTTTTACATAGAACACGACCACAGAACACCCATAAAACCTATCCTTGATCTCTCTAATAGGGTCTCAAAGAAAATTAACATCCGGGTATGAAATTGAGAAGCGATAACATTAGAGCAATCCCTACAAAGTAAGTATTATTATACCGCCTATCGTTTTCTTTGTAGTTTGAGTTTTGGAAGGTATTTCATATTTAAGAAAATGTCTAATTTATGTATTTAAGTGTTTAAATATCAAGGAAGATTGATAAATTGGTTTCCTAATAGTTAGAACTCATGGGACGGTGATCGGAAGCCGTGAGTTCCATTTATTCCACTTTTGGTGGATTATTTTGTAGTCTACTCATGTTGGCCTATTGTTGTTCTGATTTATGGAGTTTGGAAGGATAAAAATGGCGTGGAGAAATGCCACATGTGGTAGGGTAGTAGGTTGGTCGCTCGTCGTTGTAGTTTCAGGCTAATGATAACTTGTTGATTGAGTGTGTTATGACATATTTGGGGGTTTTGTCATATTGAAGGTCCCGAATTGTAATTAGGTTGGTTTTGAGTTGCTGATTGTATTGTGTTTGTACTCGCCTATGGTAGGATTTAGGGAGCAGTAAAATTAGGAGAAATGTTGCCCGTTTTATTTTAGAATCGAGTTATCATTTGAGATACGTTATATACTAGTGCCATCTAAGTTGTATATGTATTTCTTTGTTATGGTGTTGGCGCGCTAGTTGTCATGAGCTTGTTGTTGATGTTGTTCTTATTGTATTTCTCTGGTTGTTGTTGTTGATATCTGGTATTGGATGAGGACCTTGTTAGAGGGGAGATGCTGCCCAAATTTACATAAATGAGCTACTAGTTTAAGTTGCGGACTTAGCCTTTACTCAGCACTGATTTTGGATCTCCTTATGCTATGGTATGTTATCGTTAGCTAACATTTCTAAAGGGTAGTGCAAATATGGTAATAGATCTCCTTATGAGACACCCAGATGGTGAACTCTAGAATAGTACAGTCAGATATGAATATTAGAATGTTCAAAAATTTAAGAAGATAGGCAGTGGAATCCTAGAAGAGATAAATAGTTACCTTAGTATGCTCCCACCCCTAGAAAAAAAATAGAAAGAGAGATAAAGTTAGGAGTCCCAAAGGCCAATGGGATGAAGTAAGGGGAGCTAAAAGTGAAAGAATATTTTGTTGAAGTTTTCAATATAAGGTAATAGACGAAAATATTAGCATGAGAATAAGAAGAGAGTATATGAAGCATTATGAGCAAGATGTGATAAATGGGTAATAATGTTAAATCAAAAAATGACAAGACGACAGAGTTTATATTCAAGTGAAGGAAAAGACAAAAGGAGACAAACCTTGAGACTATAAAACGTATAAGCCATGAAGTCATATCCTCATTCCGAGAAATAAGTTGGTGATTCCAACGTGATTACCGGAAGGAAAAGTTAGACCTTGGAGTAATAGAAATCAGTATGGGCGGGAGAACAAGATAAACTGAACATGAATTAGTGAGCAAATGATTTGATAATAGTCGACATCGTGGCAATTTCAGAGATCATGTTCCAGAAATAATAGAATGGACAACAAAATAGTAACCTTTAAAGTTCATTTAGAAAGACGCTTCCCTAAAGCAAGCACTATGAGAAGAGTTAAGCTTAAGGGACTAAGTGTGCCAGTTACACCAGGTGTCACCCTGGTGAGTAAGAAATTTCGTTATCCTTGGTACAGAAGGGTTTCCGCAAGACGAGTAAGATGTCAGTGAATATGTGGAAAAAAATGCCAAAGATGAAGAGGTAACTATGGAATAGTAAAGGAAGAATGTGGTTAAAAGGCGAAAGGAATGATATTTCATTCATTCAAATCCTACATATATGATACGACTCTGGAACATTATGCAAGTATGACGCCAGGGAGAGGCAGTAAAGGTTCTAGCACTAGATGTTATTGATAACTAAGTGCAAATGAACACTTGATACATAAGGAGCCGGTGACCCCTATGTTAGGCGGCATTTTGTTACGTTCTACCGCTGTTACGCCAGAATAACAGGTTCCACACGAGCTCCCTTTCTGCGGCGCGAGGGGTAAGTTAAGAAAAAGGACATAACCCAAGAGAGATTACGCAGAATATAGCTATGAGAGTAGACCAACGAGTTGTTAGTAGTTGATTCAGGAAGAGCATAGTTATGGCTAGACAAGAGGATACAGACAAATCAGCAGATTGTGCAAGATAAATGTAGTGAACCCCAACATAGGGAATTCAGTCTCGCAGATATGACGTTGTAATCCTTGAGAAATGTTCAGATAGGAGTTGTGGTAATTAAAGGTACCTTACAAGTGTTACGAAAATAAAAGAGAGTGCAACTAGGAAGACAGTCAAAAAAATTTCGTTCAGAAGCAACCCTACGAGAACAAGGACGCGGAGGTAAGTAACTAAGGATAATTATAGGCGAGTAAGAACATCAAAAGTTCTTTCGGGTATACGATGTAATAAGCTCGCAACTTTATAGGAGTCAAAGGGTCTCCCCTAATTACTACAAAGAAAGACTAGCTAAGGAAATAAGGAAGAAGGCTTTAACTTAAGAAAACTGACATAAAAAATAAATGGTCTTGTAACAACAGTCTCACTACAACATTGTATGCACTCCATAAGAAAGTGGTACCTATCGTGGCTAATGAACGGGAAGAAGAAAAAAATCAAAAGATGATATTTGAAATCATATGGTTTACAGGAAATTCCAGTATTCGTGGGCAATGAGATAAGCCATGCATTCATACAACAAGTGGCAAAATGACCAGAAAATGTAATTGCTTATGTTTAAAGACAACTGAGAAGGAACAAAAGGAAATCTATAGTGCTAGCAAGAAAAGGAAGGTTGCGAGTAGTATAAATAGATATGTGTAGGTCGCAAGCTAAAGTAAAGTAGAGCAACAAGGTTTTAGGTAGATAGGAGTAAGGATAAGAAAAGATGAGTGAGAAGGTGACAAGAATAGGTAAGGCTTCGGGATTAAGCCCATCAAAACAAGAGAGCTGATGGTTGCCGTAAGTTAAAGAAAGCTAGGTATAGCTTAAATTAACTCGGAGGAGTCTAAGACTAGGTGCATTTAGAAGAGATGGAATGCTTCCCTAGTAGTAGAATAAGGGTGTAATTATGATAAATAAGAGGATGACACGTAGGCCTTTGATTGAGTAATGATTTACAGGAAAGGTATTTCATCAATTGCATGGGATTAGAATACCACCATAAGATTAATCACATTGGGATGCGATGAAATACAATTATTGCAGTATAGTATCATCCCTAGGTGGATCAGGCGAATCACATCAAATGTTCCCCTATGCAACATGAGCCCTAGTGACAATGTATTACGCAAGAGGGTTCAAGTTATCAACGGTAGGTTATGGATCAACATTAAGGTCAATCAATAATGGGTGGATAACAGTTACAAAGTATGAGATGAGATTAGACCGTCATTATTAAGATGAACAGTAATGAGGAAGCATTAAAGGACTTAGATTTATACATATAGGATAAGCAACAAGAGAGTAACCTGGAGTTGGGTAGCAGGCATCGGTAATAATAAATCGAAGTAAGAGTTATGGTATCATATGACCTACCTAGTTGTAGTAAAGCCATAAGCATAGATAACCGAGGCTACGAAACAAGATATATCAATAGTCGTAAGTTCGAAAAAGTACCGAGCGAAGAACTTTAGTACACCTATAGATGCCCAGAGGGAAAGCTTGTGAAAGTTAGTTATACCAGACCTTGACGTATGAACAAGAAAACATGTCCTTAACGGGATGGTACTGACTTTCATACGGGTGTTGCATGGCTGTCATCAGCTCGTGTCGCGAGATGCTTGGTCAAGTCCTATAACGAAGTTCCCAAAGTGAGACCTAGAGATTGGCTAAAAGCTGGAGGAAAAAGGAGAGAAGAATCGCATAGGCGCAAATACATGAACAAAGTTGTACAGACTGCATGACAAAAGGTAGCAACAGTTACGAGATTGGAAGAATTCGGACAACAAGTCGTGGTAAGAGAAAGAGGCCTAAAGGGGGGAATGCCCTGGCCTTGGGATTTATTCGCAGAAAAATTGCTTAAATGGAAAATAAAGTATTAAAGTATTCATAAGAGCTATAGGTTATGAGACTGATAAGCGCATCGGTCAATATTCGAGGACGAATGTTCCAAAGGGGGGAACGATGTTACCCATGTTTTCGTACGTAAGAGTACGTCGTAAGTCAATTGATGTAAGCTTCGAAATGAGATCGTCTTTGAAAGTACATAAAGTAAGTTAATCATGTTACCTTGGAGGTTACAAATATTTAAGATCATGAGCAACAAGTACCAAGAGGGTTGGAAAGCTTAGAAGCTAAACGAATTGAAGAAAATAAGTTTCGTCGAATGTCGACAAGTTAGGAATATTATAACATATACTTTAGAGTGATACTAGGGTTTCTAAACATGATAAGGAGGTTATGATATGATTTATTTTAGTCTTATAATAGTCGTGTGTTACGTTTTAAAGTCAAGCAGTTGTGGAACAAAAGTTTGCAAAGGTCATCACAAGTTACATTCATAAATGTGCTGAAAATTAGGTCAAATGTAGCGGAGCTTTTCTCGCAATATGCTTGGAACTACGGGATGATCCAAATATTAAATTGAAGATATACGAGTCTATTCTCTAACTCATTAAACCATTTGTCAATACGACATCAGAGAAGAGAGATATTTGCAGTTTTGCGAGACGGCGCAGACTGCATAGGTGACAAATAGGTGTATCACTGAAGCTTTTTGAGCAATACATTTAGTGTGTTATATGAGGTCTTTTTGGGACATATTATATACCAAATTGAAGGTATTAGAATTTAGTTTCCAACACTCTTAACCGTTTTTTCATACGACATCTGAATAAAAAGATATAAGCATTAGAAGATGGGTCAATGCTAGGGTGTCAAGCTAGCACCTCTTTGACTTTTCAAAAGTTGATATATAGGTCTTAAGTCGTCTCTCTCTTAATTTTTACATCGAACACGGCCAGAGAACACCCATAAAACCTATCCTTGAGCTCTCTAATAGGGTTTCAAAGAATATTAACATCCCGGGTACGAAATCGAGAAGCGATAACATTAGAATGATCCCTATGACGTAAGTATCATTATACCGCCTCTCATTTTCTTTGTAGTTTGAGTTTTGGAAGGTACTTCATAGTTAAGAAAACGTCTAACTTCTGTATTTAAGTGTTTAAATATCAAGGAATGTTGATAAATTGGTTTCCTAATAGTTAGAACTCATGGGACGGTGATTGGAAGCCTTGAGTTCGATTTATTCCACTCTTAGTGGACTGTTTTGTAGTCCACTCATGTTGGCCTATTGTGCTGCTGATTTAAGGAGTTTGGAAGGATAAAAATGGCATGGAGAAACGCCACATGTGGTAGGGTAGTAGGTTGGTCGCTTGTTGTTGCAGTTTCAGGCTAATTGATAACTTGTTGATTGGGTGTGTTATGGTATATTTGGGGGGTTTTGTTGTACTTAAGGTCCCGAATTGTAATTAGGTTGGTTTTGAGTTGCTGATTTTATTGTGTTTGTATCTCGCCTATAGTAGGCTTGAGGGAGCAGTAAAATTAGGGGAAATGCTGACCGTTTTATTTTAGAATCGGGTTATCGTTTGAGATACATACTAGTGCCATCTAAGTTGTACATGTATTTCTTTGTTATAGGGTTGGCGCGCTAGTTGTCATGAGCTTGTTGTTGATGTTGTTCTTATTGTATTGCTCTGGTTGTTGTTGTTGGTATCTGGTATTGGATGAGGACCTTGTTACAGGGGAGATGCTGCCCAAATTTTACATAAACGAGCTACTAGTTTAAGTTTCGGACTTAGCCTTTACTCAGCACTGATTTTGGATCTCCTTATGCTATGGTAGATTGAGTTTAGTTGTTTGAAGAATTGCTTGGAAGGTATTAAGGACTTAACGAAATTAAGGTATATTAAGGCTATCCCTTCTTTCCTTTTGGCCTGATCCATGTGATACAACGAAATGAGCAAGCACGCAACTTTCATAAATGATTCTATTCTTAGAACTACTAGGGTTGCCTATGTTCTTGATTCTCCATATGTCCTACTATCATTGCCTTTTCATGGGTTTCATGACATTCCAAGAGATCTTATTGACTTACTTTATTATGCATTGAATTCATTTATACATGTATATTGACCCATGACCAGATGGCATTATATATGCGTGTAGTATATGTATATGGGGTATGGGGAAAGCTTATGGCATTATATACGCACCACCACCTGATCATCTGGTATACGAGGATGATTTCGCCCATAGAGGCCGAGATGATATAATGGGATGCCCTCAGAGGCTTGATGATGTTATGTACGCATACACATATGCATGATATGACATTTATACGCATATTCATGACATTCTAAACGTTTCAAGATTCATAGAGCTATTCAGACTTACAGGTTGAGTTCTTTACTCCATGTTTCTTTCATGTCTTTTATATACTGCTTTCATGCTTACATACTCGATATTTTATTTGTACTGACGTCCCTTTTTGCTTGGGAATGCTGCATTTCATGCCTGCAGGTCCTGATAGACAGGTTGGCAGTCCTCCTAGTAGGCTATCAGCTCACCGGAAGGTGTTATTGCACTCTACTTGCTCCGGAGTTGCATGTTTGGTCAGTATGATTTGGATATGTATTGACTGGTGATGTCCCGACCTTTATGACGTTTATGTACTCTTAGAGGCTTGTAGATAGATGTCATGTATATGGATACTTGTATGGCCTTGTCAGCCTATGCTCTGAGTGTGCAAATGATCATGTTGGCCTTATAGGCCCGTATGTCACATGTATAAGTTTCCATATCATGTTGGGTCATCCTATGTCTAGTATTCCCTTATGTTTTATTCTGGTTATCTCATGACTGCCCTTTTGGCCCATTTACCTATGATGGTGTGATAAGAAATATATGTTATATTGGTACTCGGTTGAGTAAGGCACTAGGTGCCCATTGTGGCCCTCTAATTTGGGTCATGACAATCGAGGCTTACTCTCCTAGTAGGGAATTTTGTTAAAACCCTTGTGCTTCATGTGTTCGATAAATCTACGCCATGTCTTTTTGTACTCCATTTCTCATTTCACTTCACTCTTATAAGTATTACTTTATCTGTGATAGAATTTCAAGCTTACTTGTATTACTAATTGTTATGTGCCTTTATTTGTGATATTCACATTCAGTAGGGAAAAGTGGCCAACCTCCCCCAGTGTGAGTGCCATGATTTCAGGGTTACCTACCCCACGCTCGCAGGTGCCAACTGTTTATTGGGAAGATAGGCCCTCGTACGTGTTCCTATATGCTCACGTATGCAGGGCCATTATGCGTAACAATTTTTGTTTTTTTGCAAAGTTATGTCTTAAAATATATATATATATAACTCAGTTTCTATTTCAGATATCAGTTATGGACTCAATTTCTACGTTAAGTTTCAGTTTCAGCTTACAGTTTAGCTTATAGTTTCAGTTTCCAGCTTATTACTCGGTTATAAAATTTTATATGATTTATATGATTTTTCTGTATATACATTTTCTTTCTTATATTTCCCAGAAGGTCTCGCTCCGTCTTTCTAGGAGGTAGCCTACGAGACTTACGAGGTATCCTTTGGTGGAACTTAGCCCGTTTGGGCCTACTATGTCGTGTGGCGGATATTGAGGACGCAGGTAGCGAGGCACGTGGCTAGAGGAGATATTCTAGATTCAGTTTACAAACTTCGTTGATTCATCCCATCGGTAACGGACCCTATTCAGACTATTATTTTTATCTTTTTTTATGTTTATTTTATTTTCGGGGAATGCCTCTGTAGGCTATGTATTTCAATTTTGTTTTCCAGATTCTAGAGGCTCATGACTTGTTAGTGGGTCAGTATTAAAATATTTTTGGATTATTCTTTATTTATTATTTTTATCAGTCAGCTTAAGAACTGCAACTTGATTAGAATTAACATTTAAGCACGTTAGATTCTTTGCTATTGAACTTGAAGTTTGATACAAATAGTACAGGGTTCACTCAACGAGCGGTAAAGGTTGAGTGGCAATCACGCCCCACCCCAGTTTGGGGGCATGACAAGTTCTTCCATTTGCATTGTCCTTGTCCTGCTATGTGCACCTGTAAGACAATATCTCTAATTATGTCAGCACTATCCCTCTTCATCTGTTGAAACCTACGAGCATTCATCTCCTTCCAAGTATGATATATGGTAGCTGCAAATAGGAACCCTCAGGATAGCAGATCTTGGTCTTCTGTTGTTGACTATCTTTGAAAGCCACTTTACCTCTTTTTCCCAACAACATATTTGTCTCCTCACTCTAAACCAATTCAACAATACCTATCATATATTCCTAGTGTAAGGACATCCAAAAAACAAGTGTGACATTGTCTCCTCGGTGTTTAGAGAACACATTACACACCTTTTTTCCACCTGGATCCCCCACCTAGCCAATCTTTCCACTGTGGCAAGACTGCCTTGGAGATCTAGCCACGTAATAAATCGATGTCTTGGGATCAATCCTTTCAGCAATGCGAGCGTCTTCCAAGGCACTTTCTGATAAAGAGGAATAAAAGAACCATAAGATTTTTTTATGCTAAAGTAATTATTGACACAGAAACTGTTCAAGGATTCTAAAATAGATATTCCAGCAGTTAGCCAACTCCTTGCATCAAATATTTTCCTTACCAACCAGGTTTCCTGTTTTGGTGAATCCATATTTGACAGATCTCTTCCTTTTCTGTAGAAATCATGAATCCAACAAACCCAGAGTTTATCTTTTTTCTTTGCAACTGCCATAGAAGCTTATAAATGGCAGCCTTGTTCCATAGAAAGAAATTTAGCATATTTAAACCACCAGTAGATCTAGGTTGACATAGCCTATCCCAAGCTACCAGGTGCCTTCTTGAGTACTCATTACAGCCGGTCCATAAAATTTCCTACATATGCTAGTAACCATAGTAAGTATCTTCTTAGGTAATAAAAAAACTTGCGCCCCATAAGTCTGCATTTCAAATAGCACACTTTTTATAAGCTGCAACCTACCACTGTATGATAGAAACTTGGATGTCCACCATCTAACTCTAGCTATAATATTGTCCACCAATGGAATACATTGACTAATAGTTAGTTTTCTAGGAGAAAGAGGGACTCCTAAATATTTGAAAGGCATAACCCCTAGTTGACCCTTGAAATCAGTAGAAACCCCAACAACATATATTGAACTTTTCTCCAGATTAGCTTTGAGACCAGAAACTGTAGAAAACTGGTCAAAACTCTTTAGCATAAGCTGGACAGAGACTTTATTAGCCCTGCAGCACATAATCAAATCATCTGCAAAGAAAATGTGGACAAGATTCAACCTAGCACACTTAGGATGGTAGTTGAAATCAGGATTGAGTCTAAGTTGCTTCAGAGATCTGTGTAAATATTCAATAGCAAAGACAAAAAGATAAGGGGGCATCAGATCTCCTTGTCTTAGGACTTCTTTTTCTTGGAATTGTGTGGTCAATCCTCCATTTATAATCAATGAATAACTCACAGCGGTTACACAAGTCATTATCAGATTTACAAACTTATAGGGGAAGCCAAACTCAATGAGCACTATTCTTAGAAAGTTCCATTCAACTGAGTCATATGCCTTTCTAATATCCAATTTGGACATTAAGAATATATTTCTTCATGGTGATCTTCACGAAGAGGTGTATATGGAGCAACCACCTGATTTTTGTTGCTCAGGGGGAGTATAGGAAGGTCTGTCATTTGAAGAAGTCCTTATATGGCTTGAAGTAGAGTCCCCGAGCTTGGTTTGGAAAATTTTGTGAGGTAGTTCAAGAATTTGGATTGAAAAAGAGCAAATGTGACCATTCAGTCTTCTACGGGAAATTAACGAATGGATCCATTCTCCTGGTTGTATATGTTGATGACATTGTTATTACAGGAATTGATTATGCAGGAATATCTTCTCTCAAGTTTTTCTTGCATACTGAGTTTCATACGAAATACTTGGGACAACTAAAATATTTCTTGGGAGTAGAAGTAACCAGATGCAAGAACGGGATTTTTCTATCTGAGAGAAAGTATATTCTTGACTAACTAGTAGAAACTGGTAAGTTGGCTGCCAAGCTTGCAGTACTCCAATGGTTCTTAATTTGCATCTTATGAAAGATGATGGTGATCTATTTAATGATCCAGATAGATACATGCGGTTAGTTGGGAGATTAAACTATCTTGTTGTGACTCGTCCAGATATTATTTTTGCAGTAAGTATGGTTAGTAGTTCATGTCCGCACCCACAATTAAAAATTGGGAGGCTTTGGAGTATATCCTATATTACTTAAAAGGTTCTCTTAGACTTGGCATATTATATAGCAATCACGAGCATTCTCGCATTGATTATTTTGCAGATGGGTATTGGGCTGAATCCAAGATTGATAGAAGATCTACTAATGGTTTGTGTGTATTTGTTTGGTGGAAACTTGATATCATGAAGAAATAAGAAACAAAATATGGTATCTCTATTTAGTGCATGATCCGAGTATAGAGCGATGGCACAATCAACTTTTGAGATAATCTGACCATCTTTTAACTGAAATAAGATTGAAGCATCCTACTCCATCGAAGCTCTATTGTGATAATCAAGTTGCGCTCCATATTGCCTCAAATCCAGTTTATCATGAAAGAACCAAACATATCGAAGTTAACTGTCATTTTATTCGTGAGAAGATTCAGGAGAACTTGATTTCCACTGACTACGTGAAGATGATCGAGGCCAACCATGTACTACTACAAAGTAGCAAGAGAGGTCGAAGCAGCTTTTACCCGAGAAGGTCGGGATCGATTTTCACAGGGAGCTAGAGATTGGAACTGAGTTTCTATCTAAGTTAGAGTTGCGTAATTGTTCCTAATTGCACTTTTAAACATTTTTGGTTTTGATATTACTTCTAAATTTATACTACTAAGATGCTAAATTAAGCTAAGTTAAGCTAAGAAGAGAATATTGAAGATTGTCTAATTAGTTAAAAGGCACTAGGGGAGTGACTTTCACCTAGGTGGATAATTGACGGGTTCTCATGACTAAGGCTAGGCTGTCATATTTGGGGATTACGATATAATCATTGCACGATTGTACTCACTCTATACCTCTCGGTAGTTCAAGTGATTTTGCCCTAATTGACTTTCTCAAGATCAATTGGGTATGATCATTTGTGCAAGCAATTGAGGTTCAAGTCGGGTATTACGATTTCTCGGTTTAACCCTTTAATTGGGGCTATCAATTCTCTTGAGTACGCCACAATTCCTTGTTGGACTAATTTTAGAGACTCGGGCTCTCTTTCTCAAGAAGAGCCAAAATCAACTAAGCATAAACTAGTGTTTACAACCACTAATTCAACAATAAAATCATAAATTAGTCAAAATATCAAACATCCATAAACAATCAAACCTTAAAACACAAGACCCATCAATTACCCACACTAGGGTTGAGCCACAACCCTAGCTGATGGGTCTAGCTACTCATGATAATAGAGGAAAACAAAGAAATAGATGAAGATAAACCTATAATAATAAATTGCTAATTAAAACTTGAAGATTCAATGGTAAAACTCTTGTAAAATTACTCCAAATAGTAAGAAAATACTATTCACGAGCGCAGCTCAGCTGTAGAATCTAACTGATGACCTAAAAATGGGAAAAGAAACTATTTATACTAGGCCGAAAATTTTGTACAAAAATACCCCTGCGGGGCTAGTGCGGACCGCACAAAATCAAGTGCGGCCGCACTAAGGCTCTTAACTGAAATTCCTGGTCTCTGAACATGGCCACCGCGGACTGCACAAAATGCACCGCGGCCGCGGTGGCTCCTGTTGCGGTCCGCACAAAATGGAACGCGGACCGCATTGGCATCAATCCTCCAACTTGACAGCTCTCTGAAGTTTAGCTTTGCGGACCGCACAGAATCGAGTGCGGCCGCAATGAAGTCAATGCGGACCGCGCAGAATGGAGTGCGGCCGCATCACTTGGCTGCCTGAAATTGAGCATTCTCTGATCTCTCCTTTGCGGACCGCACAAAATGGAGAGCGGACGCATTGCTTTTCTGCCTTGGATGATTACTCTCTGAAACTCTCCTTTGCGGACCGCACAGAATGGAGTGCGGCCGCATTGGTCCTGTTTTGCTGAGCTTGGACTTGTTCTTGGTACTTGTGCATGTTTCCCTCCTTTTTGAGCTGGTTTTGACGAATTGTCACCTTGTTGATCAAACCCTGCAATCAAGTACAACACGTAAGCCTTTGGGACTATTTTGTATACATTTTTAATCGAAACTCAAGTAAGAAGGAGTGTAAAATGCATCATAATCCCTAGTTATCTGAAGACAAGAGAGCAACTAGCTGATTTGTTCAGTAAAGCATTGAATGGAACTCGAGTTGGTTACCTTTGTAACAAGCTAGGCATGATCGATATATATGCTCCAGCTTAAGGGAAAGTGTTATAGAATAAATTTAGACACTTGTTCTAGAATGAATGTATTTAGTAGTGTACATAAATAATAGATTTGTAGGAATTTCTTTAATTTCTTTCCTTAGTTAGCACCTGATGTACATGTATTTATATTGCTTACGTCTTGGAATGATAATATAATTTTTTTCTCTCCATTCTGTACACATAGAACAAGTTTTCAATAAGGAGTTAAATGAAAGTTAGAAGTACAAATAACATCGCAAGTTATTACCACCATCTCTCGTAGAAGCGCCAAAAGAGCATAAGCTAAGCACAAACATTTTTTGTCCACAACGACCTCATAAGCACAAACATAAACATGAACATATGATCAAGCACAAGCCAATACATCCACCCACTGAAGCACCAAAGAGCGACCATAAACCAAAGCACAAGTCTACACCATCGCTTTTGGCCAGTCACTACAACAAAAAAAGCCTTTAGTGGTAATTATTTAGTGGCAATAACCTAATTGCCGATAATTTATTCTTATATTATGAATATTCCCAGCAAAGAGATATTGGCCGAAAAAAAGGTATTCTTATACTGGTAATAAAAAGGATTGGCCACTAAAAATTGCTTAATTCAGAAAAAATATTTTTATTTTATATTTTCCTCCTATTTTTTCACACTCCTTAATTCAGAAACAATATTTTTATTTTATATTTTCCTCCAATTTTTTCACACTCCACTCACCTATTCCCCTCATATCGTTTTCTCTGTAAATCAAAAATTTTGGGAATACTTCAAAAAGTCTCGATTTGTCTCAGCACCGCCGCTGCAAACCAACCCAACCCAACTCATCTCTCTCTTACAAATCTTAGGTAACACAACATTTCTTTTTACTCGCTCTTTATGTTATTGATTTTATTAGATGTTAAACATACTTTCATATCTCTCTTTCCTTGATCTGGTATTTAGGTGTATGTATGTATGTATGTATGTTAAGTACTCGTATATACACATGATTTCAGTTAATTATATTCTAATTTGATTCTTTTCCATCACACCTCAAAGTAACTAAGGTGATTTTTGTATATCTAGGGACTAGGGTCGGGGTTCCCATTCATCAATTTTTAAGAAAATCAAATGGCTGCTCCACCCGCTAGCGCTCAACAAGCTCATCTTCTTTGGTGACAGCGTTAAGCTTTGTTTTTTTTCCTCAGTTCTAAGTCACAGTTTTATGGGTAATAACTAATATGTGTTCAATGGTGCTAGAGAACTTTTATCGGTCTAAGAATGTAATGGAGATTTGGTCTATAAAATATCATGACTGCTTGAGGATTTCACAGTTAGCATTTTTAATATCGTTCTTGTGCTTGAAATATGCTTCATTTACTAGTACATCTTGCACTTTAATGTGACTTGGTGTGGAAATATTTAATAGATGCTTTATTAGTCAGATTCTACTGTAGCCATGTCATGACCCAAAATCCATTAAAGGCCGTAATGGCGCCGGACACCTCAGTCAGGCAAGCCAACATTTAATAATTAATTAAACTCTCATTTTAATATTTTTTAAACCATAAATTTCATTTAATTTAACTAGTAAAAGTAATCTTCACGGAATAAATAAAAGTGTTTACAATTTTCAATATTGAATATCCCATAATCACCCCAGAACCCGGTGTCACAAGTGCATGAGCTATCACTAGGAAATCAAATGAAGTACAATAACTGTCCGGAATACAAATTTGGACAGACAGTAAATACAATACTCTGAAAGAAACTCTGCTGGTTGCGGGTCGTCTCGAGAGATGCAGCTCACCTAAGTCTCCTTATCAACCATGCTGCTACGCCCACTAGGCCACTAGAGATACATGTGCCTGTGCAACAAAAATGCACAGCAAGTGTAGTATGAGTACGAAAACAACGCGTACACAGTAAGTATCCCGTCTAATCTCGAAGAAGAGTGACGAGAGGTCGACTTCAACACTTACTAGTGGTCCAATAATATACCGATAATATAGTAAATCGAGGATTTTTGTAAACACGGCTGTAACTCAATAGTATGAAGCAAGTAAATGATTCTTTTATTAATAGGGAATTTCCAAATTTATTTTCATCATTTATACATTTATCTCAAGCCAGGGAGGCAATATCATCATTTATAAATTTGCAAGTCAAGCAATACAAGCATGCACAAATCATGTCGAGGTCGTACGGCCCGATCCAACATAATAATAATAAAATGTGCACTGCCAGAGGGTCGAATGACGCAACCATAGATGCACCTATTACCCCGCTCGCGAATCATATATGCGACGCGGTCAAATATAAATATACACACCAAACAGTCAATCAAGAATTCATCAGGGAAACAATTACCCAAAGAAATGGCAACTTCTCTTTAATGGTCAAGAAAATGATGTTTAATTCCTTTAGAAATTCTTTTACCAATTCGATATGATTTAGGCATTTTAAATTGACAACAAGGTTTCAAGTATTACAAGTAATTCATACTTTTGAGTCCTAGACTACCCGGACTTAAGCATAATAGTAGCTACGCACGGACTCTCGTCACCTCGTGCGTACGTATCCCCCCACAAATAGGAGCACATATTCAATTATTTCACCTATGGGGTTAATTCCCTCTTACAAGGTTAGAAAGGAGACTCACGTCGTTCTGAAGTTCCATAACCGGCATTCCACGCCCTCCCGATGACTCTAATCGAGCAAAGCGCTCCAAAACTAGCCAATAATTATGCAAACCCATTAATATATATGCTCAATTACTCATTATAATCCAATTTATAACAATTTCTAACCCCGATCGAAAAGTCGATAAAATCACCCTGAGGCCCACGTGCCCGGTTTCCGAAATTTTCAAAGATAAACTTTACCCCATAACCTCACGAACTCAAATATATAATTTATTCCAAGTTCCATGTCAAATTTCGTGTTCAAAATTCGAAAATATAAATTTCTAGGTCTTCTACCAAAAAACTACAATTTTCATTAATTTCCATGTTAAAATCTATACATAATCAATGTATTTAACTCATAATAGGTGGGGATGGCTTACCTTTCCATTGATGATGAAAACCCCCTATTGAAACCCTTCAAGAATCGCCCACACCAAGAGAAAAGTGAAGGAAAATAGGCCAAATCCCGTTCTTAAAACTACTCACTGCCCAGCGATTCTTCGCACCTGCGGTCACTTGACTGCTTCTGCGATTTTGCATGTGCGGACCAAACACCGCTTCTGCAGTCCTTCATCAGACCCCTTGATCCCGCATCTGCGATCGCCATCCGCTTCTGCGCCTTCGCATCTGCGGCTCCCCGCTCGCAGGTGCGGTCCCGCTTCTGCGGAACTCGGTCGCATCTGCGGTCCTAGTCTTCTCCAGCCTAAGCCGCTGTTGCGCCCCTCATGGCCGCTTCTGCGGCTCCGCACCTGCAGCCCTAACCTCGCAGGTGCGGTTACACCAGAAGACAGCAGCCTCAATTCTTCTTCAAATTCCAAATTTGATCCGTTAACCATCCGAATTCCACCCGAGGCCCCCGAAACCTCAACCAATTATATCAACACATCCCAAATCACATTATGAACTTAGTCGACCCTTCAAATCACATGAAACAACATCGAAATCATGAATCACAACCAATTCAAGCTTAATGAACTTTAGAACTTCAAACTTCAACATTCCATGCCGAGACCTATCAAATCACGTCCGATTAACCTCAAATTTTGCACACAATTTATATTTGATATTATGGACCTACTCCAAATTCCGGAATCGAAATCCGACTCCGATATCAAAAAGTCCACTTCCGGTCAAACTTCTCAAAAACCTTCAAATTTCTAACTTTAGCCAAATGACTCCAAAATGACCTACGGACCTTCAAATCCACTTCCGTTCGCGCTCCTGTGACGACCCAAAGGGTCATCGCCTGTTATTAATTGAATTCTATGACTCCGAGGCCTTGAAAACCTCATTTAGAGTCGCCTCGATTTGCATGCGCATTTCGGGCGCGTAGCCGAAAAGCTTAAATATGAAATTCTGTGAAAAATGCCAAGTTTTGATGTTAAAATGAATAAATTAGACCTTGGTCAATATTTTGGATAAACAGACCCGGACCCGTGATTTGACGGTTCGGAGGGTCCGTAGGAAAATATGGGACTTGGGCGTATGCCCGGAATCGAATTTCGAGGTCCCAAGCCCGAGAAATGAATTTTTTAGTAAAATTGTTTTCTGAAATTGTTTAAGGAAATTTGAAGTGAAAATTGATTAGAACGTGTCGGTATCGGGCCCGTATTTTGGTTCTGGAGCCCGGTACAGGTCTTATATATGGTTTGAGTCATTCCTGTGAAATTTGGTTGAAAACGGACGTCGTTTGACGTGATTCGGACCTAAATTGGAAAATTTGATGTTTTATGAAGTTTGAAAGAATTCATGGATTTTGAGGTTTAATTCAATGTTTATGATGTTATTTTGGCGATTTTATCGCACGAATAAGTCCGTGGGATATTTTTGAGGTTGTGTGTATATTTGGCTTGGAGCCCCGAGGGCTCGGGTGAGTTTTGGATAGGCCACGGGGTGCATTTTTGAACTTAAAAGTTGCTACGCCTGGGCAGCCTTCTTCGCAAATGCGAAGATTTCCATCGCAAATGCGAAGGCTGGGAAATTATGAAGGGATTGCAAATGCAAACCCTGTTTCGCAATTTCCACATCTGAGAATTCGCATTTGCCATATCAGAGACCTGCAATTTTTACACTTAAACGATTTTGAGCTTCATTTTTCATATTTTCTCAAACCCAAACACACTTAGGCGATTTTTCAAGAACAAGTCTTCTTCCAAATCAATTGTAAGTTAGTTTTTACTCATTTCTTTCAATCATTTACATCTTTTAACATGATTTCAACCTAAAATCAAAGATTTTCATGGGGGAAATTGGGTGTTTCGGGTGTCCGATTTCAAAACAAATTACATATTTGAGTTCGTGGGGAATGGGTAATCGGGTTTTGGTTCGAACCTCGGGTTTTGACCACGTGGGCCCGGGGGCGATTTTTGACTTTTTGGGTAAAACTTTGGAAAACTCATTTTCATGCATTGGGGTTGATTCATTTAGTGTTTATTAATGTAATTAAGTGATTTGTGATTAGATACGAGCGAATTGGCGGTGGAATCAAGGGGTAAAGCTATAATTGAGGCTTGAGTTGTATTCAAGGCATCGAGGTAAGTGTTTGGTCTAACCTTAGCTTGAGAGATTAGGAGTTGAGTCATATTTGCTATGTGTTTCTTGTGGAGTACGACGTATAGGCATGGTGACAAGTATCTATACGTCGGTGTCGAGCATGACCGTGAGTCTTAAATTGATATTTGTTGTGTTCTTGAATAATACTATGGTTGCAATAGTGAGTAGATCCGTGGTATTGAGTAAAGGATTAGCTTATTTTCGTAGAAGTTATTTATGAGTTGGAAATGGTGATAATGGAGATGTTTAGAAGTTGAATTAAGATTGGTTATAGCTGGTTCTCCCTCGCCGGGACAAATATACTTGTACTGTTGAGTTTCCTTGCCGGGATAGAGTATTTAATTGTTAATCCCTTGCCGGAATTTTGTCATGATTACTGTGAGTTGTATATTTGGAACGGGTTGCGCGCCGCAATATTTTTATTTATGTATACATATATGGATCGGGTTGCACGCCGCAACATATATTATATTGGATCGGGTTGCACGCCGCAACATATATTATATTGGATCGGGTTGCACGCCGCAACATATATTATATTGGATCGGGTTGCACGCTGCAACAGACATTATATTGGATCGGGTTGCACGCCGCAACAGATATATTATATTTATTGGATCGGGTTGCACGCCGCAACAGATATATTATATTTATTGGATCGGGTTGCACGCCGCAACAGTTATATATATATATATATACCGTACTGTTCCTTCACATTTGTTTAGTCTCTGCTAAGTTGAACTATTTCCCCGAGGCATGTACCCCCTCCCTCTTAACTGCTCATTTCTTGTTTATTTTTCTGCAATATATTGTATATCTGTACAGGTTTATTTGGTAGTCTGGTCCTAGCCTCGTCACTACTTCGCCGAGGTTAGGCTAGGCACTTACCAGCACATGTGGTCAGTTGTGCTGATACTACACTCTGTGCTCTTTTGCACAGATCCAGGTCCCGGAGTAGCATTTGGTCATCAACAGTAGATTGGGAGCTATCCTTCAGTCTGAGACCCCGAGGTAGGCCTGCTGGCGTTCGCAGGCCCGACGTCTCTTCTATCAGTTTTTATGTTCTGTTGTCATTTGTACTCGAGACAGACTATGTTCTTTTCTTTCAAACACTTATTTGTAGTAATCCTAGACAGTCCGTGGATGTTGTGACACCAGGTTCAGGTTAGAGGCATGTGTTGGTCTTCATGATATTTTGGTTTTATATTTTATTTAAGACTTCCGCTAAATTTCATATTCCGCTGCAATTTATTGGTTTATTTCCGGTAAATTTAATTGGTTAAAAAGGAATTAAAACAGAAAGAGTTAATGATTTTTAAGATCGTGGCTTGCCTAGCTTCTACGAGTAGGCGCCATCACGACTCCCGAGAGTGGAAAATCCGGATCGTGACACGTGCCCCATGTGCCTATAAATCCGCCCCTGGGAATAAGTCACTTTCCATACCACTTGTTCCTACTAAAATGTACAGTAAATATATTCGTTAAGCGTTATTATTCACAGCTATCACCAAAAAAGTACCCTCTGCCCTAGCGCCCTCGTTCTGTTACCATCTTATGCAGGGGCTTATCTAGGCCTAAGGGTATGGGTTCACGTGAATCCATACTCCTCACCCTAAAACATGTGTAATTATGTTATATTTTTTCAAAATTACTTAAATATATTTGAGTGCACCCATGCTCAAAGACTCATATGGTGCAATAATTATTGGGTGCATCTCTACGAGTAAAATTGGTGGTTCAAATCCCACTTCAGACGGACTTATTTTCGGCACAGGGCATTGATATATATGTGAAAATCACCAAAAATTTTAAAACTGGCATTGATAAATAATTTTTACAATGTAGTGAGTTCATGGTAAGAGACTAAAGTAAAACACGTGATTCTAGATCCACCTCTTCACACTAGTGCACCCATCCTCTTGAAATCCTGGATTCGCCTATGATCTTATGCACCTACCTTAGGGTCTAACTAAGAGATAATTTTATTAAATAGGAGTACCAGTATTTAGTGTCTATCTTTATTTTCCAGTTTAATGCTATGAACATATCTTGCTTTCAGAACAATATTCTCAGAGTCACAGGTAATGAATCTTAACAACAACAGTAGTAACAAAATGTGCAGAAAGGAATAAAAGAAGGGAGAATATTATTATATGTATGATTGCAACTAAATATACAGTCAATTACAAATCACATGTGTTTTTAGCCAATGAATAAAGCAACTATCAGAACAAGAATTGTTTTCTGGCGTCTATTGCCTCCCCTATGAAAACACATAAATGCTAGAGGGTGAAAAGAGGTGGATTGATGTGGAAATTCAATCTACATACTACAAAGGCTATAATCTTATCATTTATAATAACATATGCTTAACATATATGAAATCTGAAAACTCTACAAGAGGGCCTCAATTGACAGATTCTCCAGCAAAAAGACAAACAAGGTCAGTACTTTGAGCTCTTGGCCTTCTTAACAGTAGCAGCTTTAGCACTAGACTTAAGTTGGGTGGCGCGATTAAAGGAACTTTTGGGGTTAAGAGCCTTTCTGATCTTAAACACAGTCCATGCAGTCCCAACAGCATGCCCTGCCGCATCAAGCCCTTCGGTTGCCACTTTTGCTGCCTCTTCTCCATACCTACCAAACTCATTCACTTCTAAATTAACTTCAAAAGATCTAAGCAGCATATATTTATCTAACTGTAACATAGTGTGATTTCCATTAGTTGAGGATCTGTTGATGACACATGACAAAACAAGTTGCAATGTATTTTAATGGTAAGACTAGACTTAGGAAAAAAGGCATATAGCCAGGAGAAGTCATCACATACTGAAGCATAAGTGTCACCAAAGTTAAGGAGGGGGGAAACATTTTGCTTTTCCTCAATATTTTCTATGTTGTACATTTGAAAGATTTTCCAGTTTTCTTCAGCACTTAGTCCATGCATGTCTACACTAGTAGAGCTTTACCTGTGAGAAACAAGCTCAGTCGTCACAGTGGACGATGTTGACATCACATTTTTTCCAGCTACTTCAACAGCATCACATATTCTGCCTATAACAAAGACAAATATTAGGCTCCTGTCATAAGAAAATACTATATATATGTAGACAACAGACCGATTGCCATTTGCTACAGTAAATGCAAATGCCAAATGCAATGTGGAAAAAGAAACATCTTTGGAGTCTTGGTACAATGGGATTGGCACCATAAAGCAAGCCGTAGATATGGAAAAGTATGTAACCATTTATATCTTTCTTGGCAGACATGTCCTTGATGCTTCAATTTTTACATTCTCTAAAACTGTCTTATCTGATAAATGTGATAGCACAGAGACTATATGCTGCATTTAAGATATACATTCAATTCTTTCTGTCCTGAAGCGATATTAAAAATAAGTAAAAGTCGCTAAGAAGCAAATGGTATATGGACATACAATCAAATCGGTCAAGAAAAGGGAAGACTTTTGACTTACAAAATCCATCCAACGTAGCAAGGACCATCTCCCCTGGCAGCATGCTGAAGAACTTTTTTCCAACTATGGAATTACCAACTGAACTAGTGAAGAATCCTGAAACCTGGAGAACTCCAGAAAGGACTCCAATTGCCACTTTCTCAGTCATCTTAGTTACTCTCTTAACCCTGAAATAACACGCCCCAACATGAGTAAAAAGTTTATTAATGATTTACACGCCCCAACCTATAAAAGGAGAGCTCTTTCACTTCTTTCAAACACACCAACAAAGAGAGAAAGAAAGAGTGAGGCATCTCAGACAGGGTATAAGAAAATAGTCTGTGAGAAAAATAGAGAGTGTGAGCGATATTGTAGTGAGGTGGAATATCAAAAGAGGGTTATTTCTTTTGAGTGTTGTAGTGGTCTTTGTAGTATTTTACTCGGGCCTACAAAGTGTAAAATTCCTTACTATAGTGATATCAGTTGCTCCTCTCGGGGTCGTGGTTTTTCCCCTTATTCAGAAGGGTTTTCCACGTAAAAATCTTGGTGTCATTGTTACTCTTTTATTCTTGTTGATTACCGTATCTCACTGCTATATTATTATTCCGCTTTTATTACCGTGAATATTATTACTGTGGGGGATTTATTCCCAACAACTGGTATCAGAGCACAGGTTCTGCTCGTTCACAAAAATATTCTTCACTGTCGGTAGTACTATACTCGGTGAAACAAAAATGTCCGGAGTAAAGTACGAGGTAGAAAAGTTTAACGGAGATAGCGGTTTCTCAACATGGCAAAGAAGAATGAGGGATCTGCTTATCCAACAAGGATTACACAAGGTACTAGATGCTGATGCCAAAAAGCCTGATGCCATGAAAGCTGAGATTGGACTGACTTGGATGAAAGAGATGCTAGTGCAATCAGGTTGCACTTATCAGATGATGTGGTAAATAACATCATCGATGAAGACACCGCACGTGGCATTTGGACAAGGTTGGAAAGCCTATACATGTCCAAAACGCTGACAAATAAATTGTACCTGAAGAAGCAGTTATACGCCCTACATATGGGTGAAGGTACGAATTTTTTGTCACATTTAAATGTGTTTAACGGACTAATCACACAGCTCGCCAACCTCGGAGTGAAAATCGAGGAAGAAGATAAAGCCATCTTGCTATTGAACTCGTTGCCATCTTCGTATGATAATTTGGCAACAACCATCCTGCACGGTAAGACCACCATTGAGTTAAAAGATGTCACATCGGCTCTTCTACTCAATGAGAAGATGAGAAAGAAGCCTGAAAATCAAGGACAGGCTCTCATCACAGAAGGTAGAAGCAGGAGTTATCAAAGGAGTTCGAGAAACTATGATAGATCCGGAGCTCGTGGGAAGTCAAAGAACCGATCCAAATCAAGAGCCAGAAATTGCTACAATTGTGATCAACCAGGTCACTTCAAAAGAGATTGCCCAAACCCAAGGAAGGGCAAAGGTGAAACGAGTGGCCAGAAGAATGACGACAGCACAACCAGCGTGGTGCAAAACAATGATAATGTTGTCCTCTTTATAAATGAGGAAGAGGAACGCATGCACCTGTCAGGTCCAGAGTCGGAATGGGTGGTTGACACAGCGGCATCTTACCATGCAACACCAGTAAGAGATCTTTTTTGCTGATATGTAGCAGGTGATTTTGGACCTGTGAGAATGGGTAACACAAGTTACTCAAAGATTGCGGGGATTGGTGACATTTGTATCAAGACAAATGTCGGATGCACATTGGTTCTAAAGGACGTGCGACATGTACCTGATTTGCGGATGAACTTGATCTCGGGAATTGCTTTAGACCGAGATGGATACGAGAACTATTTTGCAAATCAAAAGTGGAGACTAACCAAGGGATCATTGGTGATTGCAAAGGGAGTTGCTCGTGGCACGTTGTACAGGACAAATGCAGAAATATGCCAAGGTGAATTGAATGCGGCACAAGATGAGATTTCTGCAGATTTGTGGCACAAAAGAATGGGTCATATGAGCGAGAAGGGATTGCAGATTCTTGCCAGGAAATCACTCATCTCTTTTGCCAAAGGTACAACAGTAAAACCTTGTGACTACTGTTTATTTGGTAAGCAACATAGAGTCTCATTTCAGACATCGTCTGAAAGAAAATTCAATATACTTGATTTAGTATATTCTGATGTCTGTGGTCCAATGGAAATTGAATCGATGGGTGGTAACAAATATTTTGTTACTTTTATTGATGATGCTTCACGTAAATTGTGGGTTTATATCTTGAAAACCAAAGATCAGGTGTTTCAAGTTTTCCAGAAGTTTCATGCTCTGGTGGAAAGAGAGACGGGTCGAAAGCTAAAGCGTCTCCGAAGTGACAATGGAGGTGAGTACACTTCAAGGGAATTTGAAGAGTACTGTTCAAGTCATGGGATCAGACATGAAAAGACAGTTCCTGGAACCCCACAGCACAATGACGTAGCCGAGAGGATGAACCGCACCATTGTTGAGAAGGTGAGAAGCATGCTCAGAATGGCTAAACTGCCTAAGTCATTCTGGGGTGAAACAGTTCAGACAGCCTGTTACCTGATCAATAGGAGTCCATCAGTTCCATTGGAGTTTGACATCCCAGAGAGAGTATGGACCAATAAGGAGATGTCCTACTCACATCTGAAGGTGTTCGGTTGCAGAGCTTTTGCACATGTACCAAAGGAGCAGAGAACAAAGTTGGATGATATTCATCGGATACGGAGATGAAGAGTTCGGGTACAGATTGTGGGATCCCATAAAGAAAAAGGTCATTAGAAGCAGAGATGTAATCTTCCGAGAAAGTGAAGTTGGAGCTGTAGATGATCAGTCAGAGAAGACAAAGAATGGTATAATCCCTAACCTTGTTACCATTCCTTATTCTTCTAACTATCCCACAAGTGCAGAAAGTACGACCGACGAGTTTTCCGAGCAGGGAGAGCAACCTGGTGAGGTTACTGAGCAGGGGGAGCAACTTGATGATGATGTCGAGCAAGTGGAGTATCCCACTCAGGAAGAAGAACAACCTCAACCTCTGAGGAGATCAGAGAGGCGAAGGGTAGAGTCATGCAGGTACCCTTCCACGGAGTATGTCCTCATCAGTGATGAGGGGGAGCCAGAAAGTCTTAAGGAGGTGCTGTCCCATCCAGAAAAGAACCAGTGGATGAAAGCTATGCAAGAAGAGATGGAATCTCTACAGAAAAATGGCACGTACAAGCTGGTTGAACTTCCAAAGGGTAAAAGACCACTCAAATGTAAATGGGTCTTTAAACTCAAGAAAGATGGAAATGGCAAGCTGGTTAGATACAAAGCTCGATTGGTGGTTAAAGGCTTCGAACAGAAGAAAGGTATTGATTTTGATGAAATTTTCTCACCTGTTGTCAAAATGACTTCTATTCGTACAATCTTGAGATTAGCAGCTAGCCTAGATCTTGAAGTGGAGCAGTTGGATGTGAAAACTGCATTTCTTCACGGAGATTTGGAAGAGGAGATCTATATGGAGCAGCCAGAAGGATTTGAAGTAGATGAAAGGAAACACATGGTGTGCAAACTGAATAAGAGTCTTTATGGGTTGAAGCAGGCACCAAGGCAGTGGTACAAGAAGTTTGACTCATTCATGAAAAGTTAAACTTACATAAAGACATATTCTGATCCATGTGTATACTTCAAAAGATTTTCTGATAACAACTTTATTATATTGTTGTTGTATGTGGATGATATGTTGATTGTAGGACAAGACAAGGAGCTGATTTCCAAGTTGAAGGGAGACTTATCTAAGTCCTTTGACATGAAGGACTTGGGCCCAGCACAACAAATTCTGGGAATGAAGATTGTTCGAGAACGAACAAGCAAAAAGTTGTGGCTGTCTCAGGAGAAGTACATGAACGTGTACTAGAACGCTTCAACATGAAGAATGCTAAGCCAGTCAGCACACCTCTTGCTAGTCATCTGAAGTTGAGCAAGAAGATGTGTCCTACAACAATGGAGGAAAAGGAAAGCATGACCAAAGTTCCTTATTCTTCTGCCGTCGGAAGTTTGATGTATGCTATGGTATGCACTAGACCTGATATTGCTCACGCAGTTGGTGTTGTCAGCAGGTTTCTTGAAACTCCTGGAAAAGAACACTGGGAAGCTGTCAAGTGGATACTCAGGTACCTGAGAGGTACCACAGGAGATTGTTTATGCTTTGGAGGATCTGATCCAGTCTTGAAAGGCTATGCAGATGCAGATATGGCAGGTGACAATGATAACAGAAAATTCACTACTGGATATTTGTTTACATTTTCAGGGGGAGCTATATCATGGCAGTCGAGGTTGCAGAAGTGTGTCGCACTCTCTACAACTGAAGCGGAGTACATTGCCGCTACAGAAGCTGGCAAGGAGATGATATGGCTGAAACGGTTCCTTCAAGAGCTTGGCTTGCAGCAGAAGGAGTATAATGTCTATTGTGACAGTCAAAGTGCAATAGACGTGAGCAAGAACTCCATGTACCATGCAAGGACCAAACATATCGATGTAAGATATCATTGGATCCGAGAAAAGGTAGAAAGTGAATCTCTGCAAGTCCTGAAGATCTCCACAAGTGAGAATCCTGCAGATATGTTGACCAAGGTGGTACCAAGAGACAAGTTCGAGTTGTGCAAAGAACTTGTCGGCATGCACTCAAACTAGAAACCCCGATGTTACCTCCTTCAGGTGAATGGGACTGGAGGGGGAGATTGTGGGGTCCATCCCATTTGGTAATAGGCATGTGCCTATGATTACTTTGGCCCCACGTTTGGAAATGAATGGAGGAGAATTGAAGCTCCTCCTGTATCATTCTTGGAGGCTACGTATTCCCTCCTATAAAAGGAGAGCTCTTTCACTTCTTTCAAACACACCAACAAAGAGAGAAAGAAAGAGTGAGGCATCTCAGACAGGGTATAAGAAACTAGTGTGTGAGAAAAATAGAGAGTGTGAGCGATATTGTAGTGAGGTGGAATATCAAAAGAGGGTTATTTCTTTTGAGTGTTGTAGTGGTCTTTGTAGTATTTTACTCGGGCCTACAAAGTGTAAAATTCCTTACTATAGTGATATCAGTTGCTCCTCTCGGGGTCGTGGTTTTTTCCCTTATTCAGAAAGGGTTTTCCACGTAAAAATCTTGGTGTCATTGTTACTCTTTTTTTCTTGTTGATTACCGTATCTCACTGCTATATTATTATTCCGCTTTTATTACCGTGAATATTATTACTGTGGGAGATTTATTCCCAACAAAAATTCTCCCATATTTTTTGCCTACTAGTCAATGTGGATAACAAAAAGAAAAGATTTCCCTTTGTATTTTGGCTACATTGTCCATCACAAGAATTCATCATAGTATCATACCTTTTGATCCTCCTCAATGTCTCAGGCCTAATCTCAGCCTTAGTCCCTGAAGTCATCCTCTGCTTTAAAACTTCATTTCCGCGCTTCAATCGTTCCATTGACACATCTCCACACCACAAAATCCCCTTGATCAGCTGCCCTGATCCTGCAGCAACTAACTTTGCAGCTGATCCACTGTATTCCTCCACATTGGGTGCCAACGTGGTCCAGTATTGAGCGCAACGTTCTTCCAACACTTCCTTCTTCTTTTCCGATTTCAAGTCAGCTGGAGACAACTCCCTTGCCACTGTTCCTCCCATAGCCAAGGCCGCCTTTTCCTCCACTTTCTGAACAGCAAATGTGCTGTAACTTTTCAAAATTGCATCCAACTCTTTCAACAATGCCTCCTGACCCTTGGAAGCAATCGTCAAACCATAATTCAGTGACTCGTTCACCTTTTCCTTATCTTTCTCTTTTTTACCCTTATCTTTCTTTTTCTTACCCTTTTCTTTCTCATCATCACTGGAATCCGAATCATCCTCTTTCATAGCTTGAAACGAGAAGAAGTAATGCGAATCATCTAATTTCACCGCGGCCAGGTCCTTAGTCAACGGCCATTGGATCTCGTCAGCCACACGAGCAAGGATAGCAACAGTATTTTTATCTTGCAGCAGACGAACCAGGGATAAATCTCCGGTGGCTAGCTCAACGGAGTAATGCTTATCGATCAAATGGATGAGGACACCAGGGATAACGAGAAGTGTTTCTTCGAGGGATTCAGGAGGGGCAGATGGAGCAGAAGGGATAGTTTGGTAATCATCGGGGATGAGTTTTTCTGCGAGGTCCTTTTCGTCTATGATTGGATAAAGATTGGGACGAGAAGAAGAGGTTGATTGGAGATTTGGATCATTTTGAATGACCTGTGGATACAATGAGGCTTTGTGTTGATTAGGGTTCTGAGAAGCCATTGAAGAGCTAGAAGAAAATGTTGAGGATGGAGGAAAAGAGAAGAAGAAGATGGATGTTTTGGAGGAATAGCAGGCGAACATGAAGAGACACGTGGCAGATTTGTTTGCATGAATAACTGCTATAACTGTCGGATTTCCCGCGCAAGTCCATTCGGATGTTTTTTTTTTCTTCTAATTTCGTTAGAAGCTAAACTTTTAATAAATTATAAATCATAATTTTTTAGACAAAAAATATTTGAAAAATTATTATCAAAAGAAAATTGTGTAAATCCAATAATAGAAGCAATATCATATAAAAATGGGACAAAGGAAGTAATGTTTTCTTTTCTTATCCCTCCATTGACATCCCATAGTCATAGAGTAAAAAAAAATTCCTAATTCAGCAAAAAAAAAAAAAAAATTCCTTCTGGTCTTAGCACTCATTTTATGTTTTGGACAAAGAATTGGGTATTTCTTATTGGAAAATAAATCATTAAATAGTTAATTGACAGAAGAGAACGCTGTAGAATTGATATGTAGAGGAAATCAAGGTCCAAGGATATGATCCATTTGATCATCTTTATTGGCAGAGAGGTACAATCAGTAGCGGGGGGTCAAAAACATTTTACTCCAATATTATTTTTCTGACTATACATTTGCTTTGTTTGGCAGACATCAAGTTTATTATTATGAATAACTTTGACTAAAAAGAACTATTAGTGGCTCCATGGAGCAGTTCTTTTTAACTTCTTGGGTAGAAAATTAAGCAATTTTCTACTCAAAATTTCACAATGAAAGTCCGTATCTCCATTGGACCAAGCTCGACTACAAGACTAGACATGTCTACTGGACCCCCTCTAACTGGTGCAGGCTCACTGCCAGTGTCGTGTTCGATATTCCAACTCATCTTCTTCATCTCATTCTTGCCTTGATTCGCCGATAAGCTTGTTTCCTTGATTGCCTTTATCTGAATACAGCGCAAAAGATGTGTCATTTCATAACCTCTAACAAGATGAGCGGACTGTCCGGACTAATATCTCTTAATATGCATAAGTTAATCAACACACACAGAGAGAAGTTCCCAATATCAGTATGATTTTAAAGCTGTTATACCGTTTTTCCAGCAAACATCTTTTTCAGTTGAACTTTGGTTATTGTTGAATACTCAGCATCTTCACCAGCCTATCCACATCCACAACACATATAAAAGCAAAAGGGCAAGTAGTGATATCAGTTAGCAAGGGACAGGCATAGAGGTCCAACATATAATGATGTCATGTATCACACTCTCAATTTTACAGTTTCTGTTTCAGACTTCAAATAAATGCAAGGAGTTCTTGATTTTTCATAGGCAGAATACATAGGCAGGCCCTTAAACTTGGCAATATTTTTCACTTGAACACTTAAACTAATGATAGTACCTATTGAACACTTGAAGTGAACACAAATTGTGTCAATTGGACACAAACTGCTGACATGGCATGGTGTATGTAACACACCACTATTAAGGTGCGTGAGAGGCATTATCTTCTCTCTTTTTTATCAATTTTTTCTCCAATCTCCTTCTTCCTCCTTCCTATTTCCACCATAGTCGCTGCTCTGCCACTGTGCAACCACCTCTACCTTTCCGCGTCGCCACCACGACACCACCGTGAACCCCAAGCCAAAATCTAATTCCACTCTTTCACTTCCATCACTTCTCAGTCTGCACTACTATGGATTCCACTTACAAAAATCATCAAACGGTCTCAAATAACTCGCCAACACAAACAAAAAAAATCCATCAGTTCAACACAAAAAATTCATATTATTAGATTTGAAGAAAAAAAAGGCATGAAGAAGGAGATGGGTTTTCACTGAAAATTTGAGCTTTGGGTTTTTGTTCCTATGAGGTCCTGATGGTGAACAGTTCCCTTAAAAAATATTGTTGGATTCAAATAATCAATTTTTTTATGCTTGAATTTGTATACACTCAGATTTATAATCAATGTTATCAATGGGAAAAGCACAGAAAAGTATAGAAGTCTACTGAAAAATGGGGGAAGAACGGGTTTAAGCGAGAATCGGGGTTGTCAACAATTCTCTTTGCTTTTCTTATTTTTCGAATTTGTTTTTTTTAACGTGCTCTCTTCTCAATGGTTTTGCTTGCCACCTCAAGAGCAAGTGATTTACACGCCATTTTGTTTGTAGGGAGCTGCAAAACTTGTGTCTAATTGACATAATTTGTGTTCACTACAAGTGTTCAATAGGTACTATCATAAGTTTAAGTGTTCAATTGAAAAATATTGACAAGATTAAGGGGCTGCCTATGTATTCTGCCTTTTTCATAAGTAAAGTTGCTGTTTCTTTGTCAAAGTACAGCTGAAACAAGGAAATGAGATAAGACATTCATCAACTTCTTATTCATCTATAATGTATATGCTCATGTCTGTTTAAGAAGAACAGGTAGTTTATTTTTACCTCAAATAGATGAGCCAAACGGAGAAGTACACCTCCATTATCCAACTCCTAGAGAGAAAAGAAAAGTATAAATGACTTCATTAATTCATCAAAGGAAGGAATCACTCTAATCACTGCAAGATCACTTCAATAACCTGGAGAGTAATCAATGCAACATTAGGAGGCAGACTATAATTGGGATTCATGATGGTGGCTTTGGTTAAATGAGAAGCTCTCCATTCTTCCTGATTCTGCAAGATCAAGTCGTGCAATTTCCAGACATCAAGCAGTAATGTTGATCATTTAATTTCAAGAAATATGGGGTCTGCAGTATTTGGTCCTCTTCATAATATGTTGAAATTACCTCATGTCCAAAAGCTAAAACAAGAGGTGAATAAATTTCTTGGCCAGTTGTTCTGCGCCAACGTGAACCATCATCGTTTTTATGAATGCCCAGATAGTAATTCCCTCGAACCTGGCCAAGTGATACGACAAGAGAGCAGTTGAAAAGAAGAATTCAAGCCAGAGGTTGCTACATTTTATATTTCAGAAGGACAAATTCCTTAATTAGCTGTTTAGGTGCATCCAAGTCAACCGTGGTTTCCGGATTATCTGATTTAGAGTTGTTTTGCATATTCAGGAAATTTCACTGAATAAGTAAAAAAAACTATAGAGGCCTACTGCTTTGGAATGCCATAATAAACATACCGTAAGTCCCTCAGATGCAGTCCCCACACAGACAGTCTCATCAAGGGCTTCACCCACTCCTCTAGCATCATCATAGAGCAAGCGCCTGGTTAAAAGTAAAAACCATTAACATTGCCAACAATTATATTAAGCAAAATATATTTATAAACAAATTAAAAGAAAAAACTTCAAATCCTATTGAACCTATGCAGCATGAGTTCTATTTCTCCATCATTAATGCTGGCTCCACCTGTTGCACGATCCACCAAAATAGACAACTCTGATTTGTTATCTGTTATGTACATTCCAAGATTCACCTGAAAAAAGAAAATAAGTAGACTACTTCTGAGGAAGAAAAAATATTAACAATAGGCAAGAACTCAAAATAGCCCAAAAAATGTGCAACCATACCTTAAAGTACAAATTATTAAGGGCATATCTAATTATCCCATTTCATTCACATCTGGAAAAGAAGAGTTATATATTGGATTCTCAAGGAAAATGCAACTGATTAGACCATCTCATTCACATCTGGAAATTTTCTACTGTATGAACTAGCAAATGGCGCTCACATATTATATATGAAAAAGTACATAAGCTGATCGAGAGAAAACTTAGGCCTTGTTTTCACAAGTAAAAGGAACATCTATTAACTCCAACATTATTTAAGCACATTCTGGTTTTACCTTTCTTCTGAAGATGGTGCTTATTCAACTTTTCATCAAAACGAACAAAAAAAAGCGATAGAAGCAACAGATGATTTCAAAACAGATAGTGTGGACTTGAGCGTGATGCATCATTTTCAATCTCAACTCAACATTAGTCACAAATTGAGTTGAACTAAGTCCATTGTAATTGATAATCAACAAAATTTTAGATAAGACTTCACCAAGTTTGATAAAAGAATTGCAATTCAATTCAAGAACATCTGTGTCCTGAAACTAACTGGATAATAGTTCCCTGCAACAGGTTGAGTAACTTGGAGGTCCCAATCAGCTCTGTAATCTCTAACCTGATAAGCAAACAAATTATCACTCAACTTAGCTGTTAAACAAACACAAAATTTGAGGTCAATAGAATAAGAGATGAAGTCCAGTTTTAATCTTAAGATGTAGGATTAAAATCCTGGTAATCATTTTCCTAGTTGATAAATTGCCTAAATAAAAATGACTAAGAACATTGCTATTCCAAGAAACACTTATATCGAGGAAATAGAATATCTAGAAAAGCACAGTCAGCAAGATAGCCAACATCAAAGGATTATCAGTTTTAGATTGAATAGATGGGAATACAACTAAGAGAACTCCTTTGCATTTTTTTTACTGAAAATGCACTTTTTTTGCAGGTATGAGGATTTTAAACATTTTATTTATTTATTAGAGTATTATTTTATAGTATTTCTTGTGTAAGATGAAGTAACTTTGTCTATGAAAGTGTCAGACATCAAGATGTAAAAGACAGTAAGCGTGACTATAGAAGGAGAAAAAGTGTATTGACAAGATATATGCACGCAGAAAAAAGAGATTATATTACTGAAAAACACAAGAAAAAAGAGCATTTTTATGTCTCCTTCAGTTTTCTAGAGCTTTACTGTACTTAAAGAGGAATGAAATGTCAAACTTACTCTTTTAAGAAAGTCCCTCCCATTAGAGTCAGTGTAGAACACTTTATCAGTAGCCATATTTGCTGTCATTCTGGTAATGACCTCTTTTCCAACACTATCTTCTGTCGGTATGGGACCAATCTTCAATTAAAGAAGCATATCAGATATACAGTATTAGACTACCCTTCAATGTGAAATGACACACTTGAAGTTCGAGAGAAGAACAGACTGAGGCAAGAAAAGGGCGGAGTTGACTTACAGTGAATTCAAACTCAACATGTTCTTTGTCTTTGTAAATCCTAATTACCTGAAACATTGACATATCAAGACATAATACAAACCAATGCATACAGTTTATAACACAACAAATTGGAAAAAATAGTAGAAATGGCATGAAGGTGCAGAGATGCCCCCTTTTTTTTTTACCTGCCATGTCATTTTATCTGATACCATCCAATCTCAGTGTTTCACCCTAGTTTGTACTCAATTCAAACTTTTTATTTGTAAAGAGATCAATCTTCCCATATGTTAAGAGGCACATTGGTTGCGAGTGTAGGTTGTAGCTTCTTTATATAAAATTTGGACAATCCTCACCGCATGAGCTATGATTTGGGGTTCAATTAGGGCCAAGATCGATTATTTTAACACCATAAAAATATTAGGAGGAGTCTAATTGTAATAATCAGCATTAGTTGGGCATATACATTTACAGCACCTTTTTAAAAAAATCTTATAAGTGAATAGGGTGACCGAACTTTCAGAACTTTATCTAGTTGTAACTTAAAACTTTATTCCCTGAAACAGATAATGCCCTTTATTAATACATCTTAAATAGGTATTACTAGTCTTGAAATGCTGATTGCGCATGTATTGAGATTTCTTTAGGATGCCATTTTACTTCAGTGAAAAGGCTGATTAAAGAACTATGTGCAAACAAAAAGCAGTAGTAAACATAGCACGGACAGATAACAAAATGGATTTTGAAGTAAGAGTTTAAACTCTATGCTGTCTAGGATAAGAATGAGTTTGGTCAAGGAACCATGCACCACACCTGAGATATCCATGAGTTGAATTGCTGGTGAATTTCATCGACGAGGGGTCCACGAATAACCTTTATTGGAACCTGATAGCAAAGAGCAAATTAGTCGCTGCTATGAAGAAAATTTGATAACGTGCGAGATTATTGTATCAAAACTTTAGCATCCTGCAAGTACATAGAGGAACCGATTGATTTAGCAAGAGATGATGAAGCATACTTTCTCTTATCATTTTGAAGTTGTTAAATAACAGGAATTGAAGAGAGAAAAGGTTACTCACTGATCTTGCAACTATAACTGGGGGTGACCCATCCGGTCTGAAAATGTAGGCACCAGAATTCTGCAATGGTAGACAATTAACATTCAGATTTATTGTATCCCCTTTAATAATGCGCTCTAACATTTAATTATACATACAAGAACATCAGCAAGTACCTGATCTGACTTCTGAGTTGAGCCGTACCAAAGATAGCTTTGTTGTACAGGTATATCAACCTGATAGAAGTCATTTGAATTAGTAAGATCGTAACACCAACATAATGCATGCAACATATGTGCCGTGTTGACATTCTGATATATTAAGAACTTACCCCTGTTTTAGAATTATATAGACGTTTAAGTTGTCCGGAATTTGAGGAAAAGGACGCCTTTAAGTTCCCTGGTCCAATTTCAACAGTTTCGTTCAGTGGAATCTCCATCTTTGAGACATAGCCAGTGGAGCTCCCTGTACAATTTCAGCAAACAGATGAAGGATGACTTTGTGATCATTTTACTTTTTGAAAACAGGCAATGCCTTCTGATCTTTGAGTCATCTATAGAGCACATTAGTGATGAAAAAAGACACGGAGAAAGAGCATTTGGTAATACCCTTCTGCGATGCTTTAGAAACAAAATAAGTGTTCCAGCCAAGAGGCGGCACTGACACTCGAAAGATGAGCCAATATTTGGGAGCTTGTTTGGGTGATATTCCTAGATACGCCTCAACATAGAACTTTCTCAGGTTGCTGGTAATATTATCCAACTCTATAAATTGTGCTTCAACCAGATTTCCAGCGGAATCTTGTACAATAAGATTAGCATCATTGACCTGTTAAAGCAAATACAATTGGATACCCATCAACAACCCAAAAGGCAGAAGAGAAAGAAAATGCTGATTTTTGTTTTTTGTTTTTCATTTTGCGGTGCTTGAGTGCTTAAGTGATTCCACACGTAATCCGGTCTATTTCTTCCAAAATTATGGACCGATATAGTTCAATGGATCTAACTTGACAAACAATTATTGTTTTGATTTCCTATTCATTCTCATTGGCTGACTCTTTCTGTAATTTCTGATTACTCAAAATCAGCATGGACATGAATTTTATCTAAGTACACAGCCATCTAACAAGGTAACTACTCAATATGTAATTCTTCCTTCACTAATCAGAATGTTTAGTGAGTTTCTTCAACAGGCTATTCAGTAGCCACAGTGATTTGTAAGTTACCAGTAAGCATACTGATAAAAGCTAAAATTCAAAAAAAATCTGATTACTTGAAGTGGACATGGTTTTGGATATTAGAATGGAAAATTCAATACAAATATGTGGTATAGGGAACCTTAAAAAGGATGGTTGGATATATGGTCATCACACCGATCAAGAATATACATAGCATGCAGTTGCTAACCAGCTATTGTATTAAAGAGGCCATATTCATATACAACTACCTATATTCAGGTCCTAGTAATCATAAACGGAGAAAAGGAAAGAAAAACAGAAAGGATTATTCATTCACCGGGATCTTGATGATATCAGTTCGATTCCATCCAAGAGGATTGTATGCCACAATAACCTGAAAGTGGGAGCATTGGTTTAAAGACAGTTTTCCCGGCATACTCATAATGTATGAATCAGGTTAATAGGTAGAAGGAAAAATTACCAAATTCTTCCCCTCAGTAATATCTTTTTCAGTTGGTGGACAATAACTTATATTGAGCAGTCGACACTGTTTATGAAATGAAAGAAAATGGAAAAGAAGGATGTGTCAGATAGGACCTCCTAGTGACATAAGAGTTCATGCCTGATTTCCAGCTTCCGCTGAAGCTTCTTTCTTTTAGGGATAATGAAAGGAAGCTCAAGTAACTGAAAATTCACCTGGTTGAATAATGATGAAGTGGTAGAACATGGACCTGTTGTGGAATTAACCAGGCATGATAGAGCAGAATTGACCACAGCTTCTGACTGAAAAATCGGGCATATGAAAAGAACTGAGAATATAACATAGCCAAAAAAAATCTGAAATTAAAGTTTAAGGAAAAAGATTTGAGTTCAAAGAATAAGAGGAGCCCACCTCAGTAGCTCCAATAGTCAAGCGTTTTGCATAGTCATTAGTTGTATGCTGTTTTGCAGTACCAGTCACAGCATCATGGTGCTGTGTAACACCCAGAGCATCTCCTAAGCTAAAAGTGTTGAAGCCCTCTGATTTCCTCCCAGTTAAGAACTCAAGCTGGCGAGCAGCCTATCAGAGACAAATCCAAGATTTAAGTTTGATGAGTTCAACTTTTATGTTCGCGCCGCGGAACCCATTGCTCTTTGCAATTATGGAAAAACTTTAATATTTGATGAAACTTAGTACTTTCGCGTATATATCTGTGCTCCCACGAAAAATGTTGGGTTCAATTCAACCTGTTGAATCCATACTGCATCTGTATATGCAGCATGTTTTGCTTCAAATCAGTTCTAACGTCAATTTGTATGACTTCATCCTAATTGAAGTGAAATAAGGGACCACAAAGAATCCAATCTTTTCAAGATTAAGAACATTTACCAATCATTGTATACAGTGAATTACGACCTTAACTAGGATATCCACATAAGTTTCTCACAGAAACTGGTGGATATTAGGACAAGAACAAGATTATTTCAACTTGGAGGTCATAGTTGCACAATTTCTTATACTACATTCAGGTTCTTTGTGAGATAACTGCATGAGTGCACAAGTCTGTAACCACTAACCATCATTTCAGTGCCAGTAAAAGGGTAAAAGGGAAGCGTGGTGCACAAAGCATCCCACGTTCACGCAGGGTTCGGGTAAGGGTCGCACCCAAGGGTGTGATGCAGACAACCTACTCTAATGCAAGCATTAGTGGCTGGATGGCTGCTTCCACGGTTTGAAGCTGTGACCTACATGCACCTTTTGGATTTCAGTGCCAGTACTATGTGAATAACACCGGATACTGAAACCCAACAATAACAACTGCGCCTCAATCCAAATCAAGTTCGGGTGAGTTATATAAGGGGAATATGAAAGCTATAATATGCAACCGTGGAACCTGAATAAAGAAATTAAGCTGGCTCACCAGATAATATCCACTTAGCATACGAACATATCGCTTAAAAGCTGGTCGACTGGTAAAGAAACCAGTCCAATAAGAATTTGCACCATCTGCATATCTGAAATTAGTTATAGAGGTCAGATGAACTTATAAAATGTTCAAGATAAACCAAAAGCCAGAGAATATCAAGCAAGTGCTCACGGAAAATAATCATCAGTTTTTAGAGGCCAGGATTCATTGGTGGCGTGTTTTGCATCTACATAAATTGATGGAGTAGAGTACAATGCATTAACTCGACCATCCTGTTAAAAAATAACTAAAAGCAAGTGAGTCTTCTTTCTAGATTCTCTATGATTTTGCAAATATCCGAAGTGTAAAAACATCAGCATCTACGATAAGTAAACTGATATCTGGTTGCCAGGGGAGGCAGAATGTACTACATCCATAAGACTAATTAGAAGTCTAATATTACCTGACTATCACATTCTAGGTAATTTGCTTACTTGACATTCAACTTAAAGCAGCAGGCCTCGTAAAAAAATACGTATAACTTCACTGAAACTATAGTAAATCTAACTTCATGAAGCCCTCTAGCTAGCCGATAAATATACTGGACAAAGAGTAAAGACCAAAAAAGCTGGCTAAGAATCTTGTTTTGGATTAAGACTTGCCTCTTTCGAATAAAGTTGTTAGAATATTGAAGCAACCACTCTTAAAGTTGAAGAAACATGTCTATAGATTTTGTCAAGGATTTTATTATCTATTTCTGAAGAGCATGAATTATACCTTGTTGACGTAGTGAATTAATTTATCCATTTCCTTGAACCAAGACTCAGCATATTGGTACTGAAAGTCATCTCCCATGGTCCACATGATGTGATTTGTACGTGTCACATTTGCCTGCATATCACATGATCCAGGTTATCATCGATTGCATCAAATCACATGAAAACCTATTTCCTTCGCCACTTATTATGGTTCTATGAGAAATACTTGTTATGATAACTGAAAAGAACTGCAATTTAGGGGTGTACTTGAGTGATTGTGGCATTGATAAAGTCATTAACGCGTATGTCAACATTGAAATCAAAGATAAAAGGATCATCCTGCAATTCATATGGAAAATATATGAAATTAGTTCTCCCTTTATAAAGCACACCATAAGACAGACTAATTCTTGCATTCTGATAGAACCTGGACTGGAACAAAATCATCGTCCACTTCAAAATGGAAACCATTCGGTGGACTATAATGTACAGGAAATGCATTGGTAAATATCTGCAAATCACCCACATATCGTGTAACCACAACGAACAATTATATAAAATATATGGACAAAGCTCAAGAATGCTTCATGAACCTGGGAAGAAGAACCAAATGTTTTAGAAGCACGCCATATAACCTCAAGAGATTTATCCCCCTTACGTTTTGCTCTGTCTTGATAATCAATACGCGCAAAATGAACAGAATCAAATCCTACCTTTGAAAGTTATCGGGGAGAAGTGAAAGAAGGATCAATATTTAGTGTCAGACTAGGATGATAAACTTCAAAATACATAATTTTACTAAGAATTTAAGTATACACTAACAGTATAAAGGTTTATTTCACCATCAGTAGTGTTGTTTAACAAGTGATACCAATTCAGTTATCATTTTTGTCAAGTATCCATTAATGTACCTTATAAGTGACTTGATTGTATAAATATCATCATGCATAGAACTTAAACTCTAAACTACATCTTCAGAACGCTCTCTAGCAATGCTAAGAAGCTTAAATACCTCAGCCCCAAGAAGGTAAGCTTGAACAGCAGAGTGGCCAAATGGATCGATTTGCCATCCTGCACGAGGAGTGATATTGAATTCATTCTTTATCAGTTGATGGCCTAGTGTTGTTTGGTCAATCATATCAATGTAATGGCAAGTTGCTTCATCGTGCATACACCAACCACCATTTCTGTTTCAGTTTTTTCTTTTTTATCAAAAACCACCAAAGAACAGAAAAATTAAAAGTTCATTATATTGCGAGCTACATACATGAATTCCAGCTGACCAGAAGCTACAAGATTTCTCACTTCTTCTTGAATTTCTGGGCTTTGCCGTATCCACCACCGATGGAAAAATGCCTACAGTAGGATTTTACTTTTACTAACCTTATCAAAGGGGTAGCCCGGTGCACAAAGCATCCCGCATTCAAGCAGGGTCCGGGGAAGGACCGCACCCCAAGGGGTGTGATGTAGATAGCCTACCCTAATGCAAGCATTAGTAGCTGCTTCCACGACTTGAACACGTGACCTATAGGCAACACAAAAACAACTTTACCGTTGCTCCAAGGGCCCTTCACTAACCTTATCAAAGAGATTTTAAAAAGAATATATAATGCACTTATGACTAAGAAATGAAAATAAAACAGCTTTACCATTTCAGCAAAGACAAACTTCCTATTAGGGTCACGTCGTAATGACATAACAACAGAGTCCAGCACATTTTCAACACAGGCACCCTGCATCAACAATCATTTTTATTAGCAGCTATACATAAAAACATAATTTCCAATTTCTACATAAGAAAGATGTATGACCTGAATGGTATTATTTGAGCCAACATAGTATTGATCAATAGTCTTTAACCAGCCAACATCATCGTGTGAATGAGGAACCAAATGAACATTCAATTTACCTTCTACAATTCCACGCCCAGTATTGTACTTTACGTACCCATTTACACCAATGCTTCCAAAAGCACAAACTATATAGAAAATGAACATCAGAACTGAAGCTGGAGCACTAAAAGTTCCCATTTTGAAACCCAACTATGGTTTCTCTTAGAATTACGATCAACTAAGTTTACTCTTACATTTATTGGAAGACTTTAAAATTCAGGAATTGTCAACAAGCAAAAGTCTAGTAATATTTGACAAAACTGCATTGGTTTCTCCCACCAGCCGTCCTATAACATTTGGAATTTCTGGGGATATTGGATTTCACGTGCAAGTAAATATGATACTCCCTCCCGTCTATGTTTTCACACAAATTAAGAAATCCACCTTTTAACATTAATTAGCAATGGAATTGACCATATTAACCTTTACTATCTCACATAAACACTCCTAACACATATTCCAACACTATTTACTCCAAGGACAATGTAGGAAAAAAAATAATTAATACATTCTTAAAATCTGGAAAAATCACTTATTTTGGACCACAAGAAAAAGGCCAAAAAATCACTTATTTTGGACCGGAGGAACGAACTATATTTTGCTTTTGGCTGTCTTTATTGCTTAACTTTATGGATGCTTTATTAATAATTCCTATGTGAGTCGTGTTTGATTCCCATAAAAAAAGAAAAATAAAGATGAAAAGGTCGAGTACTAATAGCCCGTTTGGCCAAGCTGCAAAAATCAGGTTATTTTGAGAAGTGTTTTTTTTCAAAAGTGTTTTTCTCAAAAATACTTTTGGTGAGAAGCAGTTTGTGTTTGGCTAATTAATTTGAAAAGCACTTCTGAGCAGCAATTAGTGTTTGACCAAACTTTAAAAAACTACTTCTAAGTGTATTTTTTTCAAAAGTGCTTCTAAAAAAAATGCTTTTGGAGAGAAGCTACTTTTTTCTGCTTCTCCTCAAAAGCATTTTTTTTCCTTCCAAAAGCTTGACCAAATACCTCAATTTTTGGCCAAAAATACTTTTGACAAAAAAAAAAAGCACTTTTAGCCGAACATGCTATAATTGGGGTTGCGTAAATAAATAGGTATGAATTTGATGGGCTAGCGAAGGAAATCAACACTAGGGACAACATCTCTATAGCACGTAAAGTAAATTAATCAGAAATGAAAAAGAAGAACTCTGTCAAACAAGAATTTTTTAAGTAAATGGTTTATCCATTGGCCGTCCTAATGTCCTATCAACAAAATATAATGGAGAAAGGCTTATCTGTTTATTTATTTGTTTTATTTTGTCGGAGTTATTGATCAGTTAATAGGAAAATATTCTGCTTTGACATTTTTTCACCTTAGTTCTTTGAATTGTGTGCTCATATTGTATTTTGTTGTGTTGATATTTTAAATAGTAGGATAATATTTGTTATGGTTGTTATTTAAAATGTATATTATTAAATTTATTATATTACGTGATATTGGAAAAACTCTTTTTATTTAACAAATGCATTTGGTGTGATAGGATTGTTATTTATTATTTTACCTTTTACCTTAATCTTTCATTTTTAACTCCATCTTTTACCCGATTTTTTTTCCATCATATTTTAAGCAGTACATTTTAATCAGTGCTGGTAATCATATTTTGTTTTAATCATATTTAACTACTACTACTTTTTATGTTCTCTTTCTCGCCACTTTCTTGTCACTAATCACTTTATTTTTCTTTTTTCTTTTTTTAGTTTTCAGTTGTTTCTACATCATACATACATACATATTTAGCAACCATTCCTCATTGATACTACTTTTTTCGCCGCTATATACAAATAATCATCCTTCTAGAAACTTTTCAATCTTGTCTTTTACTATCATATTTTATTTTTTATTTTCTTTTAGTCTTCAATTATTGGTAAGTCTAATACTTACTGTACACTCTAACCAAATATTCCTTAATCCAATTAATAATACTATAAAACGATACATTTCACCACAATCCAAACAAACTTTAGAGTACCTCTTGAACCAATAAAATAATGCAATGGGAAGGCCTATTTTTTTTTTTCACTTAATGGAGGTCTGAACTTAATCATTCCGATCTCAGACATTAAACGCCTTTGTTTTTAAAGTCTGAATCATAATTATTCAGATCTTAATCATTAAGTGTGTTTGTTTTTTTTACTTCACAACCACTTAATGGGCCTGAATAGGTCTGTATGGTTAAGATCTATAACATAGACTTAATTTCTTTAAGATGCTATCACATATTCATTATTAACTGCCGCCACCGCCTACCATTATCAACTACCACCACACTCAACCACCACACCACCACCACCTCCACCACCATCACACCACCATCATCCTCAATCATAGCCGCCACCATTATCGACCATCACCACCTGCTATCCCCACCACTCCGACCACCATCATTCTCACCCACAATCAACACTCATCCATCTCAACTACCACAACTGACCACCCCATCACCATCAACAACCACAGCCGGCACTGCCTATCATAATAACCTACCACCACCCACCCACCACCTTCCTCAGTCACAACTACTACTACCACCCCCAATTATTAACTATAACCACCCACCACCACCATCCTCAACCATAATCGCCACCACTACCAATCACTACTAGCTACTAGCATGAACCACCATCATCAACCAAAACTACCACCAACCACCACCTCTAGTCGGCATTCACCCGTTAGCCATTACCACTAACAACTATCATATTTAAATTTTTTTATATATTTTATTGATAGAATATTAGATTAGTTAGTATTTCATTTGAATTTTATGTTTGTTAATTTTCAAGTAAAGATAAATTTTATACATTCAGATTATACAAATTAAACAGTCTTAATTATTTCTATCTAGATCTTAATACACATCTTAATATATTCAGATGTATATTCAAATTCAAATATCTTAATCTTAATATACATCTTGATATTCAAATGTGTATTCAGATTAAAACATCTCTATCATAGTCGTTCAGCGTTCCTGTCAGAAATTAGGCATTTGCCATTTCATGACCAACAATACGGAATAGTGATATTGATCACTATGTAATCTAATACTAATATAGACTTTTTGAGGAAAAATCTAAAGAAGTTGAGAGAATAGTGAAAAGTCCACACTTGGTCATTCTCCTGGATCATGTGTATATCAGTGGAACTGTGTAAGAGCAATAATGTTGCTCAAAATGGAAAAGGAAGCAATATCAAGTAGTTACAACTGAAATCCATCAAATGTATTTGAAAGAACAAAAAAGGAAAAAAGATCAGATAGTTACAATTTCAACCAACTAAGATTGAAGGAAAGAAGACCCAAATATGATTTTGGTCAATTTTCACTCATGATACGTTAAATTCTGAAATTGATTTGAGCACTAGATCCATTTTCTTAAGATAGTACCAGAGATAGAGTCTCTATTATTTGTTGGCCCCTTGTCCACATTTCAAATATTATAATATATTATTTATACTTCAAATTAGGGGCGGACCTATATAGAGGAGAGGGAGTAGTACGCTAAAATTTCATGTATGCACTGGTATTTCACTAGTATTTTATATAAGAAACGTATATGTTTACCCTAAAATCGGATAACAATTGAATTTATACATGGTTTAAGGATACGTGATATAAATCGGTAAATATTAAGAGAATATATTAATATTGAAACTGACTATAAAAGAATAAATGTAAACCACATGAATGAATAGCCTTGGCCCTCAAGTTCAATCACCCTTGAACCAAGGATGTTTCAATTGACATATGAACATAGTAACAAGATAATAAAATCTAGAAAATGACAGTATATAGCTTTATGTTGCGTAAAAAATGATGTCTTTTACAAATGATCAGACCCTATTTATATAGTAGGGGAGTCCTACTCGTGATACAGTTCTATATGAGGTAAGAAATCTCATTAGCTAATTAACTGACATCTTCTTGATACGTGCCGGGATTTCCGCCGTGATCCTCGACCGATTGCAGATATTTTGGCTTTCCGTTTTTTGGCTCGGTTAGTCACCCTCGATCTTGCTCGGTCTCGATCTTGCTCGATGTCACGCCCCCGAACCTGGGGAGACGTGGCAGGCACTCGGTGCCGTACTGGCCCGAGCGAACCACTCTGTAACTCATTTGTTTTTCTTCTATAACTATCATGAGCCAATATGACCACAACTCATAATGTATAACTATAAGAGGGCAAATACTGTATCAATGAACCATCGTTCTTAAAACATGATTACATATGTGCCGTCAAGGCCTCTGACATACTACACAAAATGAACCTCTGTCTACAAAGCCTCTAAGATTATCTAACATCAAACGGGACAGGGTACCGGCCTACCTATAAGTCCGCAGCAAAACTCTGACACGATGACTTATAGACACGACTGCACTCCAAATGATGTGGAGTCTTACCGATGATTCGCTGAATGCTAACATTGTCTACTATGAGGGCTCGTCAAACTGATTATCTATACCTGCAGGCATGAATTCAGCGTCCATAACAAAAAAGACGTCAATACGAATAACGTACCGAGTATGTAAGGGAGAACTGAAACATAACCATAATTCAACATTAATTAAGGACACATAAAAATCAACCTGAAACTCTGTATATGCATACTTACTATACTTATATATATAATGCTTCTCTTTGAGACTATTATCCATATCTTATGATGCATCACTGCCCAACTAATCAGTGGTAACTGCCCGACCGACCGTCACGGTGGTAAATGTATGACTGCCCAAGCGGTGGTAAATAGTGATACATAGCTACCCAACCGGTAGTAACTGCCTGACCGGCCGTAGCCCGGTGGTAAATGCATAACTGCCCGATCGACTGTAGCACGATGGTAAATGAAGATGCATGACTGCCCAATTGGTCGTCACACAGTGGTAAATGAATAAGCATGATTGCCCAACCGGCCGTAGCACAGTGGTAAATGAATATGCATGACTGCCCAACCGGCTATAGCACGGTGGTAAATGAATATGCACGACTGCGCAATCGGCCGTAGTACGGCGGTAAATGAATATGCATGACTGCTCAACCGGACGTAGCACGGTGGTAAATGCATGGAGATGCATGTATCACTATATTGTTAACATTAATATCTTTATCATATGCCTCAATGAAGACATAAGAACATACTTAGACATGCTTGAATATCCCTTTATAGGAATGAATAAGGTAGACATTCTTAACTGCTAAGAGTAGAATCACTTATGGAATAACATTAAGTTTACGTATCGTTACTTGGATCATCCAAAAGATGAAAGGATTGGCCTTAACGTACCTTACTTGAGGAATTTATCAAACACTTATACTTGAGCTTGCCAAGAACAACTTTTGCTCCTTCTAAATCTTTGAACAAGAATAAAGCACTTCTTATGATCATGCCATATTTCATGTTACTGGACATATGGAGTATCACGGATGTATTTTTCTATGTTTCTAAAGTAAGAGACTCCCTATTAATAGAAGGAGAGATTTCAACCTTCTTTCTATACCTCAATTCCAAAAGAAGTATATGTATAATCATGAAGGCTTAAGGCTTACATTTCACGTGTAAATAAAGCACATCAAGTGCTATGACACATGTGCACTTTGGTGCCATCCTTGGCCAACTTCATGCCATGTGGCAACCCACAAATTCCCCTAAAATGCCACCTAATCTCACAAACCAAAGAGTCACCATTTGTCTTGATCAAGACCCATACTTGTTGCCACGTAAATGCTTATCCACCCCACTTATTTGATGACTAAGCCACCAAAACTCCCTAATATTGCCACCTAGCTCCAAGACTTGCCTAGTCAATATTGAATTTCCTACTTGCTGCCACCTTAATCCTTATAAAGTTGATTAGTCATGAGTCCCCCTTATCCTCATGATTGAACGTGGATTCATACAAATGACATTTATCCACTTATAACTAATTTCATATTCTATGACTTTATACCAACATTTAACCAATTATTCACACAATAATTTCCTAGGTCTCGATTCACTTAAATACTAACATATTTCATATACCTTACCATCATGATCATTGGTATAGCACTAGTCCATAAATATGGGGTATTATACCTGTTGATACCCAATTTTTCCCCAAAATATTTTCAAAATTGCATATATACCTTCAAAATCATGCATCAATAGCAGTTGGTATTTTTCCATAATTTTCCTATATTTTATTAATTTACCCAGCATTTTATTTTCAATAAATAATTACAGAATTGCATCACAAGCGATCTCAAAAGCATTTCTTGATTTAATTTATTATTTATGGTCCTATCTAAACCAAATTATTCCGTAATTAGCCAAATTGGCATCGTTTGGCTACAATTGCAATAACATTGCAATTATAGCCCAAGCATATAATTTTATACTATTTTTTGACCGAAAATTAATCATTTGTATTTTTAATACTAAATAGTCATTTTTAACTATTTTCTATGCATGAAATTAATTTTGTGCAATTACCAACTATTTTTGTAAATTGTTTTATTTAATTTAATTGGGTATTTAATAAATAGCCAATTTTATTTCAATTATAACCTATTAAAACCAGCCCAAATCACCTAATTACACTAGCCCAAAGACCCAGGCCCAAACCTAAATCCTACCCGACCCAATCCCTGCTCCAATCTGGACCGTTGATTAATTCTAATCAACGATCCAGATCCCCCCTTTCCTAATTTAACCTAATAGACTAGCCCTCCCCCCAAACCCTCATTTTCCTCTTTTTCACTCCGCCGTTACACTCTCTCATTCTCTCTGCATAACTACGGTTCCTACTTGCCGGCCGTTGGCTCGCCGGTATCAATGGTGGTTCCACCACCACCCCTAGCCTCCTTGGCTCCCCCAAACGCCGGATTCTTGCCATCTCGAAGGTCCTCAAGGGACCAGTGGCTGTTCACTCGCACCTATGGCCTGATTCTCATTGTCCTTAGGCCACCATGGCTCGATTGAGTAAGATCGTCCGATTTTTTTTGTTAGACCTATGGTTTCTAAGCTGGTCTCTCTTTATCTCTGGGTCATTTTTCTCGAAACCCTAATTTTCTCTCTTAACTCTTTAGATCTATAACAGATCTGAGAATATTTGAACTATTTTTCTACTTGTTTTATGAAATCCTTTCGATTTTCAAAGCGTCGCTTCATTTTCCTTCATAACTAGGGTTTCTGAAACTTTCTTTAAGAACGATTTTGATTTCTAAGTGTTGTTCCCTGATCCCTGAGTGTTTTATAGGGTTTTGTTAAGCTTTCCCTATAAACCTAACTAGTTATGTTGAAAACCCCTAATTTTTGGCTTTAGTCTTGGATTCTGAGTTCGTCTCTACTGTTTGTTCATTCGATTTGTCTATATGTTTGATTCTCATGAATATGCTTCGATTAATTAGAGTATTTTATGATTTTCACCCTAGTAATATCTTATTAAGGTTTCCGATTTGATTCTCCTTGTTTATACTCCGTTTATTGGTTTATCCATGGAAGTCTATACTATTTCCCTTAATGTTAGTATTATTTTTCGATTTTTGAATCCTTGATTTACTATGTTGATACCCTTATACCGATTTTCGGCTATTCTTTTCCTGTTTCCATAACCCTTAAATTATTTTTTACCTTATTATGTGGTTGACTGTATTATTAATTGATTCCTACTGTTATTTCCTTAATTAGACGCTTATGTATCTATCTCTAATTATATATTCTGCACCTATGTTGTTTGAATCTTTTCCTTATTTGTTACCTGCTTTCTACCGCTGGTAAAATTACTCCCTTAATTAAGGGAGACTTGGCTGATTTTCATTCTTAATTGATTCTGTAGTTCTATAATTGCTAAACAATTAATTCTTGCCTTATTTACCTAGCTTTCAAACTATTATGTATACTCTCTTCTCTTTTCATTACACACACGAACACATTGGTTCAAAAAACTCTCTCTCACACAAAAAACACTCTTCTGCTCTCTTTTCTTCGGTTAATTGCTATTGTTCTAAGTCAGCCGGCTACAAGCCAAGGCTGATTACTCTACTCTCTTGCTCCTCACTTTGAGTTTACTATCTTCTTTACTGGTATGTTCTGATTTCAATTCAAGTTTCAAAAATAATATGTTTCTTTTACTGCTTCAGTTCATCCTATTTCTAGTATGTTTTCACTTATGGTTTTGTTGTTCGACTTGCAACTAATATGTTTACTTCATCACTTTATCAGCATGCTTCTGAATGTGTCCCCTCCCTTAGACTCATCATGTTTATGAAATGTTATCCCCCTCCTTGTATACCCCAATGTGGCCCTTCCTTACTTATGTTTCTCTGATTTCTGGCATGAACCTCTCTGTGCAAAGTAGTTAGGCTATCCTTAAGTTACATGATTCTGTGTTAATTCTAAAGTTCCCTAACCTCTTAGCATATTGCTGATTCTATGCTTAAGTGCTCCTACAACTATGTGTTTACCTATGTGACCTATGTGTCCCCAAATCCCACTACCCCTGTTTGTGGTTGCTGAACCTGCCTTGGCCCTATGTTTCTTGGTTATGTATGAACCTGTTTTGGGTGCTGTGTTTGGACTGTTGCTTGTTACTCTACTCTCTTTTCAAAAATGTCCTATTGAATAACTCCCCCTGTTGTTTTACAAAACTATTTCAAACAAGTCTCTCTTCAAACTGTTTTCCTGCTTAATATCTCAGCAAGAAGTTCACCCCGTACGAGGCCCAGTATTCTTTATTGGAACGCACCTGTTGTGCTTTGACTTGGGTAGCTCAGAAGCTGAGACATTACTTCTGCGTCTATACTACATATCTCATATCGAGAATGGATCCCTTGAAGTACATCTTATATTTTATGCATCAATAGTAGTTGGTATTTTTCCATAATTTTCCTATATTTTATTAATTTACCCAGCATTTTATTTCCAATAAATAATTACAGAATTGCATCACAAGCGATCTCAAAAGCATTTCTTGATTTATTTTATTATTTATGGTCCTATCTAAACCAAATTATTCCATAATTAGCAAATTGACATCGTTTGGCTACAATTACAATAACATTGCAATTATAGTCCAAGCATATAATTTTATACTATTTTTTGACCAAAAATTAATCATTTGTTTTTTTTAGCAAATCCGCTAGGCAGGTGCCTAGGGCTAGTTTTATTAATAACTAAAAAGAAAAAAGAACCACATAGGAGCAGTACAAATAAGGGGGACAATAGCACTAGTAGTGTTGCCTCTATGCCTTGGCCATATAATCACTCCTCTGCGCCTCACAATGCCCATATGGCAGCCTCATGTAGAGGAATCATGGTGTAGCTGCCAGCAAAGTCTCACGAGGGCATATAATCTCATGGCCACTTGGATATCTTTCCAAAGGCATCGGGCTAGTGCAACACAGACTAGGCTAAACCTTACCTTACTAATCCTATTGAGGCAAATAAAAAGCCTCACCTACTAGCAAGCATGCAAAAAGAACGACTAGCTAGTACTAAATATTCTATGATCATCACAGAGTTTATAACATATTCTGTGATGATATTACATAAAACTATACTAATGTGATGATAGAATAAAAAGATGAAGAAACCACTATGGTGTTCTCTTTTCTCTAATCTTATGAAATCTTCAATTTGTAGATTCTTGTCTTCGTCCACCACTCTTTTCAGAATGTCTTCAAAAATCATGCTTTTTTCTTCGAACGATTGGACTTTGTAGATGTAGTTTGAGTGATCTGTTTTTGTTTTGCATTTCTCATTGGGAGTCTCCTTATGTTTGCATCTTCATTTACTCTGCCGTCCCAACTTTTATCCCTTGTACGAGACTTCTTACTTTTTCCGCTATGCATAGGTGATAAGTCCCCTTTTCTTGCTGCCTCTTCCCTACACTGTTGCAACATTGCATCTTCCTCTCTTTCTTCATACAATTCTCTCCCCAAGTGCACTGGTTGTGGAACATTTTGGACCATATCAAGTGTCACCAATGCAGATTGTCCTTGTGTTTGTGTCACCATTGTCTTGCTTTGATGTAGTTCTATTTTTTGCAACTTGTTCCTGCGCTTACTCACAGGCCCAGAGCTAAAGGTAGTAAGATTTACAGGATTTAACGAATTAGAACTCGCCATTGCATCCAAAAACTGTCTCCCCTCCTCTGAAATAACTAGACAGGTTTCAACAATTTGATTATGTCCAGAATTTACTGCTTTGTCTTCTCAATCACGTATTTGAGTAGCATCTGGAATATCTTTCTTTGTAGACGTTGTTGCATGTGTACTGGTTGTTATACCTGGGAGCTGTCCAGTTTTTGGTGTTGGTGTTGTTGTTCGATCTCCAGTAGGATTTGTATTTGAAGGATTGGAACCAATTTGCTGCTGCTGCACAGTAACTGTAGTAGCTCCTATTGCTGCATTTTGCTTACCAGATTTTGTGTAACTTTTGGGAATAAAAGCAGGAGCATTGAGGTTCAGATTGCTCTTGGGACTTGCTGCTGGCACTTGATCATATTTTTTAATTGCCATTGAGTCAATCTCCTCTCCTGCACTATCATGATCAACCTCTTTATCTGCCTCTTCTGATGAATATCCAGCGAAACCATCACCCCAATCCTCCTCTTCATCATCCTCACATTTGATAGCCATCATCCGCACATTTGCTTGTATTACCTCATTGTTATTCCCAGTTGACACCATAGGCTGCCCAGATTTTCCTTCAAATTCCCTAAAGGAACACAATGACTGAGAGGGGACATCAAATACAGATTTGTTCAAGGTAACCAAAGGTTGTGTAACCATGGTAGCTTTCATCATCATTTCATTATGAGCTTCCTTGATTATTTGTTCTACATTGGGGCTGGAAAAATGCAGAACAGGTGCATTGGAACTGTGAGTTTGGATGCCAATAAGTTCAGCCACTAAATTGGTCGTTGAGTCCTTTTGTCGAACACCCATATTTTTGTCCAAATTACCACTGTCTTGTCCTCCCTTTTCATTTCTGGGCATGGGAACAAGTTGTTTGGATATTGCTTGCTCCTTTACATCAGTTTTAACACCTTCTGGATCCCCAATACCTTTAAGAACCTCGAACATATTTGAGCTGGAATCAATGTTAACGTCATTTCGTCGAACACCCAGGTTCTGCAATTTTGGTGATCCCCCTTTCTTTGTAGGCGATTTTCTACCTGTTACTACTTTCATTCTCCTCCTTTTTTGTTCAGATCCTCTCCCTTACCATTCTTGCTTATTTTTCCAGTAGCATCTTCAATCATTACAAAGTTATTCCCTACTTTTTCATTGCCTGAACTCTGAGCCACAGCTGGTTTATCAGAGATTTGTTCTGCACTTTTTTGCTCACCATCTGCAGTTGAATCTCCTGCTTTCTTGTCTATAGTTCCTTTCCCAGCGTGTGATTTAATACCAGCCTTTCCCTGTTGAGTCAAAACTAGCTTCTCACCAATACCCTCATTGACCCTAACAGTTTGGCCAGCTGCTTCAGTACCAGCTGACAGAATTTTTGCAGCATTAGCCAACTCTGTTTCCTCTGTTTTTTTAGCCTCTGGATTTTTAACCTTATCACCTGAGAAATTGCCATTTAGTGCCCCATTACCTTCCTGTAGCTGACCCTTAGAAACTTGTTCAGCAGCAGCCAAGCCTTTACTACTTTGTACAGCTGCATCAATTCGATTAGCAACATTTTTTGAGCTAGGATCACTTGACAGAATTTTTGCAGCACTAGCCAATTTGTCATAAGCTTCGACAATTGGATTGACAACATTAGAGATCCTTGCTAAAGCCACCTTAGCAGGCACATCTCGAGAAGGCGGATGTGGACCTTTGTCGACCTTTGAAACATCACCAACATGATTACCTACAGAAAATCGATTTGCACTGTTTTGCATAACAACTTGCTTTTCACCTTGAATTTGTAAGCCCTGCTGTCCAGGTAATGTGTTACCAATAGCAGAATTGTTACCAATAGCAGAATTCCTTACATTCCCATTGTTCTGCACAACAGTTTGTGTTCCTCCTTCTATCTGTGAGTCTTGATGCTCATCTGCTCTTTCCTTTGTTGTTTCCTCCCCCTGCTGCCCAGCTCTTTTTGCGTTAAGATAAGCTCTAGCATCTCCTTGCAATCTATCCAACTTGCCCAGACCTTCCCTTTCATCCACCACTGCAACATCTACCTGATTATTCTCGATCCTCCAACGACATGATTTTTCATCGTGTCCCTGGTGTTTACAACAAGTGCAGTACTTTGGTAGATTATCAAACACGATCTGCTGGTAATGTTCTACTATTTTTCCAGAATTCATGTCCACAATATTTATCCTAACTCTCTTAGGATGTTTGTCCAATAAATTGATCAACACCTTAACCCTTGCCATGCTTGGTCGTGTTCGTTCTTGAGTCGCCTTGTCAACTGCAAGAGGCTTCCCTACTGCTGAAGCTATGGATAATAACGATTTCTTTGCAAAAAAATTGGCAGGCAGCTCTGGTAAAGAAATCCAAACCACAACTTTTGAAGTTTCTTCTCGAGGATTGAAACCTATTGTCCATGGGAAAGTCCTAAAGAAAAATTCATCTCCTTTTGCCTTAACGTAACCGGTTGTTCTTGACAACACCTGAACATAATCTTCAAAGAGATCAAAACGTACCAAGATATGATGAAACTCTAGCTGTCCAACGTTGCAATAACCTTTGACGTCGAATTGTTTTGGAATTAACTGTCGTAACTCTTGAACATCTGGTTTTCCATATGAAAATTTGAGAATTACTGCCTGATGCAGTCCTTCTTCGATGGTGAACTTGTTCACCTCTTCAACTGTGAATTCTATAGTTGGTTCTCCATGGATCATATGAACAGGAAGTAATTCCAGTTTTGACGCAATTGCACCAGTTTTTGTTTTCTGAATTTTTGCAGCATAAGACTGTTTTGGATTGTTGTTTGTTACTGTTTCTGAGTTGTTTTGGATTGTCTCTCCCACAACCAAAGGATGAGGAGAGATCGCAGCAGCCATGGCTGCCAAGATCAGAAAAAAAAGTCGCCAACCTAGAGAGAGAAAGTAGAGAGAAGGGAGAGCTTCAACGCGGTTTTTTTAGCAAATCCACTAGGTAGGTGCCTAGGGCTAGTTTTATTAATAACAAAAAGAAAAAAAAAGAACCACATAGGAAGAGTACGAATAAGGGGGACAATAGCACCAGTAATGTTGCCTCTATGCCTTGGCTATATAGTCACTCCTCTGCGCCTCACAATGCCCTTATGGCAGCCTCATGTAGAGGAATCATGGTGTAGCTGCCAGCAAAGTCTCACGAGGGCATATAATCTCATAACCATTTGGATATCTTTCCAAAGGCATAGGGCTAGAGCAACACAAACTGGACTAAACCTTACCTTACTAATCCTATTGAGGCAAATAAAAAAGTCTCACCTACTAGCAAGCATGCAAAAAGAAAGAACTAGCTAGAACTAAATATTCTATGATCATCACAGAGTTTATAACATACTCTGTGATGATATTACATAGAACTATGCTAATGTGATGGTAAAATAAAAATATGTAGAAATAACAGTAATGTTCTCTCTTCTCTAGTGTTGTGAAATCTTCAATTTGAATCCGCTTGTCTTCTTCCTCTACCTTCTTTAAAATGTCTTCAAAATTCATGCTTTCTTCTTTGAACGATTGGACTTTGTGGATGTAGTTTGGATGGCCTGTCTTTGTTTGGCAACTCTCATTGGAAGTCGCCTTACGTTTACATCTTCATTCACCCTGCCGTCCCAGCTTCTATCCCTTGTACGAGACTTCTTACTTTTTCCACTATGCATAGGTGACAAGTCTCCTTTTCTTGCTGCCTCTGCTCGACATTGATTTAGTATATCATCTTCCTCACCCTCTACATATGTATCTCTGCCCACAATCACCGGATTTGGCATGTGTTGTTCAAAATATTGTGTCACCATTGTATTTCCCTCCTGTTTATTAACCAAGCTTGTCTTGTGTTGTTGTTTTTCTATACTTTGCAATTTGTTCCTGCTTCTACTCATACGACCAGTGCTACCAGCAATAACATGTAAAGATCTGATAGGATTTGGACTTACCATTACATCCAAAAGCTGCCTTTCCTCTACTGAAATATCTGGAATGGTTGTCACAATTTGATTCTGCCCAGTCTTTTCTGTTACTGTTGCTGCACCACCAATAATAGGATTAACAGTTGAGTTGATTGGATTAGGCTGCTTCTGCTCAACATCAAGGATTGGGCTGGTTAATAATAGGATTAACAGTTGAGTTGATTGGATTAGGCTGCTTCTGCTCAGCATCAAGGATTGGGCTGGTTGCTACTGTTTGTTGCTGCCCCGATATCAGTGCTGCTGTTGGTCGATCCTTACCAGTTGGAACTATCTGCTGTGTTTGTGTTGCTGGAGCATGCATTGAACTACCAGATGGAGTTGCTGCATCTTGAATCAACTTTCCAACCACTGCTTTGTGACTAACATTAGTTGGAGAATTTCTAGGAACGAAAGCTGGAGCATTGAGGTTCCATTTGGTCGTGGGACTTGACACAGTTGTCCCATGAGGCTTTGGATTTATTGGCAAATCAATCTCCTCCCCTGCACTCTCTTGATCCACTTCCTGATCACCTTCTTCTGAAGAGTATCCAGCAATACCATCACCCCAGTCCTCTTTATCGTCCTGCTCCCTTTGATCTTTCCATAGCTTATTTTTAAAAACCATATTCCTCAACTTAGCTTGAATAATTTCGTTGTTATTCCCAGTTGATAGCATGAGTTGCCCAGATTCCCCTTCAAACTCGCCAAAAGACACTACTGATTGAGAGGGGATATCATATACGGATGTATTTAATATGACCAAAGGTTGTTTAACCATAGCAACCTTCATCATCATCTCATTCTGGGCGTCCTTAATGATTTGTTCTACATTAGGATTGGAAAAATGTAAAACTGGTGCATTGGAGCTATGTGCTTGGATGCCTATAAGTTCAGCTCCCAAATTGTTCTTTGAGTCAATTCGTCGAACTCCCATATTTTTATCCAAATCAACATTACCTTGCCCTCCTTCTTCATTGCTGGACCTTAGAACTAGTTGTTTGGACATCATATTGTCATCACCAACTGTTTCCTTTACTTCAGGATCCCCATCTGTAGCAAGGACCTCAAAAAAATTTGAGCTGGAGCCAACAGGTAGATCATTTGGTCGAGCACCTTGGTTCTGCAATTTTGGTGAAGCCCCCTTCTTTGCCGGAGATTTTCTAGATGTTACTACATTCCACTCTCCTTCCTTTTTGTTCAGTTGTCCTCCCTTAACCTCCTCAATGACATTCCCAGTTCTATTTTCAAACTCAGTGCTCTTATAACCAGTTTTTTCATACCCTGAAGTCTGAGCCACAACCTTTTTATCAGAGGTTTGTCTACTTAATTGCAGTCCACTTCCAGCAGGTTTTTGAAATGTATTAGCCTCAATACCTATATTACCACCTGCTGAAACCTCTCCAATCTTTTCCTTATCCTTTCCGCCACTATTTTGATCTCCAATTTTCACATCAACTGCTGCAGTTCCAGCCTGTGTACCAATCGCAGCTCGATCACTAATAGCACTGTCCAATGTTTGTTTCTCAAATTGAGAATTAACATTGGCACGATCTGTAACAATTTTTAGTGCACCATCAGTTGGTTGTTTTGACAAATCAGCACCAATAGCACATTTACCACCTGAGGAACCAATTCCAACCTTTGCCTTATCTTCTCCTGCATTGTTTTGATATGTTGCTGCCATATGCATTGTTCCATTCCCAGCTTGTGCATTCACAATGGCTCGATCAGCAGCAGTTTTTAAAGCACCAGCAGTAGCCAAATACATCCTTGTAAACACTGTAGATGCAGGGACATCCCTTGAAGGTTTAGGAGGCCTCTTGTCCAGTTTTACACACTCCTCTATAGGCACACCTGGAATTGTAGTATGTGCTGCTGCTATACTGCTTGCTGCACCATCAATACTACACACCACTCCATCTCGATTTTGTTCTGTATTCTCCCTATCATAAGTCTTCCCAGTTGACAGATTTTGTACTGCACTAGCAGGAACAGCACTTACTCGATTCACCTGGATATCATTGATCTCATTAACAATTTGTTTTCCTCCTGTATGCAATACCTGTTCCTCTGCATTTTTTTTGTTTGTCTGCTGCATCACTCAGTTGTACAACCCTCTTAGAATTAGAAATTCCCTAGCATCCCCTTGTAATTTCTCACCACTGCCCAGTTCCTCTGTTTCCTCCCTCTCAACTACATCCCCCTTACTTTTCTCGAGCCTCCAACGACACAATTTTTCATCGTGTCCTTGATGTTTACAACAAGTGCAGTATTTTGGGAGATTATCATACACAATCTCTTGATAATATTCAACTAGCTTCCCAGATTTCGTATCCCCAATATGAATCCTAATTCTCTTAGGATGTTTATCCAATAGGTCTAACAACACCTTAACCCTAGCCGTGCTTGGTCGAGTTCGATCTTGAGTCGCTTTGTCCACAGCTAGTGGCTTTCCCACTGCAGATGCTATGGACATTAGAGACTTCTTTGCAAAGAAATTTGCAGGTAACTCAGGTAAGGAGATCCAAACAACTGCCTTCGAAGTTTCTTCTCGCGGATTAAATCCAATTTTCCAAGAAAACGATCTAAAGAAGAACTCATCTCCCTTCGACTTAACATATCCTGTTGATCTTGATAAAACTTGAACAAAATCTTCAAACAAATCAAACCTTACCAGAATATGACGATATTCCAATTGTCCGATATTACAGTAGCCCTTAACATCAAATTGTTTCGAAAAAATCTGTCGCAACTCCTGAAGATCAGGTTTTCCATACGAAAACTTAAGGATTACTGCTTGAAGAAGACCTTCTTCGATGGTGAATGCATTCACTTCATCTATAGTGAATTCTACTATTGGTATACCATGTTCAAACGTAACTGGACATAATTCTAGTTTTGAAGCTTTTCCGGCAGAAACTTTTCCTACAAGCTGAGTTGCATAAGATTGTTTGTTACTGGGATTTGGACGTGATTCTATGGTATTTTGAATTGCCTCTCCCACAGCCACAGGCTGGGGAGAGGTTGCAGCAGCCATGGCTGTACCTCAACGAGAAGGACAAGTTAGAGAGAGAAAGTAGAGAGAAGGCAGAGCAAAACGTCTAAAAAATACTTCACATCCAACGCGGGGGGGGGGGGGGGGGGGGTTGGGACATTAATACAACACGAATAATTCTGACTTGTATTTATGAATTTGGTAGACAACTAAATAAAATCTGACATACCTAGGAATCACATATTTCTTAAGGTGCCATGAAAAGGCTAAGAAAATAAGAACAGAGCTCGGCACAAGCGACAATCAGCAGTAACAGCAGTGGACAACAACAATTTCTAGCACCTCAAACTCCAGAATATCCATCCTTAGCCAACTCACGCGTCAACACTCTGTTAAGCTCCACTCAACAACCAAACTTCATTTTTTTTTAAAAATAAATCTTTGAATTTTAGATCTGAACTCTTTAATTTTTAGCTCTTTGTTCAGAGAGAGAGCAATCGGGATGAGGGAATGGCGCTAGATTTTCACTTTGAGGGAGGGGATGGTCAGTTTTCTCCGTTGAAGAGTGAAAGAGGAGCGTCGTTGCTCTTAGAAATTGGGGAGGAGAGCTTTTCTTATTTTCTTCTCCTGTGAATGATCCCAGAGAGTAGCGCCGTTCTTTTTCAAGGGGGTCTCCTCATCTCCCCAACGCGGGGTTTTTTTTAAGCAATCCACTAGGCAGTGCCTAGGGCTAGTTTTATTAATAACTAAAAAGAAAAAAAACGAACCACATAGGAAGAGTACAAATAAGGGGGACAATAGCACCAATGGTGTTGCCTCTATACCTTGGCTATATAATCACTCCTCTGCGCCTCACATTGCCCTTATGGCAGCCTCATGTAGAGGATTATGGTGTAGCTGCCGGCAAAGTCTCACGAGGGCATATAATCTCATAGCCATTTGGATATCTTTCCAAAGGCATAGGGCTAGAGCAACACAACACAAACTGGGCTAAACCTTACCTTACTAATCCTATTGAGGCAACTAAAAAGCCTCTCCTACTCACAAGCATGTAAAAAGAAAGAACTAGCTAACACTAGATATTCTATGATCATCACAGAGTTTATAACATACTCTGTGATGATATTACATAAAACTATGCTAATGTGATGGTAAAATAAGAATATGCAGAAATCACAGTGATGTCCATTGTTCTCTAATTTTGTGAAGTCTTCAACTTGTAGACACATGTCTTCATCCTCTACTCTTTTCAAAAAGTCTTTAAAATTCATGCTTTCTTCTTTGAACGATTTGATTTTGTAGATGTTGTTTGGGTAATCTGCTTTTGTTTGGCAACTCTCATTGGAAGTCGCCTTACATTTGCATCTTCATTGACTCTACCGTCCCAACTTTTATCTCTTGTATGTGACTTCTTTCTTTTGCCGCTATGCATAGGTGATAAATCACCTTTTCTTGCTGCCTCTGCCCGGCTTTGGTTTAAGATGTCATCTTCCTCACCCTCTGCATATATATCTCTACTCTCAAGCACCAGATTTGGCAATTGTTGATCAACACCTTGTGTCACCAATTTGTTTTCCTCATGTACTCTAACTATGCTTGCCTGATTTTGTTATTTTCTTTGTAATGTAGTCCTGCTCCTACTCCCACGACCAGTGCTATAAGCATTATTATTTAATGAGTGAGGAGGATCAGTACTTACCAGTGCATCCAAAAGTTTTCTTTCCTCTAACAAGATATCTGGAGCAGTTGTGACAAGTTGTTGCTGCCCCGACTTTGGCTTTGTTGCTACTTCACGGTCACTACTGTTTGGATCACTTTGATGCTGCTGCTCAATAGGAGTTGATGTGATTACAATTCGACTTGTATTCTCGCCTAGTGTGGTCTGCTTTGACGTTGTTGTTGCTTCTTGAATTAACATTCCATTTGCTGCTTTTTTCATAACAGGAGCTGATGCACTTCTGGGAATAAATTCTGGAGCGTGAAGGTTCAATTTGCTCACAAGACTTACTGCTGTTGTCCCATTAGGATTAGGCTTAGCATCCAGATCTTCACCTGCACTTTCTTGATCGACCTCTTGATCCCCCTCTTCAACTGAGTAACCTGCAAAACCATCTCCCCAGTCCTCTTCATCATCTTCCTCTCGTTGATCTTGCCACAATTTGGATTTAATAGCCATAAGCCTCACGTTTGCTTGTATAACCTCGTTGTTATTCCCCGTTGACAACATGAGCTTCCCAGATTCTCCTTCAACTTCCCCATATGACTCCACTGATTGGGAAGGCACATCAAAAATAGAAGTGTTGAGAGGGACCAATGGTTGTTTAACCATGGTATTCTTCATCACCATTTCTTTTTGAACATCTTTGATAATTTGTTTAACTTGGGGATTAGAAAAATGCAATTTAGTAACGTTATAACTGTGGGCTTGAATATTCACCAGATCAATGCTTAAAACGTTCTTTGAGTCATTTAGTCGACTGCCCAACTTTTCACCCAGTTCATGACTGCCTTGTCCTCCTCGATCATTGCTGGGCATTGGAACTAACTGTTTGGATGTCTCATTACCCTTTAAACCTGTTGCATCAGCTTCAGATTCCCCAGCATTACCAAGAACCTCAAATGTATTTGAGTTAGATCCATTGTTAAAAGCGTTCCGTCGAATACTTTCTTTCTGCTGTTTTGGTGAAGCACCACTTTTTGTGGGTGATTTTCTTGATCCTACTAAGTTCCAATCACCTTTCTTATTGTTCATATCTCCTAACTTATCATCCTCTACTATATTCCCAGCCTTACTTTCCTTTAACAAGCTCTTATTACCCATGTTTACCTTCCCAGAAGTCTGGGCAACGTCTTACTGTCAGAGGTTTGGTTTGCAAAATTTTGTTCTCCAGTTGCCCTGTCTAGTGTTCCTGTCTCAGCATGTGAATTACCAGCAGCCTTACCCTATTGAATCAATTCCATCTTCTCACTAATTTCCTCATTGACCTTAGCAATTTGTACAGGCGCCTCATCACGATCAAAATCCTTCTTTGAAGCTGTACCATCTGATAAAATTTTTGCAGCAATCGCCAGTTTATCATATGCTTCTACAATTGGATTCACAACATTAGAAATCCTTGCTAAGGCTAACCTAGCAGGAACATCTCGTGAAGGCTTAGATGGACCCTTATCAATATTGCAAGCATTCCCAGTAACATTAATAGGAACATTAGCTGTATGTTGTCCTTCTACCCTTGGAACTACCTGCTGCTCAACTACATCCTTATTTGGTGCATCATCTAATATCTTCCCATCTTTCTCTGCTACTTCTCTACCAATTTGTACTGCTCTTTTAGCAATTAAATAGTCCCTAGCATCCCCTTGAAGTTGTTCAACCATATTAGTCTCATGACTGGGCAGAATACTTTCCTCTAGCGTACCTTCTGCAACAACCTCCTATTCTTCTTGTTTCTTCCTTAATCGACACGATTTTTCCTTGTGCCCTTGATGCTTGCAATACGTGAAATAACTTGGGAGATTGTCATAAACAACTTCTTGATCATGCACGATGGATTTTCCAGTAATTCTATCCGTCATAAGAATTTTAACTTTTTAGGATGTTTGTCCATAATATCCAGTATGACCTTAACTCGAGCAGCACTAGGTCGAGTTTTCTCTTGCGTTGCCTTATCCACAACAATTGCTTTACCCACAGCAAATGCAATAGATAACAATGACCTCTTTGCAAAGAAATTAGGAGGCAAACCTGGGAATGATATCCACACAACTGCCATTGACATTTCCTCCTTCGGATTGAAACCTAACGTCCATGGAAACGCTCTAAAGAAGAATTCCTCACCTTTAGATTTCATATATCCTGTCGCCTTTGATAAAAATTTAACATAGTCATTGAATATATCAAATCTCACCAACAGATGACGATATCCGATATTACATCGACCTTCAATATCAAACTGCGATGGAAGATTCTTTCTGATCTCTTGCAACTCCGGTTTTCCATATGAAAACTTCATCACAACTTCCTGATGCAGACCTTCTTCTCTTGTAAATTCATTAACCTCATCCATGGTGAACTCAATTATTGGCTCTCCATGCACGACAACAACAGGAACCAAATCGAGTTTTGACGCGGCATATTGTTTTTGTTGAAGCTGGGCTGCGTAAGATTGTTTTGGATTGGAATTTGTTGGATGTTCAGCAGTGTTTTTGTTTGTCTCTCCCACAGCCAAAGGCTGAGGAGAGATCACAGCAGCCATGGCTACCAAAAGCTTAAGAATCGCCTAGAGAGAGAAAGTAGAGAGAAGGGAGAGCGGGGTGTGAATGAGAATCTCAAATCATAATGCTGATATGATTTTTTTTTAATTTTTTTAAGCAATCCACTAGGCAGGTGCCTAGGGCTAGTTTTATTAATAATAAAAAACGAACCACATAGGAAGAGTACATGTAAGGGGGGCATGGACCTTACCTTACTAATCCTATTGAGGCAAAGAAAAAGCCTCATCTTCTAGCAAGCATGTAAAAAATAGGAACTTGAAAGAACCAAATATTCTATGATCGCCATAGAGTTTATAACACACTCTACGACGCTATTACAAATGATGATGCTTTGAAAATGATAAACTAAAACCATGTAGAACTTATAGTGTTGCCCCTCATTTATCAAAATTGTGAATTCTTTAATTTGAACTTCCTTAAAATCCTCTTTACCTGTCTTCAAGTAATCTTCAAAATTCTTCATTTCTTCTCCGATCTATTGGACCTTGTAGATGTGGCAGGGGCAACCCCTTTTTGCTTTGCAGCTCTCATTGGAAGTTGTCTGAGTGTTACTCCTTGATTAGCCTCCTTCATTTTACTATGCTTAGGAGAGAAATCTCCACTTGTGGCTGCCAATTCATCTTCTTCTGCTTCATCATAAATATCAAGACGTAAGTTGAGCTCTAGTTTTTGATTATCTTCTTCTTGTAAAATCATCTGTAATGGTTCCTGCCTCTTTACTCTCTTTGCACTACTTGGCTCATGTCTCTTTGCTTTTATCTTTTGTGAAGTCGTTTTTGAGCCAGTTGAGCTTGCATTGCGATATTGCTGTTGTAGTAGACTGCTTGTAATCTGCTGCTGCTGTCCAGCCATGAAGCTTATAGGAAAATGTTGCTGCTGTCCTGCATTTGGATGCAGTAGTGCATCACATTGAGTGCCTGCACACTGGTGTTGCAGCCCAGGAGATTGACCATCAGCATAAGCAGCTTCTTGACTGTTTGGACGACGCTGCTGCTGCCCAAATTTTTGTGTTATCACATTGTGCAACTTACCTATTTCAGCATGTTGCAACTGCTGAAAATTTTGCTTTCTCTCTGTTGATACATTTGGTTTAGGTGTTCTGTTTATTTGTGCGCTGGCTGAACTTGTGTTTTTCTTAACAATTGCCCGATAACTGTCCGCTGAATCAGCCTCATTATCTGTTTATTTGATTTTTTAATATTTTTTTTAGCAATCCACTAGGCAGTGCCTAGGGCTAGTTTTTATTTATATAAAAATTAAAATACAAAATTGTGTAAAAAAATGTAACAATTTGTCCTTGCATATTACATGTAGCCTATTATCAAAATTGAGTAGAGTACTCAAAATTGATATCACAAAATCAATACTACTAATATTAAAATTATAAAAACTAGCCCATAATGTAAAAATTTCCAACAGTCCAACAGCCCGGTACGTATAAATTGGCCCAATAATGCCAACTTTCCTTTTCTTATCAGTCCAGGCCCGCATATTACATAGATAGCCACATTCCATCGCTGGCTCCTTCAATTGCACATATGACCACTTTAATTTTATCCTTGACATTGCACACGTGTTGCCTTGTCTGAGCTCCTTTATAGTCCACGTTATTGCATTTCTTCCTGTTCTTGTTTTCCATTTATCTATCTGCTCATTTCTAAGTCTAGCATAGGTAATATCGATTACCCAGATGTTCTCTTGAAACCTCACCTTTGCTCCCACCTTGTCATACCTTCTCCGTCATTGTTGCCGAGCTGTACTCCTCGCTTGAATCAAGACATTGCTACTCCTTGTTTCCCATTTATCAGTTGTGTGTCTGAATCTAAACTTACCTGCTGGATACAAATGTTGAGATATTTTCGCTGAGTCCTGTTTGATGTCCAACGAATCGCCAAGCTCTTTACAAATGCCACAGATCAGAAGAGTGCACTGCTTTATTTCAAGTGGATTGCATGTGGAGGGGCCAATCAATTTCGCTTCATTGCTGTGCCTGAAGATTGTCAAGAGGCCAACTATCTCCCTCCCCTCCATTTGTTGTTTGTTGCTTAAATTATTTGATTTATTGTATGCCTGACTCCCTGTAAGTACTACCTTATATTCCCCCTTGTAATATGCTATTTGCCTCAATGTTGGAATTCTGCTTTCTGCATTCTGTGTATCTGTGTGACACCATTATTTTTCTTGCTTAGATTTTGTATGTGCTGCTATTCTTCTTCTTATTTTTTGTGGTACTTTGCTCTCCACTGTGATAATTTACAATTTGTAGTAGGTATAGATTCCCAATTTGAATTGCATACCACTGTCACACCCCCTGTTTACCTACACCCCCGGAAGAGTGTAAAGGAGTTTTTCCACTTGAAGTGACAATCGAAACGGGATTTATTTAAAAGATTCAGAGTCGCCACTTGGGAGATTAATGGTGTCCCAAGCCACCGGTCGAATCCCGATCCGAGGAAATTATGACTCTGTTATTAGCCCGCGAACCAGAAATCCGAGTAAGGAATTCTGTTAACCCAGGAGAAGGTATTAGGCATTCCCGGGTTCCGTGGTTCTAGCACGGTCGCTCAACTGTTGTATTTGATTTTTTCTGATTTCACAACGTGTTCTAGCTTATGCATTTTTAATAGTAAACCGCTTTTAATTTAGTTTTAATAAGAATTGCAACGTCGTGAAAATGTATCTCGAACCACGTCACACCAGTGCACCCGTGGCTTTTGACGCATTTCGACTTCGTTGAGATTTAGATTTGGGTCACATAAATGTGCACCCGTGTTTAGGAAGGTAATATTATTAAAATACGCGCCTAAAGCAACCACGCGTTTATTATCTTTGGGGAAAACCGTGAAATTCGCTAAACGGTTCACCCGAATTCTAAGTATTTATAACATTTATTGAGGGCTCCGTAGTTTATTCATCTGATTTAACGAGGCTCGTCTCATTTTTTATTTAGGGCTAATCCTAAATTAACTATGATTTTATTGAATTTGTCTCAAAAGAAAACAACTGGTTAATTCACATTTATAAATCTGGGCCTCAAATTCAAATTCAATTTCAAACAAAAGGGAAAGACTCTTTAGCTCGAACTTATTACCTAATTCAAAGCCCAATTTATATTTGTGAATCAACTTCCATATTCTTGATATAATTTTTACAGGTTTTAGGCCTGGGCCCAAGAGCAACAATAGAAGCCTGCGCTGGGCCAGCTCTCAAGGTAACCCAGCAGTATTTGTATGCTTCATGGGCCAAACTTTTAAGGCCCAGTATTTCAATCCAGCAACATTTGTATGCTGCGTGGGCCTGACCGTTTTTGCTGGGTCAGCGTTTGAGCCCAATATTTCAATCCAGCCACTGTGAACCCAAAGCCCCATTGATTATCAAAGAAATGAAGAGGGATGACTTGATGATCAATTTTACTCAAAATATGATATCTATTGATAAAGATTAACTTATAAACCCTCTTACTCCTGGTAACACTTAAATCCAGCAATGAACCTTGCAATAATGTAACGTCTAACACTTAAGAGTACTTTAAAACCAACACACGTTGTTTTATAGCAGCTCTAACACGCTAGTATATTCCAATACTGTTAGCTGCTTCTGACTCCTTTTTTTTTAAAATAATATGGCAACATGGAAAGCAGCACCAGTTTACATCGAACCCAACACCACTAGGTATGCATTTCAGGCTATTCACAATTGAACTCAAACTAATTCATAGTCCTTTACAAAAGGAGTCTAATAATCCTACCTAGCACAGTCTTAGAATCAACAGTCCAAAGGCTTACAGTTCGATTGAAACGAATCCAAACAGTCCTAATTAACATAAATCAGTAATGAACCTACAGCTACATGTTGAACTAATAGTGAAAGCAAAACAGAGTTGTATGGTAGAGAAACTTCATCATTTGGATTTCACAAGTGTCAGGTACATTGAGTGAGACTTCATGCTATTGGAGATAACAAGGGTACCTGGAATTGGAGCAAAGTAGAAGAAAGGAGTCAGCAACAGAAATAAGAGGCAGCAGCAATGCAGAATCAAACTCGAAGCCCAGGAGTGTTTTGAAAATCAAACGGGGTAGACCAAATAACCCCAGTAATACCGAAATACTATAAACACCCAATTAGCTATCTCAAATCCACTTGAATTGACCCATAACAGTCTCAATGAACCAGAAATTATCCAAAGTCAAACAATCCAACTTGAAAATTGCTCTAGAATCAAATTAATGGACCTCTGAAACTCGAAACTAGAAAAATAGATCTCAATAATCAGAATTCAAACTAGCTCGAATTATCTGGTGGAATAGTAATGTATTTTTGGATTTTTTATTGGTTATCTACTGTTTTTGGATTTTTGCAAGCTTAAATTTTAAAAATCAGGCCTGAAATTCAAGAGGGAGCTTTTGGGGGAACTTTTGGAGGCTTCAAACTTGTGAATCAAGGCAAATGAATGCCTATTTATAGGTGAACTTAGCTCCAATTTCAGATTTTCCCTTTACCCCATTGGTCCCTATTTTAATTCTATTTTTATCCTTTATTTTCTGACTTGTCACACAAGTAACTACCCTAAGTTTACTGAAATATGCACTATAGTCCATCCTAGAAGGTTCTATACCTATTACAATTCCTATTCTACCCTTACTTTACTTCAATAATTACCAAACCTGATGAAACTACCCTTTTCCATGCCTAAACTACCCTTCGAACCCCCTGAAATTACTGACCAAGTAGACCTACACCTCCAACCCTGATAATTGGTCAATAATTGACCATGGTTAGCAAAAATCTAGATTATTCACATTGACTCCACTCATCACCTAGGCTGGTCAGTGAACTAAGGATTAACGATAAATGAACTAGGTTAAAATCAGATTGAAAGTAACATCTATTGATCAAATAATTGAAATCAAGCATATGAATCAAAATTGAGTCAAGATTAATCCTAAAAACGAATAGAAGGCTAAACAAGGATGAAGCCTAACTAAACTAATCAGTAACGACTAGCCCGATACTAGTAGAGACAAACATTGATTCACACAAGATCACGAGAACAGAATCAATCAAAAGCATGAGCAGAGAATCAACCATAAACGGAAAAAATTGAATAAAGAAGAAAGAACTTATTGACTCGGACTTTACTAAACACAATACATCAACTGAGCCAAGTCGAACCTTCAAAACCCCAGAAGAGATTCAAACCTCTCCAACCCTAGATTCGAAATTGTATCAGTGCCTGTTGGATTTGGGGACAACGGTTTAGGGATTTGGGTAGAGGAGGGTGAGGGGAGTGTATGGTATTAATCTGGGACTGTTTGGAGAAATTAGGGTTTCGGGGCGGAACTTTGAATCAGAATTCGAGGAATTCGAGTGATATTTGAGGGAAAGTAGACATGGATGTGGAAAGGAGAGGAGGAGAGGAGTATGAGGTGTGATTTTGGACCGGTTTGGGGTGACCGCCGCCGGACACGGCGGAGACGGTGACTGTAATTTTGAAGATTCGAGAAGTTGGGAAGGGCATTGAGGAAGGCTGATCCCAGATTGGGAATGAGGAGATGGAGGAGGTATTGTGGTGTGTTTTTGGAGGCGTTTGGTGACCGGCCGCCGCCGCAGGCGATTTCCGGCGGGCGGCAGGCGGCGGAGGGCGGTGGTGGATGGTGGGTATAAAGGCGGCTGGTCTTTTAGACGAATAGGGGGGGGGGGTCTGAGAGGGGGGCGATGAGTTCCGACAGTTTTATACATATAACTCCTCAGTTCGTGGCCGTTGGATTGAGATACATCGACGGACCAGATTAAAGAGAAAGGGAACGACGTCGTTTTGGGTGGGGTGTGGGACTGGACCGGGTTGGGACGTGGGTTGGGCTGGCCTGGGGCGTGTTTGGGTTGGGCAGAACTTAATTAAATGCCCCAGAACCGTTTTTGGGTGGGGTGCTGGGAAAATAACCATTTTTTGCTATTTTCTTTAATTTTGTAAAGTAACTTTACTACTAAATAATCCTAAAAATGTGAAATTAAATCCTAAATGCAAATGCCAAGTATTTTTTTGTGTTTTTACTAATTAAAATGCACAGATAAAATGCAGTCAATTAACCTAAAATGTCACCAAAAATCCACAAAATTGTAACATAATGAAAGAAATCATTTTGTTTGAATTTCTAGGAGTAATTCATGTAGGGCAAAAATCACGTGCTCACAACCACTGGCTTAGAAACACACCATTTGGCCTTTCCTATTACTGTGCTATACTCGAAATTTAATTCCTCCCCGATGGATTGAGTACTAGGTACTAATACCACCACCTGAGGTCTCCTTAAACTATAGAGTATAGCCAGAATAGCTAAACCTGCAAAAAAGAACACAACATTAGTAAAAAGGTGATCCCTCATGATCTCCTCTATAAAGATTTGAACATGAGAGATATCCAAATTAGCTCCTGCTTCCCATTCTCCCCCAAAAAAACAAACAACATTAGTGCAAAAATGCATCACCATGCTCTCTTCTATACAAATTTGAGCATGGTGATTACTTATGTTAACTCCTGAATAATCAGTATCTTCCTCTTCTCCACCTAATTTCTTGCTACTTTTACTCTGATGTATGGGCATTGAGTTTTGTCTTCATTAACTATCCTCCTTCCTTGAGAGTCCAATTCCCAGAATGCGTAACACTCAATACTGCCATGATCCAGTGCATAATTTGCCAAATGATCAGCTAATTTGTTCCCTTCTCTAAATATATGTGACACCCTCACAATACACCCTTCCTGCAGCTTCATGATTTCTTCCACATATTCAACAATACACCATGGGGGTTTCCATGTTCCTTCCATAATGTTTTTCATCAACATAGAGTCTGTTTGCAGTCATATTTGAGAGTAGTTTAGGACCCTGCACATCCTCAATGCCTCTAAAATTGCTACTGCTTCTGCTGCATTATTAGACCCTTCATTAATCTCCCTTCCCAATGCATATCTCACCTCTCCTGCTGCATCTCTTAAGCAAAAGCCAAAAGCACTTCTTCCAGGATTTCCTCTTGATGCCCCATCTGAGTTGACTTTGATCCAGCCCTCCTCAGGTAACTCCCAGATCACTTTATCATATTTAGTCCTAGGGGTATAATTCTCCATCATGGTCAGCAAATTAGACCATCTGTGAGGCACTTGCAGCCCAGTTTTTCTTATTTGTACTAATTGTTGGAGGGTAGATGACACTTGATAGATGACCCTACTCACTGACACAGCTTCCCCATACTTTAGGCTATTCCTTCTCTTCCAAAGCTCCCATACTGTGCATGAAGGTAATGCCTGCAGAATTGGCTTTAATCTAGGAATAACATGTGCAGTCCAACATTTTGTAATAGCTTGGTGTAAAGTCAGCCCCTGTATTGCCATTCCTGCCTTTTGTAAAAAATATTTCCATACTGTTTCTGCAGCCCTTGATGTGAAGAATAAATGCACAAGTGATTCCTCCTTAGGTTCAGCACAACACCAGCATTTGGAAGGCATGAAATATCCCAGTCTGCGCATGAAGTCATCTAGTGGTAATTTGGCTTTCCACACCTTCCACATAAAGAAAGAAATCTTAAATGGCAATCCCTTCACCCATATCATCTTGTATGCTACCCTTGAATTGTCTCTTCTTCTTAAGTACTCCCAGGCAGATTTTACTGAAAAGTGTCCCTTAGTTTCAAGCATCCAGTATGGTGAGTCTAAGGTACTGCTCTCCATAGGTGGTCTAATGTTCTGCACTATATGCTGTGCCAGGTCTGCAGGTAATAGTTCCCTAAGTCTCTGCACCTTCCACATACCATTCTCCACTACTTCATTAACATTAAGGATGTCTTCATCAATTACAAAATCTGGAGGAACCTGAAAATATAATGCCCCTAGTTCAGTCCAGTTATCAAACCAGAAAAGTGCTGATCCCATCTTCAGTTTCCACAGAATTTGATGTTCAATCAAATCTCTACATTCAAGCATCTTTCTCCACACATGAGATCCCTCCCTCCATGGAACAATGACTGCATTTAATTTTTTACAGTATTTTTGACTCATAAAGGAATTCCATAAGCTAGGCTTTGTCCTAAAATTCCACCATAACTTGCAAAAAAGAGCCTTTGAAACATCATGTAAGGATCTGAATCCAATACCTCCCTCCTCATATGGCATGCACAAAGTAGTCCATGAGGCCCAATGTCTGGTGTTTCCTCCAACATTGCTGCTCCAGAAGAATTTTGCAAAGATTTTATGCAGCTTGTTGATGACATATCCAGGAGGATTAACAGCTGATAGTAAATGTATTGGCATACTTTGCAGCACATTTGCAATCAAGACCACCCTGCCTCCTATAGATAATAACTTGCCTTTCCAAGATTGTAACTTGTCCATAACTTTAGTAATTAATCCCTGATAGTATTCCATTTTCCTTCTTGCATAAAAAATGGGGCAACCTAGGTAGGTAAAAGGGAACTCTTGCCTTCCTATACCAGTAATCCTTTCTACCTTATTCGCCACCTCTATATCTGTCAAGTGATGCATGTAGAGAGCTGATTTGTTCTTATTCACCATTTGCCCAGATGCACTTTCATAGGCATGCTGAACCTCCATAACAAGTCTTAAAGAAGTGTCATCAGATGAACAAAAAATTATTGTATCATCAGCATATGACAGATGATTAATTTTTGGACTCCATTTTGGTAAACCAAATCCACAGAAATACAGGTTTGAGTGCAAAGAGTTCAGACCTCTAGATAAGGCTTCTGCAGCTAGTATAAACAATGTAGGTGATAGTGGATCCCCTTGTTTTACTCCCCTAGATGATTTGAAGAATCCATGAGCCTGCCCATTTATTAGAATAGAGTACCAGTTGTTTCCTATTAGATCAAATATCATTCCTATGAATCCTTCTGAGAAGCCCAATTTCCTTAACATTTTAGTCAGAAACAACCATGACAACCTGTCATATGCTTTTGCCATATCAAGTTTTATCACTACATTTGGCCCTGCCTTTGTTCTGAGTCTAATATCAGTGATAATTTCCTGGGTGAGAAGCACATTCTCCACAATACTCCTGCCTTTGACAAAGCCTGCTTGCTCTTCTGATATCAAGTTTGGTAACATGCCAACTATTCTCTCATGAATCACTCTAGAGAAAATCTTATTGACAAAATTACTTAGGCTGATTGGCCTCATGTCTGCAAAAGTACTGATTTCTTTCTTTTTTGGCAACAACACCAGGTTTGTGTGAGTGACATACCTAGGTAGCTGCTGTCCACAAAAGAAGGCTTTTACCATGCCAAGAAAATCCTCTCCTATGATTTCCCAACATGTATGGTAAAAAGCACCTGTGTATCCATCCGACCCTCCAGCTGAATCTGCATTTAGTCCCATTACTGCTGCCTTCACTTCCTCTTTTGTGGGCAGTGCCATAAGCTTCTCATTCTGTTTGCTGTCTATCAAAGTAGGCACATGAGTTATATCAAATGCAGTAGGAACTACACTTTCAAAAAACTGCTCCTTAAAGAATTTAATTGCTTCTTCTGCTATCTGATTGTCTTCTTCTATCCAGTTTCCCTGACTATTTTTAATTCTTGTCAACTTCAACCTCTTCCTTCTCCCTTTCACCTGTGCATGAAAGAATTTAGTGTTTCTATCCCCATCCTTGAACCACATCATGCCAGCTTTTTGTCTCCAGAAATCTTCTTCTAATGCCAAATATTTGATCATCTCTGCTTGTACCTGTTGTAATCTCTGTCTGTTCATCTGAGTAGGATATACTTCGAACTGCCTTTCATGAATCAGAACTACTTCTTCTAAACTTGCTAACTTCTGAAAAATATCCCCAAAGGTTACTCTACTCCAAGTAGATAATGGCTTTTTCAGCTTTTTTAATTTGTAATTGAACAGTACAAATGGATTAGCACTGAAGTCAGCATTCCAACTCTCTCTTACTACATCCATGAAGGTGGCATGTTTCACCCAGAAGTTAAGAAATCTAAATGGCTTCTTGATGGGAGGACTTTCTATATCACATTTCAGCAGGAGAGGACAGTGGTCAGAACCAGTTTTGGATAAATGTGTCACCTCTAAACCAGGGAAAGTCTGCTGCAACTCCATGTTCCCAAAGCATCTATCTAACCTCTTGAATATACAGTCTTCCTTTGATCTACCATTCCACCATGTATAAATACTTCCCTTAAATCCCAGGTCTGGTAAATTGCAAGTATTAATGGAATGCCTAAAATCATCAACCTCATTTAGTGATACAGGCAGTCCACCAAAATTCTCCTTTTCATCCCATATAACATTAAAATCACCTCCAACTAGCCATGGTACAGCCATATCTGAGGCCATTGCTTACAAGGTGTCCCACAGTTCAATCCTTTCAATGGCATCACATTTGGCATATACCAAAGTAAGAATAAGCTCCACGTGAGTTTCTGTATGGTATAGCCTCAATGTTAACTGCTGAGTCATATTATACAAAATTGTCACATCAAATACTTCATCAATAAAAGCCCATATCTTATTAGACACATTCACTACTGCCTGTGCAAGTCCAATTCTCCTTCTGTACCTTTCCATTTTGCATGATTGCTGCATAGGCTCCATGATTCCTATAAATTCAAAATTGTGCTTCCTGTGCATTGTGATAATTCTTTCAAATGCTTGCATTGTATTCACTGACCTAACATTCCATATGAGTGCATCCATTACTGATTTAGAGATTTAGACACTGTCCTCCTTGTTTTAACTCCTTCAACTGGAGCTGTAACATTTTCTTTGTTCTGTTTCTTCTTTCCTCTGGTAGCTGACTTTACCTGCTCAATGTGCCTTGGTGATAAGTCTCCTTGTCTAGCTACATTCAGGAAATTTCTGGCAGTAGACTTCTCATCCAAATCTCTATTTTCTTGCTCACCCGTATCTTCAAAACCTGTTGTACCATCTGCATATACCATCTGTTTACTAGTCTGAGTAGCAAGCACAACCTGCTTCCCAGCAGTAGACTTGGTTTCTTTTTGTACTAATGTGACAGTATCTTCTATTGGAATTACCTTTTTGTTTGATTGATCAACCACCACAATTTGATTCCCAACAATAGAGTTGCTTTCTTTCTGTACCACAATAGCAGTATCTTCTGCTACTACCTTAACATTAGCTTCCTGATTGTTTTTTCCTGTTGTCACCTCTATCACCCCATGTCCTGTTCCTCCTGGATCAACACCAGAAGAATCCACATCTCTGACTCTTTCTTCTACACTTGGTTCAATAATAGCTTCAGCCCTATCAGATATTAAATTTGAATTGTCTAATTTCTGCACTTCTGTAGTGTGTTTGGCCTTATTTGTTACAGATTGATCCTCATCATCTGCTGCATCACCCCCAATCTCTTCTTCACTTTGCATCCTATCAGGGATTTCCCCTTCCTCTGAGTCTGATTCTCTTTGTTCTTCCCATAGCCTGCCACCTTTCCATTTGCTTTTTTCATTGGTTTTGAATTTCTCATAATCTGCATCCTCCACTTGATCATTGTCCATATTGTGAGCTAAACCTGCTTCCACTCTAGTATCTTGTGATGGTACTTCTTGAACTGATGTATTAATTGCAACTACTCCCTCTTTGAATGCCCTTTGTACCCATTGCTGAGTAGATTCCTTCTGCTGCTGACCTTCTGTTGTCTTCTCTACTGTTTGAAATTGATTTTGATTACCATTCACACCTGGAGCTTGACTGGCATTAGTAGCACTTGAATTTAAATTCATTCCAGTTGGATTTTGATTCCGTTTCTTATTTTTGTTTCCCTTGTCAGTCCTTGGAGACTTAGGCACATATGGACTTGCTGCAGGATTTAAATTACCAGCAACATTAACATTCTGCACATTACCTTGTTCACCATTTTCCTTCACCAAAGCCAACTGCTTGTCTGCATTCTCCTCACTATTCTCTTCCTCCAATGATACAAATTGATTGGTTGTTTGAATCTGCTGAAAATCTAAAGCATTCTATTTTTCTACTTGGACCAGTTCCTTTCCAGTTGCAGCCCCAACATCTGTCTGCTTATTTTTTCCTTTACCTCTATTATCCCTCACTTCCTTCCATTGAGCTCCCAAATTGCCAACTACCTTCCCACTAGATAAAATCAACAAAGGAGTAGTCTCCTTACTTTTATCATTATTACCAGTAGTCTGTTCCCTGTTAACAACATCCTGATTCACACTCCTATTTGCCATTAATTCAGGATGTAGCTTCCAATATTCTAACATATCATGCCCTTGAACTCTACACTCCTTGCAATATTTTGGTAGATAATCATATCTAATTGTCACTCACTCAGTTTTTACCTCCTTAGTTACATCATGTTCAATATCCATACGAATTTTTTTGGGTAAGTATATATCCACCAATACCTTCACTTTAGCACAGCTTGGCCTAGTTTTATTCATAGTTGCAGCATCCAAATGAAGTGGTTTGCCCACAGCAGAAGCTAAAGAAAATAGGCATTCCTTGACAAAGTATGTAGGCAAGAAATTGGGAAAAGAAATCCATGCCATTACCTTCGAAGTTTCTTCCCCAGCTTTGAACCTTGAATCATATATCAACGTCCTCATCTGAAACTCCTGTCCAAATTTGTCCCTCACATAATATACACCTTTAGAAGAAAATTCAACATAATCCTGCCATAATGTAAGTCTTATCAGAACATGCCTATCTTTAAGAAAACCAATGCTACATTCTCCTTTAATGCCACATTGCATTGGCACAATTCTACGTAGTTCCTGTATATCTGGCCAACCATAGGAAAATTTACACACAACTGCATATTGCAATCCTTCGATCAAATTCATTCGCTCCACTTCAGATTCTGTAAACTTAACTAATGGTTGTCCTTGCAAGAAAGTAGCATGTCTAAGAGGGATTGGTCCAATATTGGACGTACGATTTTGCGTTTCATGGTTGATCACGTTAGGTTTTAATGCAGCAGCATAATTCATGGGTTCAACAGTTGTGTTTGGCGTCGCACCTGGCTGGGGAATGTTGGGCGGGGGTTGGGGAGGCAGCCCAGCCATCGTTGGTGGCTGGCCGCCGGCCGGCGAGGCCATGGCAGCAAGAAAATTGAATTTCTCTCTCTAAAAGCACAAAATCGCCAGAGCCTCTCTCTTTAGACTCTAACGCTGGGTTTTTTGATATGTTTAGGGTTTAGGGGTTTTTTTTTATATTTTTTTTAAGCATTTTTTTTACTAAGCAAGGTTTTTTTATATATATATATATATATTTTTAATCATTTGTATTTTTATGTACTAAGTAGTCATTTTTATCTATTTTCTATGCATGAAATTAATTTTTTACAATTACCAACAATTTTCGTAAATTGTTTTATTTAACAAATAGCCAATTTTATTTCAATTATAACCTATTAAAACCAGCCCAAATCACCTAATTACACTAGCCCAAAGACCCAGGCCCAAACCTAAATCCTACCTGACCCAATCCCTGGTCCAATCTAGACCGTTGATCAATTCTAATCAACGGTCCAGATCCCCCCTTTTCTAATTTAACCTAATGGACTACCCCCCAACCGTCATTTTTCTCTTTTTCACTCCGCCGTTACACTCTCTCATTCTCTCTCAAGCTCTCTGCATAACCACGGTTCCTACTCGCCGGCCGTTGGCTTGCCGGTATCAATGGTGGTTCCACCACCACCCCTAGCCTCCATGGCTCCCCCACACACCAGATTCTTGCCATTATGAAGGTCCTCAAGGGACCAGTGGCTGTTCACTCACACCTATGGCCTGATTCTCATCGTCCTCAGGCCACCATGGCTCGATTGAGTAAGATCGTCGTATTTTTTTTGTTAGACCTATGGTTTCTAAGCCGGTCTCTCTTTATCTCTGGGTCATTTTTCTCAATACCCTAATTCCCTCTCTTAACTCTTTAGATCTATAACAGATCTGAGAATATTTAAACTATTTTTCTGCTTGTTTTATGAAAACCTTTCAATTTTCAAAGCGTCGCTTCATTTTCCTTCATAACTAGGGTTTCTGAAACTTTCTTTAAGAACGATTTTGATTTCTAAGTGTTGTTCCCTGATCCCTAAGTGTTTAATCGGTTTTTGTTAAGCTTTCCCTATAAGCCTAACTAGTTATGTTGAAAACCCCTAATTTTTGGCTTTAGTCTTGGATTCTGAGTTCGTCTCTACTGTTTGTTCATTCGATTTGTCTGTATGTTTGATTCTCATGAATATGCTTCGATTAATTAGAGTATTTTATGATTTTCACCCTAGTAATATCTTATTAAGGTTTCCGATTTGGTTCTCCCTGTTTATACTCCGTTTATTGGTTTATCCATGGAAGTCTATACTATTTCCCTTAATGTTAGTACTATTTTTCGATTCTTGAATCCTTGATTTACTATGTTGATACCCTTATACCGATTTTCGGCTATTCTTTTCATGTTTTCATAACACTTAAATTATTTTTTACCTTATTATGTGGTTGACTGTATTATTGATTGATTCCTACTGTTATTTCCTTAATTAGACCCTTATGTATCTATCCCTAACTACATATTCTGTACCTATGTTATTTGAATCCTTTCTTTATTTGTTACCTTCTTTCTACCGTTGGTAAAATTACTCTCTTAATCAAGGGAGACTTGGCTAATTTTCGTTCTTAATTGATTCTGTAGTTCTATAATTGCCGAACAATTGATTCTTGCCTTATTTACCTAGCTTTCAAACTATTATATATACTCTCTTCTCTTTACATTAGACACACGAACACATTGGTTCAAAAAACTCTCTCTCACACAAAAAATACTCTTCTGCTCTCTTTTCTCCGGTTACTTGCTATTGTTCTATGTCACCCGGCTGCAAGCCAAGGCTGATTACTCTACTCTCTTGCTCCTCGCTTTCTGTTTACTATCTTCTTTACTGGTGCGTTCTGATTTCAATTCAAGTTTCAAAAACAATATGTTTCTTTTACTGCTTCAGTTCATCCTGTTTATAGTATGTTTTCACTTATGGTTTTGTTTTTCAACTTGCAACTAATATGTTTACTTCATCACTTTATCAGCATGTTTCTGAATGTGTCCCCTCCCTTAGACTCATCATGTTTATGAAATGTTATCCCCCTCCTATTATACCCCAATGTGGCCCTTCCTTACTTATGTTTCTCTGATTTCTGGCATGAACCTCTCTGTGCAAAGTAGTTAGGCTATCCTTACGTTACGTGATTCTGTGTTAATTTTTAAGTTCCCTAACCCCTTAGCATATTGCTAATTCTATACTTAAGTTTTCCTGCAACTATGTGTTTACCTATGTGACCTATGTGTCCACAAATCCCACTACCCCTGTTTGTGATTGCTGAACCTGCCTTGGCCCTATGTTTCTTGGTTATGTATGAACCTGTTTTGGGTGCTGTGTTTGGACTGTTGCTTGTTACTCTACTCTCTTTTCAAAAATGTCCTATTGAATAACTTCCCCTGTTGTTTTACAAAACTATTTCAAAAAAGTCTTTCTTCAAACTATTTTCTAGCTTAAATCTTTTCAAAACTATGTCGAACACTCTCACTCTACTCTTAGACCACTAAGTTCTGCCCTTTTGTGTGAGCCTTGCCTTGGGACCCTTGAGCTCCCTCTGAACTTTGACACACAAAAGCTGGCCTTTCCACACTACACTTACTCTGTCTTGGCTATGAAATCTGGGTGTGAGCACTGCTCGGGATCCCTTGAGGTCCTTTGGGAACTCTGACACACCCGGATATGAGAAAGGCTATGAAACAATCTTGACATTTGAGGTTCTAGAAATTTGGGCCCGTTTTCAGGCTCTCTATAGTGTAACTTCTTATTTTCTTTTTCTACTTATGTAATTCATTTCAATATTGGTCTGTAATAATTTGTTATAAACGAATATTGGGGTTGGCTAGTGAAAAGGGGAGGGTAGTTATATATGTTATCAACATCAATGGGTAGAAACTATGCCTTAGGTTTACATTTCCTATATATGCATTAGAATCCATGTCTAAGACCAACACATTCAAAGCATGCCATGCATTAGATATCATGTTCTTAGGTTTACTGTTTCAGTATCTCATTTGACATTATTTTTTCACTTAGAAATCCTGGTTTAGGCTAAATAACAGCATTAACATAAAAACTGTTTCTTCTGCACATCCTGAAATCATGCTGTAACTTTCTGGGCATTTAGAAATCATGCTTTAGGAATTCTGCACATCCTGAAATCATTCTGCATTTTATATGTGCATGTTAGATACCCTGTTTTAGGATCTCATTCACACTCGCTCAGTCACACCTAATTAAGCTACTGATGCATGAAAAGGACAATTGAATAGTCTCACGTTTGATTATCCTGTTTAAATAAAACTGGTCATAATCCCTATATATCTTCGCAACATTTAGAACAACATGCTTTAGGTAAAAATAACTTCTAAACCATTTTAATAATTCTGGTAATTGTTGTGCGTTATCCTACGCCTAGGCAAGCCTTAGGTAATCAACCTCTATAAAACTAGAAATTGTTCTTTGTGTTTACTGCTTAATGGTTAACAAGCTTAAAATCAGTAGGCAAGCCTGATTAGGACTTCCTCTTTGAGTTATTAATAAATCTGACTCTGCTACCATGCTTAGGATCTGAATTTAGACCTTAATTGTGTATGAGTCATGCCGTTTGTGTGTACTGTGTGTGGAGGTATATCTGAGCCGTTTATTTGTCTTCCATGCTCCCCTTTAATTGAAGTCCTATCTGTTCATTATATGTCGCCTTAGTATTTTACCTTTAAACTTGAGGGTCTGCCTAAAACCCCCATTTTATAGGATAGGAGTCCTGAATTCCTCCGGGACTGATAGGAAGGGACGGGTAACATCATGCAATAGGGGCCGAGAGCAACCCTCGCTTTAATTACCTTCATGGGGCGGGAAAGGGTAGATATGGATATGATGACCGGTGCGTTAATACCATGTGTAGCCCCTCTTTGAGGAGTGTTATACCAGGTATTGCATTAATGTGATCCATATTATAAACAAACCTAGGATACCTCATTACATTCACAAATATGCTTAGATTGTAGTTCTTTTCAAAATTAGCTTTTCATTAACTGTCTTTTCAAACATCCGCGTACTTAAACTTAAATCCCCTATTATTTGAGCCATGCTAGTTTATTTGCTAAATCGTACAAATCCACAAAAGCTGTTTGGCCGGGAACCACACTGGTGGATCCTGAGGGGTGCCTAACACCTTCCCCTTAGGATAATTTCAAGCCCTTACCCTGTCTCTGGTTACCAATCGTAGTTATCAATGAACCCTCTAGGTGACCTAACGCACCTTAAATCGTTAGGTGGCGACTCTTTAAAATGCAAACCCCTTTCCCAAAAGGAACGAGTTGTCTCAACCAAAAATGTCATAAACCCGATTTCTCGAGAAAAAGAGGGCGCGACAATACCTTGGACCGTATTTTATCTCAAAATATCAAACTTCAACCAATCCCATATTCTTCAACTCGTTTACCCTCTCACCTTCACGACTTTACTTATCACTTGTTATAAATAACATAAATACTTATAACCTCGAAAATAGTCTTGTCCTTGAACCTATGTCAATTCTTATGACAAATCCAACGTATAAAATTACGGGATGTAACATCCTTCCACCCTTTAAAAACACTCGTCCTCGAATGATAACTCTTAGAGTTCTTCAATACTTTCGCTAGGGCCCTCTCGATAAACTAAACTAAAACCCAACCTCTATTTGCTTGACTATTCACAACCTTTTGTACTTGAGTATCTCGTATTTTCTTCACCTTTACCTTACTTACCTTTCAATCTCGCATCGTATCTTCTGTTGCTTTCATAATCTCCCTTCAACATAGGTGGAAATTACGCCTTAAATCTCTACTGTAATACCTGCACCTCTAGTGCATACAAAAATCTGGCAAAACCTTCATACTGACTTCTTAAGACTCAGCTCTATGGCACGATCTGGAAACAAATGAAGGGTAATATTTCCTAAATGCCCTATAGCCTCTCAATTATAAATGTGGGGCGCAACACACCCATAAGTGAGACTTTACTAGGCACGGCTTTGTAGACTCCCTAGGACACAACCCGCTCTGATACCACTTTGTCACGCCCCCGGACCTGGGGAGGTGTGGCTGGCACCCGGTGCCGTATTGGCCCGAGCGAACCACTCTGTAACTCATTTATTTTTCTTCTGTAACTATCATGGGCCAACATGTCCACAACTCATAATGTATAATATAAGTAGGCAAACACTGTATCAATGAACCATCGTTCTTAAAACATGATTAAATATGGGCCGTCAAGGCCTCTGACATACTATACAAAATGAACCTATGTCTACAAAGCCTCTAAGATTATCTGACATCAAATGGGACATGGTATCGGCCTAACCATAAGTCTATAGTAAAACTCTGACACGATGACTTATAGACTCGGCTGCACTCCGAATAAGGTGGAGTCTTACCGATCCTTCAATGAATGCTAACCTCGTCTACTATGAGGGTTTATCAAACTGATTATTTATACCTACAGGCATGAATGCAGCGTCCACAACAAAAAGGACATCGGTACGAATAATGTACCGAGTATGCAAGGCAGAACTGAAACATAACCGTAATCCAACATTAATTAAGGACATATAAGAATCAACCCGAAACTCTGTATATGCATACTTACGATACTCTTATATATATACACTCCCTCTGTTTCATATTAAATAAGGTACTTTCCTTTTTAGTCTGTTCCAAAATAAATGACACATTTCTAAATTTGGAAATATTTCTACTTTAACCTCTTCATTTTACCCTTTTTGCCCTTAATGAGAAGCTTTTATAGCCACACAAATGGCATGGCCCCACAAACCTTTTACCCCTTAAGCTTTTAAGACCACAACTTTCGAAAGTCTTCTTCTTTTATATTAAACTCCGTTCCGAGTCAAACTACCTCAAATAAAATGAAACGGAGGGAGTATATATATATAATGCTTCTCTTTGAGACTATTATCCATATCGTATGATGCATGACTGCCCAACTGATCAGTGATAACTGCCCGACTGGCCGTCGCACGGTGGTAAATGTATGACTGCCCAATCGGTGGTAAATAATGATACATAACTGCCCAACCGGTGGTAACTGCATGAAGATGCATGTATCACTATATTATGAACATTAATATCTTTATCATATGCCTCAATAGAGACTTAGGAACATACTTAGACATGCTTGAATATCACTTTATAGGAATGAATAACGTAGACATCCTTAACTTCTAAGATTAGAATCAGTTATGGAATAGCATTAAGTTTACGTATCATTACTTGTATCATGCCAAAAGAAGAAACGATTAGCCTTAACATACCTTACTTGAGGAATTTATCAAACACTTTTACTTGAGCTTGCCAAGAACTACTTTTGCTCCTTCTAAATCTTTGAACAAGCACTAAGCACTTCTTATGATTATGGTATATTTCATGTTACTGGACATATGTAGTGTCATGGATGTATGTTTTTGCTATGTTTCTAAAGTAAGAGACTCCCTATTAATAGAAGAAAAGATTTCAACCTTCTTGCTATACCTCAATTGCATAAGAAGCATATGTATAATCATAAAGGCTTAAGGCTTACATTTCACGTGTAAACAAAGCACATCAAGTGCTATGACACATGTGCATTTTGGTGCCACCCTTGGAAAACTTCATGCCACATGGCAGCGCACAAATTCCCCTAAAATGACACCTAATCTCACAAAGCAAAGAGTCACCATTTGTTTTGATCAAGACCCATACTTGCTGCCACATAAATGCTTATCCACCCCACTTATTTTGATGACTAAGCCACCAAAACTACCTAATATTGCCACCTAGCTCCAAGACTTGCCTAGTCAATATATAATTCCCTACTTTCTACCACCTCAATCCTCATAAAGTTAATTAGTCATGAGTCCCCCTTATCCGCATGATTGCACGTGGATTCATACAAATGACATTTTCACTTATAACTAATTCCATATTCCATGACTTTATACCAACATTTAACCAATTATTCACCCAATAATTTCCTAGGTCTCGATTCACTTAAATACTAATATATTTCATATACCTTACTATCATGATCATTTGGTATAGCACTAGTCCGTAAATACGGGGTATTATACCTTGGACCGTATTTTATCTCAAAATGTCAAACTTCGACCAATCCCATTTTCTTCAACTCGTTTTCCCTCTCACCTTCAAGGCTTTACCTATCACTTTTTATAAATAGTATAAATACTTATAACCTCGAAAATAGTCTTTTCCTTGAACCTATGTCAATTATCTTACGATAAATCCAACGTACAAAATTACGGGATGTAACACTCGATCTCGATCTTGATCGATCTTCGGGTCACGAGCTCGACGATCTAATTTTGCACCATGGTTCGATATAATATGAGGTCGAACCTTAACCTATCATATTCTAGTCTTGATTAGTTACATAGGGGGCGAGTCTGATTTTGACCGTATCCAGATAGTCCCTCGTTTCTCAGAGATGATGAGAAATGATATGAACTTTCGAGTCTTGTCTCGATGGGCCATGAAATAAGCGAACGGTCACTAAGACACCCAACTATGACGTAAGCAACAAATGGATACCGAAACGTCTCGTCGGACCAGTTACCAAGGCATTAAATGCCTGTCATTTGCTGGTTGGCCACTGTCACGACCCCGGTTCGCCCTCCGTGAACCATCATGATGGCACCTAGTCTCTACGACTAGGTAGGCCTAAATTGCGGAAGAAAACCAAAATTTTGCGGAAGTAAAACAATTTAAAACAGAAATAAAGGAATAAACAGCGTTTAAATGTGCCGCTCAGCATACACCGTATTTAATTCTCAAAACCAACACATAAATCCAAGACCCGGAAACCCATGAATCACAAGCTAAGAAGTACCACATAGCTCTAACTCCAGAATGTCTAACAAAAACTAAAATACAGAAGGGCTAGTACTAAACAACAAGAATAGAAAGAGACTACTCGGTCTGCGGACGCGGCAGATATACCTCGAAGTTGCTATAGCAGTCGCCTCGCCTTGCCTCAGGGGTGGTTGGATTGAGTCGAAGTACCTGGATCTGCACATGAAAAACATGCACAGGAAGGGCATGAGTACACCACAGCGGTACTCAGTAAGTGCCAAGCCTAACCTCAGTTGGGTAGTGACGAGGATGGTCAGGGCCCTCCTGAGGTTAAATAAGATATAAGGTTTAACAGTGTGAAATAAACAATGTAAATAAGTAACACAAGATATAAAGGACAACAACAACTATTACAAAGGCAAGTAAAACACAGTAAGAGAATACAGCTCAGCTCCAAGATAACAACCGAGGATCTTCCAGGATACCGTCCTGTAGTCCCCAAATATAAATATCATATCCAGTGGATCTCCCGGGTGCAGTCCCGTAGTCCAACTCGTAAATGCGCAGGAATCTACTGGATGCAATCCCGTTGTTCCAATGTAAAAGTGTAGGGGGATCTCCCAGAATGCAATTCCGTAGACCCAAAGTAAACATACAGGGGAGCTCCCGGGATACCGTCCCGTAGTCCCAAAGTAAATACACAGCTGCAACAAGAAATCAATCCAATCAATTCCATATCAAAGGGAAGCAGGTAATCCTAACCTAGCATGTTTCACGTAATACAAATAAGGCAGTTAAGGAAAATAGAACAATTTAGTCAAGTAGACATGCTTCTCTAGGCTAACAGCAGGCTTAGTTTCCAAACAGTGTAAGCAAGAAAAGGAAGAACACAATTCAAGGCTATTTTTTAATGAAAATCGGATTTCCAACAATTAGTACAAGTACGCGCTCGTCACCTCACGTACGAGGCATTTCAATTATCACAATATCAATCCTAAGGGGAAAGGTCCCCCACACAAGGTTAGACAAGCCACTTACCTCGAACCGGCTCAAATGTCAACCCGAAACCACGTTTTTGCCACGAGTATCTGACTCCAAATGGCCCAAATCTATTCAATTAAATTTCATAATGTAAATAACACTTCAAGTAACTGATTCTACAATTAAATTCTAAGCTAATACGCGGAATTAGGTAAAATGACCAAAATGCCCCTCAGGCCCACGTCTCGGAATCGGGTAAAATTTATATTTTCGGAATCCTCATACTCTCATGAGTCTATGCATAACAAGAACACTGAAATCGGAGTTCAATTGACCCCTCAAATACCCCTTTTTAGGTCTCTTAAACTCAAGCCCTAATTACCCATTTTTTTCCAAGTTTTCCACCACTAATTAGGTCTTTAATCACATAAAAATGAGTATGAAGTCAAAAAATGTTACCTCCAAGTGATTCCCCTTGAATCCCTCTTCAACCCTCTTCAAAAAGCTTCAAAATCGCCTAAAATGGAGGAACCTAGGCTAGAAATCGCGGAATAGACCCTTTAAATCATTCTGCCTAGGCATTTAAATCCTTCTTCGCGAACGCGATCAAAGCCTCGCGTTCGCGAAGCACAAAATAACTTTGACCAAAAATACTCTTAGGCGAATGAGACATGCCGACCGGGAACGCGATGGTTCCACAGACTAACTCTTCGCGAATGCACTACCACTCTCGCGAACGGAATGAACAACTCGACCTCGAACCCAGCTGACCAATTTCCTCTATGCGAATGCGCTACCCTTCCCGCGAATGCGATGCACAGACGTCCAGCCCTTCGCTAACGTGGAGACTCCCTCGCGAACGCGAAGGCCAAAATCGCAGCCTTCTCCCAGCTAACCCTTCGCGATCGCGTCTCCCCTCCCGCGAACGCGAAGGTCAAAAGTCTGCAACACTGAGCAACAGATTTTTGCAACTCCAAACTTTATGAAATGGTTCGATTGACCACCCAAAACTCACCCGAGGCCGCCGGGACCTCAAGCAAACATACCAACATATCCCATAACCTCATTTAAACTTGTTCCAACCCTCGGAACTCCCAAAACAACATCAAAACACCAAATTTACATTGGATTCAAGCTTAAGAATTCCAAAAACTCTAAAAACACGCTTTCGATCTAAAAGTCTATCAAACCTCGTCCGAATGACCTGAAATTTTGCACACACATCACATTAAACACTACGGAGCTACTCCAACTTTCGGAATTCCATTCCCACCCTCTCAAAATCTCACTATCGAACCGGAAACTTCAAAAATTTAACTTCCGGCATTTCAAGCCTAAATTAGCTACGGACCTCCAAAACACAATCCGAACATGCCCCTAAGCCCGAAATCACCCAACGGAGCTAACGGAACCATCGGATTTCCATTGCGAGGCTGTCTTCACACTGTTCTGACTATGGTCAAATTACCAAGACTTCAGCTCTCATTTGGGGACTAAGTGTCCCAAAACTCTCCGAATAAAATAGCAGAAATAAACTTGGGGAAAGCAGTTAATAGGGGATCGGGGCGTAAATTCTAAAAACAACCGGCCGGGTCGTTACATTCTCCCACACTTAAACATTCGTTCATCCTCGAACGAGCACAAAGACATACCTGAAGTAGTGAAAAGATAAGGATACTGGCTGCGCATATCCTGCTCGGTCTCCCACGTCGCCTCCTTGACCGGCTGACCCCGCCACTGAACCTTCACTGATGGAATGTTCTTTGACCTCAGCTTTCTAACCTGCATGTCCAATATTTTGCCACTGGCTCCTCAACATAAGATAGATCCTTTTCCAATTGGGCTGAGCTGAAATCCAACACGTGCGACGGATCACCGTGATACCTCCAGAGCATCGAAACATGAAATACCGGATGAACTCCTGTCAAGCTGGGAGGTAAGGCAAGCTCGTAAGCAACCACCCCAACACGCCTCAATATCTCGAAAGGGCCAATAAACCTCGGACTCAACTTCCCCTTCTTCCCAAATCTCATGACGCCCTTCATAGGTGAAACCCGAAGCAGAACCCGCTCTCCAACCATGTAGGAAACATCATGAACCTTCCGGTCCGCGTAACTCTTTTGTCTGGACTGGGCTGTACGGAGTCTATCCTGAATCACCTTGACTCTCTCCAAAGCATCCTGAACCAAGTCTGTGCCCAATAATCTAGCCTCACCTGGCTCGAACCAACCCACTGGAGATCTATATCGCCTACCATATAACGCCTCGTACGGTGCCATCTGAATGCTGGACTGATAGCTGTTGTTGTAGGCAAATTCCGCCAAAGGAAAGAACTGATCCCAAGAACCCCCAAACTTAATCACACATGCACGAAGCATATCCTCAAGAATCTGGAGTGCGCTCGGACTGTTCGTCAGTCTGAGGGTGAAATTCTATGCTCAACTCCACTCGAGTACCCAACTCCTGCTGTACGGCTCTCTAGAACCGCAATGTGAACTGAGTACCTCTGTCTGAAATGATGGAAACTGGAATACCATGCAGATAGACAATCTCCCAGATATAAATCTCTGCCAACCGCTCCGAGGAATAGGTAGTATACACAGGGATGAAATGCGCGGACTTGGTCAACCGATCCACAATAACCCAAATGGCATCGAACTTCTTCAAAGTCCGTGGGAGCCCAGATACGAAGTCCATGGTGATCCGCTCCCACTTCCACTCCGGAATCTCTATCTCCTGAAGCAATCCACCTGGTCTCTGGTGCTCATACTTCACCTGCTGACACGAGCTACAAACCCAACTATATCCTTCTTCATCCGCCTCCACCAGTAGTGCTGCCTCAAATCCTGATACATCTTTGCGGCACCCGGATGAATGGAATACTGCAAACTATGGGCCTCCTCTAGAATCAACTCTCGAAGCCCATCAACATTGGGTACACAAACTTGACCCTGCATCCTCAATACTCCGTCATCACCATTAGTCACATCTCGAGCATCGCCATGCAACACTTTGTCCTTGAGGACAAGCAAATGAGGGTCATCAAACTAACGCTCCCGGATACGATCAAACAAGGAAGACTGAGAGACCACACAGGCTGGAACCCGACTGGGATCCGAAAGATCCAATCTCACAAACTCGCTGGCTAAAGCCTGAACATCCGTCGCCATATGCCTCTCTACTGCTGGTAAATAAGCCAAACTCCCCAAACTCTCTGCCCGGCGGCTCAAAGCATCGGCCACCACATTGGCCTTGCCTGGGTGATATAAGATAGTGATATAATAATCCTTCAGCAGCTCTAGCCATCTCCTCTGATGCAAATTAAGGTCCTTCTTCTTGAACAGATGCTGCAAACTCCGGTGATCAGTATATATCTCACAAGGCACGCCGTACAAGTAATGACGCCAGATCTTCAAGGCATGAATAATGGCAGCTAACTCAAGATCATGGGCAGGATAATTCTTCTCATGTATCTTCAACTGTCTGGATGCGTAGGCAATCACCCTACCGTCCTGCATCAATACCGCTCCAAGGACAACTCTCGAGGCATCACAATAGACAGTATAAGACCCCGAACCAATAGGCAATATCAAAACTGGGGCTGTAGTCAGGGCTGTCTTGAGCTTCTGAAAGCTCTCCTTGCACTCTTCCGTCCACTAAAACGGAGCACCCTTCTGGGTCAGTCTGGTCATAGGTGGTGCAATAAATGAAAACCCCTGAACAAATCGACGGTACTAACCTGCCAAGCCAAGAAAACTACGGATCTCTGTAGCTGAGGATGGTCTGGGCCAACTCTGCACGGCCTCCACTTTCTTCGGATCTACCTGAATACCCTCTCTCGAGACCACATGACCCAAGAACGCCACGGAATCCAACCAAAACTCACATTTTGAGAACTTAGCATACAGCTTTGACTCTCTCAAGGTCCGGAGCAATGTCCTCAGGTGCTGCTCATGATCTTCCCGACTCCGAGAATATACCAGAATGCCATCAATAAAAACAATCACGAATGAATCCAGATATGGCCGGAAAACACTGTGCATCAGATGCATGAAGGCTGCTGGGGCATTAGTCAGCCCAAATGACATGACAAGGAACTCATAATGACCATACCGAGTCCTGAAGGCAGTCTTCGGGATATCTGGCTCCCGAATCTTCAACTGATGATAGACTGAACGCAAGTCAATCTTAGAAAATACACAAGCACCTTGTAACTGGTCAAACAGGTCATCAATACGGGGCAAAGGATAATGGTTCTTCACTGTCACCTTATTCAACTGGTGATAATCAATACACATACGCATAGAACCATCCTTCTTCTTCACAAATAATACAGGAGCACCCCAAGGCGATACACTGGGCCGAATGAAACCCTTATCAAGTAATTCCTGCAACTGCTCCTTCAACTCCTTCAATTCAGGAGGAGCCATACGGTATAGAGGGATAGTAATGGGCTGGGTGCCCGGCAATAGATCAATGCCAAAATCAATATCTCTATCGGGTGGCATGCCCGTAAGATTCGCTGGAATCACGTCAGGGAAATCCCGTACTACTGGGACTGAATCAATAGAAAGAGTATCCATACTGACATCTCTCACATAAGTTAAGTACGCATCACAACCTTTCGCAACCATACGCTGAGCCTTAAGGAAAGAAATAACTCTACTGGGAGTGTAACCTAAAGCACCCCTCCACTCAACACGCGGTACACCTGGCATAGCCAGTGTCACGGTTTTGGCGTGACAATCAAGAATAGCATAATGGGGAAACAACCAGTCTATGCCCAAGATGATATCAAAATCAACCATGCTGAGCAATAATAAATTGGCTCTAGTCTCAAAACCACCAAGAACAACCAAACATGACCGATAAATGCGGTCCACAACAAGAGAATCTCCCACAGGAGTAGAAACATAAACTGGGGAACTCAAAGAATCCCGAGGTACACCCAAATGCGGAGCAAAATAAGAAGACACACAAGAATAAGTGGAGACTGGATCGAATAAAACCGATGCATCTCTATGACAGACCAAGATAGTACCTGTGATGACAGAATCAGAGGCGAAAACCTCAGTACGGGCTGGAAGAGCACAGTATCTGGCCTGGCCTACCCCTTGAGGGAGACCTCTACCTCCCCGACCTCCACCTCTGGCTGGCTGGGCCAGTGGAGTAGCAACTGGTGCTGGGACCATAGCCTGAGAGCTCTGCGGGGCATGTTGTGGCTGAGGAGTCTGCAGAGGTGCACCCCTCCTAAGTCTGGGGCAATCCCTAAGCATATGGCGTGTGTCACCACACTCAAAACAAGCTCTGGGAGGACGTGGCGGCTGTGACTAGCTCGGGCTAGGTCTGCTAGACTAACCACTGGAAGCACCCCGTGCAGGAGGCGCACTAGATACTGGAGGTGCATAATAAGGCTCCTGAGGCCTAGGTGGAGCTGGAATACCACTGGTTGCTGGAAGAGCTGAATGAACAGGGCGACCCATGTGACCCCTACCATGACGACCTGCAGCTGGGGCACGGGCACCAGAATAATGGCCCGACTCTCGAGACCTCTTGGCCTCCCTCTCCTCTCTGTCCCTAGCATGCATACCCTCAATCCTCCTCGCAATGCTCACCACCTGCTGATAAGATATATCTATCTCTAACTCACGAGCCATGCTACATCTAATGCTGGGAATAAGCCCCTCAATGAACCGGCGAACCTTCTCGCAAATCGTAGAAACCAAAGCTGGTGCATGTCTAGCAAAGTCAGTGTAACAGATAGCATACTCTGAGACAGTCATGGTACCCTGGCGCAAATGCTCAAACTCCGCGCGCCAGGCATCCCTAAGACTCTGGGGAACATACACTCTCATGAACATATTCGAAAACTGAGCCCAAGTCAGGGAGGCTGCCTCATCTGGACTGTCTAACTCATAAGCACACCACCACTGATAGGCGGCTCCTCGAAGCTGTAAAGTAGTGAAGGAAACCCCGCTCGATCCTGATATGCCCATAGTACGAAGGATACGATAGCACTCCTCAAGAAATCTAAGGGCATCCTCTGAGGCTAGTCCGCTAAAAGTCGGAGGCTGATACTTCTTGAACCTCTCAAGCCTCTTCTGGTCCTCCTCTAAAGCTACTGCCCTCTCCTCGGGCTGAGCTGAGCCACCGGCTGTACACGAATAGCCTCTGGGACCTGATCAATATGCACTCGGTGCTCAGAAGTGTGGGCGGCGGGAGTCTGTGCTCCTCCCCCGGCCTGGGATATAGCTGCAGCGAGGGAAAGCAACCCTGCCTGAGCTAGAGTGGTGTACATAGTCATGAACTGTGCTAAGGTCTCCTGAAGTGCTGGAGTAGTAGTGGCAGAAGTATCAGGTGTCTGGACTCCGGCTGGTACTGTTGGTGGTACCTCGACGGCAGCTCGCCCGGGTGCTCTGGCTGCACCACGAGCGCATTCTCGGCCTCTACCCCGGCCTCGACCTCTGACGGCTCTAGTAGGGGGCGCGGGTGCCTGGTCGTCTTGAGTAACACGTGTCCTCACCATCTGTTAGAGAATAGAGGCAAAAATTTAGAATTGTGATATCAAAAATCCGCACGACAAGGAAATCAAACGAAATATAATTTTCCTAACAGTTACACAGCCTCTCATAGATAAGTACAGACGTCTCCGTACCGATCAGCGAGACTCTAATAAACCGACTTGTGATTCAAGACTGCTATGAACCTAGAGCTCTGATACCAACTTGTCACGACCTCGGTTCGCCCTCCGTGAACCATCGTGACGGCACCTAGTCTCTACGACTAGGTAAGCCTAAATTGCGGAAGAAAACCAAAATTTTACGGAAGTAAAACAATTTAAAACAGAAATAAAGGAATATACAGCGTTTAAATGTGCCGCTCGCCATACACCATATTTAATTCTAAAAACCAAAACATAAATCCAAGACCCGGAAACCCATGAATCACAAGCTAAGAAGTACCGCATAGCTCTAACTCCAGAATGTCTAACAAGAACTGAAATACAGAAGGGCTAGTACTAAACAGCAAGAATAGAAAGAGACTCCTCGGTTTGCGGACGCGGCAGATATACCTCGAAGTCGCTATAGCAGTCGCCTCGCCTCAGGGGTGGTAGGACTGAGTCGAAGTACCTGGATCTGCATATGAAAAACATGCAGGAAGGGCATGAGTACACCACAACGATACTCAGTAAGTGCCAAGCCTAAACTCGGTTGGGTAGTGACGAGGAAGGTCAGGGCCCTACTGAGGTTAAATAAGATATACGGTTTAACAATGTGAAATAGACAATGTAAATAAGTAACACAAGATATGAAGGACAACACCAACTATTACAGAGGCAAGTAAAACACAGTAAGAGAATACAACTCAGCTCCAAGATAACAACCGGGGATCTCCTAGGATACCGTCCTGTAGTCCCCAAATATAAATATCATATCCAGTGGATCTCCCAGGTGCAGTCCCGTAGTCCAACTCGTAAATGCGTGGGAATCTACCGGGTGCAATCCCGTAGTTCCAATGTAAAAGTGCGGGGGGATCTCCCGGAATGCAATTACGTTGTCCCAAAGTAAACATACAGGGGAGCTCCCGGGATACCGTCCCGTAGTCCTAAAGTAAATACACAACAGCAACAAGAAATCAATCCAATCAATTCCATATCAAAGGGAAGCAGGTAATTCTAACCTAGCATGTTTCACGTAATACAAATAAGGCAGTTAAGGCAAATAGAGCAATTTAGTCAAGTAGACATGCTTCTCTAGGCTAACAACATGCTTAGTTTCCAAACAGTGTAAGCAAGAAAAGGAAGAACACAATTCAAGGCTATTTTTTAATGAAAAACCGGATTTCCAACAATTAGCACAAGTACGCGCTCTTCACCTCACGTACGAGGCATTTCAATTATCACAATATCAATCCTAAGGGGAAAGTCCCCCACACAAGGTTAGACAAGCCACTTACCTTGAACCGGCTCAAATGGCAACCCGAAACCATGTTCTTGCCACAAGTATCCGACTCCAATGGCCCAAATCTATTCAATTAAATTTCATAATATAAATAACACTTCAAGTAACTGATTCTACAATTAAAGTCTAAGCTAATACGCGGAATTAGGTAAAATGACCAAAATGCCCCTCAGGCTCACGTCTCGAAATCGGATAAATTTACATTTTCGGAACCCTCATACTCTCACGAGTCTATGCATAACAAGAACACTGAAATTGGAGTTCAATTAACCCCTCAAATACCCCTTTTTAGGTCTCTTAAACTCAATCCCTAATTACCCATTTTCCCCCCATGTTTTCCACCACTAATTAGGTCTTTAATCACATAAAAACGAGTTATGAAGTCAAAAAAATGTTACCTCCAAGTGATTCCCCTTGAATCCCTCTTCAACCCTCTTCAAAAAGCTTCAAAATCGCCTAAAAATGGAGGAACCTAGGCTAGAAATCGCGGAATCTACCGTTAAATCATTCTGCCCAGGCATTAAAATCCTTCTTCACGAACGCGCTCAAAGCCTCATGTTCGCGAAGCACAAAATGACTTTGACCAAAAATCCTCTTACACGAACGCGACATGTTGATCGCAAACGCGATGGTTCAATAGACTAACTCTTCACGAATGCACTACCACTCTCGCGAACGCAATGAACAACTGGACCTAAAACCCAGCTGACCATTTTCTTCTATCGAACTCGCTACCCTTCCCGCGAACGCGATGCACAGACGTCCAGCCCTTCGCAAACGTGGAGACTTCCTCGCGAATACGAAGGCCAAAATCTCGGCCTTCTCTAGCTAACCCTTCGCGATTGCGTCTCCCCTCCCGCGAACGCGAAGGTCAAAAGTCTGCAACACTGAGCAGCAGATTTCTGCAACTCCAAACTTCATGAAATGGTTTGATTGACCACCCGAAACTCACCCGAGGCCCCCGGGACCTCAACTAAACATACCAACATATCCCATAACCTCATTTAAACTTGTTCCAACCCTCGGAACCCCCAAAACAACATCAAAACACCAAATTTACATTGGATTCAAGCTTAAGAATTCCAAAAGCTCTAAAAACATACTTTCGATCAAAAAGTCTATCAAACCTCGTCCGAATGACCTGAAATTTTGCACACATGTCACGTTAAACACTACGGATCTACTCCAACTTTCGGAATTCCATTCCGACCCTCGGATCAAAATCTCACTATCGAACCGGAAACTTCAAAAATTTAACTTCCGGCATTTCAAGCCTAAATTAGCTACGGACCTCCAAAACATAATCCGAACACGCCCCTAAGCCCGAAATCACCCAACGGAGCTAACGGAACCATCGGATTTCCATTCCGTCTTCACATTGTTCTGACGATGGTCAAATTTCAAAGACTTAAGCTCTCATTTGGGGATTAAGTGTCCCAAAACTCTCCGAAACACAAAACCGAACGTCCCGGCAAATCAAAATAGCAGAAATAAACTTGGGGAAAGTAGTTAATAGGGGACAAGGGTGTAAATTCTAAAAACGACCGGCCGGGTCGTTACAGCCACTATGGGTTTTGAACCTTCACCAGCAAGCTATAAGTACCCTAACTTTCCTTTATTCAAACTTTACGTTCAAAGATCCTCCTATTCTTGTTTTTTCAAAAATCCCTTTGCTTTGCAACTCTTGTACCCAAATTTCTTGAACTTTCAGCAAACCGCATACCATGCTAATTCCCTTTTCTACTGTTCTATAATGGCATAAACTTCTAAGACTGTACCGCAAAAGAAAGCTGCCTCTTTGTCATGACCCACCTGCGACGAGGCTGCGACAGAACCTCTCCCTGAGGAATTTGTTCTGGCAGGGTGCCCTATTGTTGCCGATCTTAAGGTTGAAAAGACCTACTCGGTACAGGGTTGATGTGAGCCAATCTCGAGGTACACATGCACAATTACCGATGATCTTCTCACCAAGGTTAAACAGGATTGCAAGTGGGTCAATAAGCATGTGGTGGTACCTTCGCCCGTTGAATAGATCACTACCCACGTGGAGGGTTTTCTAAGTGTTTACACTTACCCCTTCACATTGGGTCCCTTAGACCCTATCATCATTGCCTTCTACAAGAGGTACAATAAGACTCTTGGCCAGATCCACCCCTCCTTCTGGAGAATAATGATTCTCCTCCGATTCTTCGTATGCAAAATCGAGGGATGTCCCTTTACCCTCGATCACCTTATGCGCCTCTTCAGTCCCCGACTCTATCAAGGGGGGATGATCAAGCTTGCTCGCCGGGCCAGTAGGGCTCCATTCTCAAGTAAAAACGAGGCTGGGGACCGAGGTTGGATGGGCCGATTTGTTCGAATAAAGACTTCAGACCTGATTTCTGCTGAAGACATGCCATTTCTCGAGAAATAGAACATGAAACGTAAGTAGTACTTCGTCTTGAAGGTTTAATCTTGTTGTTTTACCTCTTATCTCCTTTTTATCGATGTTTTTGGTGTTGCAGTTGTGGCAGGTGCCGGACGTAGCTCCTGAACTCAAGGAATGGGTCGAGGGCCTTGTGTCGCAGAGACCATGTTCCGAGCGTGCTTGGATGGAATTATCGAAGGGTTGATGTGAGGCCCGCAATCATGGTAAGTTTTCTCTTTTGATGTAATAACGTTTAATTCCCTCCTCGTGTAGTCAAATCCTTATCATTCTATTTTCTTTTGTAGGTCTCCTCAAAGATGTTGCCATGAGGCATCCATCTGGTGAGGAGGATGTGCCTTCTGAGTCCCCTTCTCCGAGCAGGGTGATGAAAAGAACAGAATAAGGGCCCCGAGTTCCCCGAACTCGGAAAAGAAAAAACCAAAGAATAGGTCGCGCAAGCCCAAGGGAAGTGTCGACGCTCTATCCTCGGATTCAATCTGGCGATTAAGGGACGAGTAAGAAGAAGAAGAAGAGAAATCCAAGTTGTTGTCCTGTGTGTGGGCAGGTGTGTAATTCAAGGGACCTCTAAACCGGCGGATGAAAAAATCGGACCGTCCCGCCATAAGGAGGTAGATGAGGGGGTCTTAGCCGAATCTCCCGACCAGAAGGGGTTGAGGCCACTCCGCCCAAATCTAGGGTGTCGAGAGAGAGACCGGGGGTGACGCTTCTCGAACAGAGGAAGGTGCCCCGAGATACGAGCTTGGGGCGATCGACATTACCGGGTCCCCTCAGATTTCACACGCCATGATTCGCGAGGCCGGTATGTTAGAAAGACATTCCTATGAGGGGCCTCAAGGGGCGACTGATAACCACCACTTCTTAGACGGATTTGAGTCCACTACTTCGAAAGATGTCACTAGCCTTGGTGACTTGCCGATGCCAAGAAAGGTACCGTCATCGGGTGCCACTGGTTTTCATCGAGCTAATAAATGGTGGATCAATTCCAGACCCCAAGTGTTAACCTGATCGCAGGCGGTCGATATTTTTTCCTGTCCTGGAGGATGTCCGGATTTTCTCTGCCGCCGTGGGGGTTACTAGCTACCTCAGTTGCTTGGTGATCGAGGAGGACCATGCCATGATGGACGCGGTGGAAGTGCCTTGCCTATTCAATGAGGTCCAACATGCTTTCAATCGGGTAACTTCGAGTGTCACTTCATTACTTATTTTAAATTTGAAGTTGTAAATAATCCTAACACCTTTCTTTGTACTTGCAGGCCTCGATATTGCATCATGAGGCTTTCATCCGAATTCGGGAGGAGCTAACCCAGCACGAGGTTGAGGTTCGGGAGCTCACCGAGAAGAGGGATACTTGAAAGATTCTGAGTGAGAAGCTTCAAGCCGAGTTAGAAGCGGCTCGGAGTGAGCATGCCGGGATGGCCGAGCAGGTGTGTCGAGTGCTTCACGATAGTGAAGACGAATTGAATGTTGATACCCAATTTTTCCCTATATATTTTTTTATACATACAAGTACTTTCAAAATAGCATATATGCATTTATAAGCATGCATAAGCATTTTTTTTATATATAATAATTTTTCTATAGTTGTAAGAGCTCCAAAAATCAACTTATTTCTTCTCTTTTATTTATAAAATATCCAGTAATTATCCTTCAAATTATTTTTGTGGTGATATTTATTTATGCCAAAATAGTGTTTGAACATTTTCAGTGCATTTTGTAATTATATTTGCATTTTTTAGGCTAAATTGCACATCTTTGCAATAATAGCCCTACTAATGCATAATTACATTGTTGATGCACAAAATGGTCTTTTATATTTTTAAAATGTTAAATAACTATTTTAAATCTTTTTCAGTACACGAAATTATTTTCCAGAAATCATTTATTATTTCTTATAAATTATATAGTATTTAAAATGGCTATTTAAAATATGGCCTAATTTTATTTCAATTTCAGCCCCAATACCCAGCCCAATCCCTAAACCTAAACCTACCCATGCCCAATACCCATCTGACCCTAACCAAATCAACCCAATACCCGGCTAAATCCTGGCCGTTGATCATTTTGATCAACGGTCCAGGTTCCCCATTCCTAAAATAAACTAACCTATACCCCCCCAAACCCTAACCATTTCCCACCTTACACCGCCGCCCTAAAATCCTCTCTGCTCTCAAACGCTTTGCCCCTAACCCTAATCCCCAATCTCACTAACCCCCATCTATGGCTATCTCCAGCGACCTCTCACCACCTCTCAGGCCTCCAGTGGCCTCTCTCATGTCATTCTTGCCATCTCTAAGGCCCTCAAGGGACCAGGGCTATGTCGACTTGCATTTAGGGTTCATCTCTCGCCTGTTCCAGGCCATTCCGTGAGATTTTGAGCTGAGATCGTCCTATATTAGCTACGATCTATGGTTTTCTAAATAGGTTTCTTCATTTCTCTGTATGATTCTGTTCGAACCCTAATTTCTTTTCTAAACCTCTAGATTTGTACAGATCTAAGGTGATTTGAGTTTGTTTCCTGTGAATTTTACAATAGCCTTGAGTTTCTTTTACAATAATTCGTGTTGATTTTCAAGTTGATTTTTTCATTCTTTTTTTCTTAAAAATTTAGGGGTTTCCTAGAATTTTCTTCTTAAAATTTGTTTGATGATTCTTTTGTGTTTAAACTTCTGCTTCTCATACATTTTTGATTAATTTTATGAACCTGCTACAACCCTAGCCCGTTTGTACTAAAACCCTAATTTTTGGGGTTCTTCGTTTGGTTTCTGGATATTGGTACATCTAATTGTGTTCTTGCCTTGGGTTCTTGTGACTTCTCGTGATTTTCTTGTCCTAATATGCTTCTACTGAATTTTCCTAGTTCGACCTTTCACTGATATTATGTTCTTGTGTTCACACTGACCAATCATGCAAGACTTGTATACTTCTCCTTGAATAAGTGTTGTTTAACTTTTGTTTTGTTAAAATTATGTATCGATTCCTGACAACTCATGCTCTACCTCATTTTTATATGCTAAGCATGCTGCCTCTTTCATGACTTTCTGAACCGTTGATTACTCTGAATCCTTTATTTTCTGGTTTAATTTGAACTCTTTCCATTTAGCGTTTCATTCTTACCCCTTTACTCAATTTGATTGAATTTGCCTGCCTTAATTATTTTTCCTTGCCTTGTTTGTATTCCGCTGATTATTATTGATTTGTTTCCTTAATTAAACTGATTTGCATTTATCCCTAATTACTTACTCTATGCTAAACTTTACTTTATTCTTTTCCTTAAATACTTAGTATGTTTTACCGTTGATTGAACTGTCCCTTGATTAAGGGAAGATCTTGCTGATTTACGCGTGACTTCCCTGATTTACTACTTAATTGATCTCTTACCTTATTTGTCAAGCTTTTGATTGCTATATAAACCCCTCTCTCACTTTAAGTTCTGGACAGACAACGAACACTAGTTCAAAAACTCTCTCTTATACTTAAAGCTTTCCACTCTTTTCTGTTACTTGCTACTTCCATTGAACTAGCCGGCTGTAAGCCAAGGCTAGTTATTGCACTACACTTTTTTATCCTTTGTGTCTGCTCTCCTTAACTGGTATGTCCTGGTTTAATTACAAGTTCAAAACTCTATGTGTTCTCTTACTGTATTAGTTTACTGCTTTCTAGCCTTATTCCTGTCTATCACTTGGCTTTTCAATATGTAACTAGCATGCTTAAATTCTGGTTTCACTTAGCATATATGAGTTCTACCCGTTCAACTTATGATTAACATGTCTGGTGACTTGTCTGTTGCTTTCTCTAGCATGTCTCAATCTGACTCTACTCCATGTACGTACGTTTGATTGTCTGTCTGTTTGTTTACCCAGTTCCTGATAAGTAATTCACTCTGCTAGGTTATTTACTACCCCCTAAGTACTTCTGACTCTATGTTCAACTCTGCCTAGTATAACTATGTTCTCAGCTGTTTGTTCTATATCTGTACTACAGCTGTGTGAACTTCTGTGCTCTTGTTGTTACATTGATATGTTCTAGGTGTTCTCCCTACCCTTTCCCTTGGATGAAGTCTATGTGTTCTATGACTTGCTCTCTTATTTTTTAAAAGATGTTCTTCATGTTTTCTCAAACTATTTCTACTCTAACTATGTTTTGACTTTCACAAAGTTCCTTCTAGCTACTAAAACCTTCTTTCAATTATTTACCAAACTCTTTCAAAGTCATCATACACTCTCACATAACTCCTAGAATATTATGTTCTGCCCCTCTGCCATGTGTACTGCCTTGAGATCCTTGAGATCTCTCTGAACTCTGGCATGTCAGAGCTGGTCTTTCCACACTTCACCTAAATCAGTTATTGTTTGAGAAAAGGTCTAGGTGTGAGCATTGCCCGGGATCCTTGAGGTCCTTAGGGAACTCTGACACACCTAGACATGATATTGTCTATGGAACTTTGGCATTTGAGGCTATTGGAGGCTTGGAAGTCATTTGGACTTGCTTCAGGCTCCCTATAGTTAACTTCTTCTTTTTCTTTATTTGTTTATGTAATTTATTCGGTTGGTCTGTAATAATTATTTGTAAACAACATTGGGGTGACTAGTGAAAAGGGGTGGGTAGTTATATACATGTTGGGTAGATTGGGTAGATACCATGCCTATAAGATCTAAATGACTTCATAATTAGATATCATGCCTATAGAGTGTAACAGAAATCTCTGGTAATGCAAACTAGTCCATGAGTTAATTTCTCAAGGTGCCCTAACGCACCATAATTCGTTAGGTGGCGACTCTTCAAAACCCAAATTCGCAAAAGGAAAAGAGTTATTACCCCCATGAATTGTCGAAACCCAGACTTCTCCCCGCGGGGAGGGAAAAAGGGGGGCGTGACAGCATGGTGACTCTGTTGGGATATTTTTAGGCTCTTACCATGACGAACTTATTGTTCTGTGAATTAGTCCAAGCATGCTCTATCCCGCATACCCTTTCCCTTGTTTGAATCTAACTGTTTATTTTATGAGCATTTATGATTTCTTCATTTCCCTGAAACTAACATGTCTCTTTGTTTTCTTCTTCTGTAACTTTCTTCCAATTACTTAAATACTGCATTTATTATTTCCTTACGTGCAAATACTTGACAACGTGTTGTTATTATTGCATGTACTCCACATCATATTCCACTCGTGCGTATCAAAATCCTATAGCAACGCTTGATGAGTGGTTGCGCTCTTCCAATCTTTTACCCTTAAATTCGGAAAGGCTTACTTGCGGTAAAACTAGTCGATCAGCAGTGCAGTCGACGGTTCCGTGCCTTTCCCCCTCAAGTTGTCCGCTTGAGGGTACCAGTCTAGAACCCCATAGTAGCCTTACTCTGATTGTAATTGTGCATGCATCATGGTCAAACCTAGCCGGATTAATATGTTTTCCACATAATAATCCTATAAGACAAGCCTTATCCAAAAGTCCACCTGGGTTTCCATAATCCCAACGGACACAACCACTTTCTGTGCATTGATTTGGAGAACTAAATGCCAATATGCTAATCACGAATGTATAAATAGCCGAGTATGGTGGGGGATAAAGGACTAACCCTTTTGTTTTGAAGAAAAATGAGGCACGAAGTCCCCAGATTCGGTATGGTCAGCAACATCCCACCATTGCTACTAGATTGGTGGGAGGACCTTTCCTCGAGTGACAAGAAACATGTAAGGAAGTACTTGGGCAATCTACCGTCTCTGCTAGACATTGAGCCAAACAAGTGGTTGATCGAGGCTGCCACTTTATTCTAGGATAGTGAAAAGGCAGTGTTTCATTTCGACGGCATAGAAATGACACCACTTCTAGAGGAAATTGGAGGGCTTGCGGGATTTACTTGGGATAGCCCCGGGTTATTGGTGCCGGAGAACCGTACTGGTAAAGGGTTCTTAAACATGATGGGGTTGAAGAAAAATGTTGACTTGAAATGCCTGAAGGAATCTTACATACCCTTCGAGTATCTATATGAGAGGTACGAACATAGCAAGTCCTTCCGTAGTTACCATGACGAGATCTCTCTCACTTCTCCGGGCCGTATCCGCCGCAAAGTGTTTGTGTTCATTGTAAGCTTCCTGGTCATGATAGTGTTCCCAATGAAAAAGGAAAGAATCCACACCAGGTTGGCCATGGTCGCCAAGACTTTGATGGAGGGGATCAGTGGACAGACATACACCATAGTCCCCATGATCATAGCCGACATCTACAGGGCTCTGGAGCGCTGTCAAAGAAGGGTCCAGCATTTCGAGGGTTGTAACCTGTTGCTGCAGTTGTGGTTGCTAGAACATCTTCAAAAGGGCCAGTATCGCCAAGAACTCCCGCGAAGGGGTTGGAATAACCATATTTCCTTCCATCACCCTAAGCAGATGACCTACATTTCGGATAGGTTTTCTCAGCCGGAGAGTGCCAAAGAGTGGGTGGAATTCTTCGACAACCTGACTGAGGAGCAAGTGCAATGGATGTTTGAATGGTTCCCGACAGATGAATTCATCATCAGGTCCAGAGACGCTCCACACCTGGTGTTGATTGGGTTGAGAGGGATATACCCTTATGTCCCTATCCGAGTTATGAGGCAAGCAGGCAGGAAATAGGTTGTGCCAAGGGTTGCCAAGATGAGTCATTTCAGAGCAGACGTTCAAGACGACGACGTCCCTTACAAGTGCCAAGCCCAGCATATGTGGCACTGCAAAATCATTGTGGAAAAGAACACCATTGAGCCCGACAGGTATCATGCAGGGTGTGAACCTCTCTACTCGGCCTGGTTAGAAGACAATCTAAAAGGAATAGTGATGCCAGGAGCCGGGCGAGGGAACAAAATCATAGACGAAGAAGCTGAAGCTCAAGTCAAGTACAACAGGTTGCGTAAGAGGGTCCACGACTCTGAGAATGAGCACCAGGAAATACACGAGAGGAATGTGAGATTGGTTGAGAAATGGAAAGAAATGTCGATCACCTCCAACAGGAAGCTGGAGTATCTGGAGCGAGGAATAGTGGATCTGGAGGGGAAGGTCATAAAAAGGATTGAGGATTGCCAGAACGTTGAAGGAGCTGAAGGAGGACATCTAGCCAAAGCATACTTGCTGCTGGGTCTGCGCGAGCTGGGAGACTTGTACGATGGAGTCAGGAAGATAGAATCTGGGGAAGGTCTTTCTGGGACCAAATAGGCTAGATTTACTTGCTTTCCTAAAATGTAATAAGGCCAAGTGCCAGTAGTGACTTATCTTTTTATTTATCTTAGTGTCATTTTGGGATTCGTCTATTTTTCATAATATGAAATGAGGCATTTGTTGGCATCTTAAGTTCTTAAAATCTATTTGTCGCTAGGACTACCTCGAGCACAACGAAGCTACCAAATTAGGACGCGAATTTACATTCCCGCAATATGTGTTTAAATACCGCAAACTTTTCAGAACCCTTACTGAGACGTGTTTACGGACCACAAAAGCCTTCAATATATTTTCAAGCAGAAGGAGTTGAACCTGAGACAGAGAAGATGGCTATAGTTACTCAAGGATTATGACATTGATATTCTCTATCACCTGGGAAAGGCTAATGTTGTGGCAGATGCTCTTAGTCGAAAATCTATGGGAAGTTTGGCTCGTTTGGGGGCAAATCAGAGGCCTTTGGCCCGGGAGGTTCATTAATTGGCCAGTTTGGGAGTTTGCCTTGTGGACTCTAATGATGGAGGGGTAATTGTGCAGAATAGGGCTGAATCGTCGCTTGTGGCGGAGGTGAAAGAGAAGCAATTCAACGACCCATTGTTAGCACAACTGAAAGAGGGGATTCATAAACAGAAGACCACAGCTTTTTCCCTTGTCATGGATGATGGTACCCTACGGTACCGAGGCCGCATATGTGTTCCGAATATTGATGGTCTTCGGGAAAGGATCATGGCAGAAGCTCACACTTCTAGGTATTCCGTGCACCCAGGTTCTATGAAAATGTATCATGATCTTAAGGAAGTTTATTGGTTGAACAACATGAAAAGGGATGTGGCGGACTTTATGGATAGATGTCCGAACTGCCAGCAAGTGAAGGCCGAACATCAAAGACCCGCAGGGTTCGCTCAAAGCATAGAAATTACGATGTGGAAATGGGAGATGATCAACATGGATTTTGTGGTCGGGTTACCGCGCACTCTGCGCAAGTTTGACTCAATTTGGGTGATTGTGGATCGACTCACGAAATCAGTGCACTTCTTGCCAGTCAAATCTACCGACACAGCGAAACAGTATGCTCAGTTGTATATCAAGGAAATAGTCAGGTTGCATGGTACTCCAGTCTCAATCATTTCAGATCAAGGGGCTCAGTTCATGGACAACTTTTGAAAGAAATTTCAGCAAGGTTTGGGCACGCAGGTAAATCTTAGCAAGGCTTTTCACCCTCAGACCGACGGGCAAGCAGAGCGGACTATTCAGACGCTCGAGGACATGTTGCGTGCTTGTGTTCGTGACTTCAAGGGTAGCTGGGATGACCATTTGCCGCTCATAGAATTCTCTTATAACAATAGCTTTCATGCTAGTATCCAGATGGCGCCATTTGAGGCATTGTATGGTAGGAGATGTAGGTCTCCCATTGGGTGGTTCGAGGTTGGAGAAGCTGAATTGATAGGGCCGAACCTTGTGCACCAGGCCACGGAGAAATTCAAAATTATTCAGGAAAGGTTAAAAACTGCTCAGAGTCACCAAAAGTCTTATTCGGGCGTTCGTCGCAGAGATTTGGAGTTCAAGTAAGATGATTGGGTATTTCTGAAGGTTTCTCCCATGAAGGGTATCATGCGGTTTGGGAAGAAAGGAAAATTGAGTCCAAGGTATGTCGGACCGTACGAAATCATTCGGAGGATTGGTCAGGTGGCGTACAAGCTCGAGCTGCCACTCGAGATGTCATTGGTACACCCAGTCTTCCATGTGTCTATGTTGAAGAAGGTAGTAGGAGATCCATCCACTATTATGCCAGTTGAAACTATTGAGGTTAATGAAGAACTGTCATATGAAGAAGTTCCAGTTGCCATTCTCGACAGGCAAGTTCGAAAATTGAGGAATAAGGAAATTGCCTCCGTAAAAGTGTTATGGCGAAACTAGCAGGTTGAGGAAGCCACTTGGGAAGCCGAGGAAGAAATGAGAAAGAAGTACCTACATTTGTTTGTATAGCCATGTAATAGCTTTTTTTATGCATTTGGTCTCTAGGAATTCTTATCTTTTGATTTGATCTATGTAAAACTGTTCTGTCTTGGTCATATGTTGCCTATGTGGCCATGGTTGGTGTTGTACAAGTTACGTTGTGTCGGTGGAAAGGCCTAGTTGCAAAGGAAACTCTGGCGAAATTTTTGAAAATTTAGGGAGTTGGCCAAATTTGTGGCTGTGAATATGTTTCATGTTGTGAAGAGCTGAAGTTGCATAAAAATTTCTAATAAGTGACCCTTGATCCTCATTCGAGGATGAATGATCTTAAGTGGGGGAGGATGAAGGCCCCGTGAAAATCTCTACTCAAAACCCGAAAGCTCGTAGTGCCAAGTTAGGTATATGTGTTAGAGATTGGTAAAATCCCTCGCGGTGAGCTTGCTCGCCGCGGTTCGGACCCTTTTGACTAATCTATGCATTAAAAAGTTAAGGAATAACGTTTTCCAGAAAAGTGCGTTTTTGCGATCCATTATGCGATCGCAGGATAGCTATGCGGACCGCATAGTCGTCGCAGAGTCAGGCAGTGTGATGGTTAATTTGAGGTCAACTGTGCGGCCAATTATGCGATCGCATAATCACTATGCTGGCCGCATTGTCATCGCATAATTCCCTTGGAATTTTGTAAGGGGCAGTTCTGCGGTGCATTATGCGACCGCAGAACAGGTATGCGGACTGCATTTCTGTCGCATACCCAGTCAGTGTGTTCAGGTTTTGGGGCCATTTTTGCGGTCCATTCTGCGGGCCGCATGTCCATTATGCGATTGCATATGCGATCGCAGATCGTGTCAGGGCTCCTATATTCTAACTTTTAAAACCCGACCCCTTTCCATTAAAAACACCCCATTAGACCATTTTTCTGTTATTTTCACTGCATATAGAGTGAGAGGGGAGGTTCTAGAGAGAGAGGGAGTGATCTTCATCAAGTCCCCACTCAACCCTTGCCCCAAATCCTTGAAGATTGTCAAGTGAAATTGCTAGGTCTTCACCCTAAGAGGTAAGAACTTGTACCCTCACCTATAATTTTGAAATTTCTATTAAAATAAGTGATTAGCAAGTGGGTTCATGGGTATAAGGGCTTTAATCTTGCATGCATAAAAGATAATGGGGTATGGGGAGGTTGTGAACCAAAAGGATAGCAATTGTGGTATAGGATGATGAAAATCCCTCACAAAAGGGTCCTAGAATCATTGTGCACACTTAGTGCTTTGTAATATGCTCAAATGAGCTAGAATCCTAATCATGTCTCTAATTCTTGGTTCAATTTGCAATTCTTATAAAATAGATTGAAGTGCTAAGGGTCCCGAAATTTATTATAAAGATTTAAGGAAAGCTCCATTGAGGTATGTATGGCTAAAACCCCCTCATCTTAGAAAGTGAGCTTCCATGGTGCCTGTGCAATTGTTGTAAGTTCGAAAGTTAATTGATGCAGTACTTGTTATGTCAAATGAATTGATGTTGTGAAAATGTATGTGGAAAGTACCTCTTCATGTGTTTTATGTGTTATTCTTTGTAAATGGAGGATGTGTGGAGAACATGATCTATGTGCTAAATGCTTAAATGTCAAGTCAAGGTTACTTTGGGACTAATATGCCGAACTAGATGAATTCCTCTCTATGCTTATGACTTAAATTGCTTTTATATGTGCCTATGGTCTTAAGTGAGGTAAATGTTGAAAATGGGAACAATGTAAAACATGAGTTATGGAATGTGGTAATTGTGGCCCCAACTGCCGATGAACTAATACATGTGTAACTAAAGATTGGAGTAAGATGATTAACGGAAAATGGTAACGTCTCGGGGAGACGGCTTAGTCGATCGGGCCGTGATCGGACACCATATTATACACACATGGTGGTAATGTATTGATGGTCGAAACTGGAAAGTGAGAATGAAATAATGATAACGTCTCGGGGAGACGGCTTAGCCGATCGGGCCGTGATCGGACACCGCTCAAGGAAGCGGTGGTAATGTGGATAATGATGCAACAATATGGGATGCTCCAATCTAAAATATCAGAAACTATGCGGAAACCATGTGAACCTCTTATATTGTTGACGTGGTGCTTATTTGAAACTTTGTTGTCTTTACAATTTCCTCTTTTACTCTTGTATGGTTGTTATTTCTAACAGGATGGTGTTTAGTTGTACATACTAGTACTATTCCATGGTACTAACGTCCCTTTTGCCGGGGGCGCTACATTTTTAAATGAATGTAGGTGGCTCCATACAGATAGTGCCGATCACGCATAGCGGAGCATCCTCCTCTCAAAGTCTTGGTGAGCCCCTTTCTCCTTCAAGTGGTTATGTTGTACATCTTTTGTTATAGATATCCACTTTTGAGGTATAGCTGGGGCCTTGTTGCTGGCGTTATCATTATTGTCTTTTGTATCCTTAGAGGCTCCGTAGACGTTTGTGTGGGTTATGTACGGATGTTGGATGGGTCAATGAACCTTGTTGTAACTTTGTACTCTAGCTCTTCTAAACTATAACTGTATGAAATCTTGAAAACTTAACCCATGATTTAAGGTTTGTGGCATGAAAATGATTTAACAATGTGAATGTTCAAATTTTGCTATTGTCTAAATAAATGATAGCGTGGTTCCCTTAACCGTATTGACTTGGGGTAGAAAAGTATTAATAAGGCTTGCTCAGTTGGGGTTCACTCGAGTGAGCGCCGGTCGTGCCTCCCGAGGTTGGGGCGTGATAATAAGACCATTATGCCTCTGATTAATATCATGAAATAAACTTTACCAACTTACGTATTTTTGAGACCCATGAACAGATGTTTAAATAATATGACACATGGGAAATCTAGAACATAAGTATCTCTAGTATTTCTATGAATAGAGTCATTTATGGAAGTTGTGCATTTGCTCGTTACGTTCATGTCGTATAGATCATGCCAAAATAAAGAAGGGATAGCCTTAACATACCTGAATCGATTCCCTTGACGATACCTCTAACACGCGTCTTTTGCCAAGAACATAAAACGCCGGATCAAAGTAGGAAAAAATCCTTATGATATTCTTGAGAAAAATTGTACCAAAACTATTCCAACAAAGCAGCTACTGCTCAAACTGCACAACGTTATTCAATTCTGATTTTCATACTGGGATCCTGCTTCATCTTCAATTGTGCTACTGAAGATATAAGGAGTTATCTATTCTACTTATACCAAGAAGTGCTTTTATTAAAGTTCTCTTTTATTTTGCAAAACTTAGCATTATAACTGAAAGTATCTTAGATGGAATGATACTTGTGTAAACATTTGCTAAAGACGAAAACACGTCATAGAAAATTGCTAATATGATAGTCTATTAGTGAGAAACATTCTTTTGATATTGAAAAGGAACTTTTGGAGCTTCATTCGTATGCAAGCCTAAAGAAAGTGTCTTAATAATGATGTTGTGGTCCCCACACTTATGCATAGGAGTGGCAAACGGGCGGGTCGTGTCGGATATGGTTCGGGTCGAAAACGGGTAATGAAAAAACGGATCAATTATCCGACCCGACCCATATTTAATATGGATAAAAAACTGGTTAACCGGCGGATAATATGGGTTACCCATATTATCCATGACTTCTTGTATATGATCACTTTTGGGGCTTTACAAATGTAAAAGTTAGACCCATTGGTTATCCATTGGTTACTCATTGGTTATCCATTTTCTAAATGGATAATATGGTTCTTATCCATATTTGACCCATTTTTAAAAAGTTCATTATCCAACCCATTTTTTAGTGGATAATATGGGTGGTTAACTATTTTCTTTGAACCATTTTGCCACCCCTACTTATGCATGACTTGGCAACCTATTATTCTACATATGCCACCTATGTGTGAATTTTAAGAGTCACATTCTTGTGACTTTATGGGCTTCCACGTAATTCCCTTGTAGGGTGAATTTAAACTTTCTCCAATAATCAATTAATTAATTAGGTAATATTCCGTTACCCGGTAATTAACCAATTACCCGCATAATTAAGAATTGTCTCAAATTGCTTAAAATACTACTTGCTTTTAACACACCTCATACACCTTGCTATCATGGTCATGTGGTACCTTGTATAGTACTAGTCCATAAATATCGGGTATTTTAGCTCGGGCCGTATTTTATCCCTAATTGCAGAACTTCGACGGAATTCTTTTACTTCGATTCGCTTACCCTCTCACCTTCACGAATTAACTTATCATTTGTTTGAAATAGAGTAATACTTATAATCTCAAAATAAATCTCATTCTCGAACTTACATCGATTAACTTATGACAAAATTTTAACGTACGAAAATGCGGAATATAATATATCATTTCCGAGCTTACATCAATTTACTCATGGCGTACTTCCCCTTACGAAAACATGGGGTGTAACATGAGAATTCTCGTTTGAATTCTTGAAGACGCTTATGAGATCTTGTTGAATTATGAAGATGCTATGAAAATCTCCATGTTACTCATTAATATGCATCTCACTTTTAAGTTAGAGAGGTCTTATACCTTAGTGGGTGTGGACCCCACTAAGGTGATAACTAAGCCTTTAAAATGACACCTTATCAAGTGACTTTAAGAGTAATGGGGGGGGGG
>NC_031990.1:54702705-54771256 GCF_001879085.1 Nicotiana attenuata | reverse complement strand
GGGGGGGGGGGGGGGGAAGGGGAATTAGGCTAATCAAAATGTCATAATTATTTAGTTAATCTTCCCCCAAATATCATTAATTACTCAATTTCTCACATAATCAAGAATTATCTTAAATTACTTAAAATACTACTCACTTTTAACACACTTTCTATACCCTACTATCATGGTCATGTGGTACCTTGTATGGCACAAGTCCATAAATACCGAGTATTATAGCTTAGACCGTATTTTGTCCCAAAAATATCAAACTTTGACGATATTCATTTTTTTCGACTCGCTTACCCTCTCACCTTCACAAATTTACTTATCACTTATTTTTAAATAGCATAAATGCTTATAACATCAAAATAATCTCATTCCCGAGCTTACGTCTATTAACTTACGACGAAACTTCAACGTACGAAAATGAGGGATGTAACATCTCATTTCCGAGCATATATCAATTTATTTATGGCGTACTTTCACATACGAAAATATGGGGTGTAACATCATTCCTTTTTCCTCCAGCTTTTAGCCAATCTTGTGACTATTGCTACATTTTATCATGCAGCCTGTACGACTCTGACTTTGTAAGTGCGCTTATGCGACTCTTATCTCCTTTTTCCTCCAGCTTTTAGCCAATCTCTAGGCCTCACTTTGTAAACATATACAGAGCATAATAAGATGTCCCTCTAGGCATCTATAGGTATACTGAAGTTCTTCGCTCGATAGTTTGTCGAACTTATGAATATTGTTATATCTTTATTTCATAAACCTGGTTGTTCGTCCGTATGACTTTAATGCATCTAGGTAGGTCATAATATACCATAACATCTCGCTTCTTATCATAGATGTATAAATCCAAGTCCTTCAATGCTTCCTTATTATTGTTCATCTAAAGGATGGAATCCTTTATCTCCTCTCATACGTTGGAACTTTATCCATCTATTGTCGACTCACCTTAACGTTGATCTATAATCTACCACTGATAATTTGACCTCTTATGTAACACTGCCGCTAGGGCTCACTTCTCATCGAGGACATCTATAGTAATTAGACTGATCCACCTAGGGGCGATACTATACTTCCATAACCGTATTTTATAACATCCCAATGTGATTCACTTATGTGGTTATTTTAATCCTATACAATTCTTCAAATCCCTTTTTTTCTTCTTTTTCAAATCATTACCCAATCGAAGGCCCAAACGTAATCCTTTATTTCTCATAATTACACCCTCATTCTATTACCAGGGCAGCATTCCATCTCTTCTAAATGCTACAAGTCTTAGACCCCTTTGAGTCCATTCAGGCTATGCTGAGCTTTCTACAACTTAGAGAAACCATCAGCTCTCTTGTTTTCATGGACTTAATCCTGAGGACTTATTCATTCTCATAACCTTCTCACTCGCCCTTTCTTATCCTTACTCCTGTTTAAAACCTTGTCAGTTTACCATACTTTAGCTTGTGACCGATTTCCTTATGCTTTTCTGGAACATCAAGCGAGACATCACATCGTCTCTACTCTTCTTTTACTCTCTTAACTAGACCTCTCGATACCTACAAACCATAGGCTGGAAGATATGCCACTGAAGATGCTGCTATCATTCCTGGATATTGAATCCCAGCGCTTCTAGCCTTCTATCCGAAGTATGGACTATTCACAACCTTCTGCATTTGAGTATCTCGTACGTTGTTTACCTTTACCTTACTTACCTTAAAGTCTTATATCATATCTTCTATCTCTTTCATGGCTTCCCTTCCACATAGGTATAAATCTTGAATTTCTATTATAATACTGCACATCTTTACATGATTTGGTGAGAGCTTCATACTGACCTTTTATGAGGCTGGTACTTCTCTAACTGGCTTTATCATAGAGCTGTTATAAAATATGGCTACTATATTGTCTCTGTTGTACCTATGATATTAAGAGTGATTCTGCAATGTTCTCAATCACGATGTCCATAATTTTCTGGGTCCAATAATCAAACTCCTGATTTACTTAGTTGATGTAACTCTTTAGTTTCCTCTTTCCTCTAATCAACCTTTATGTAGGCTTAAGCTATATTCTGACCTGCGGCTCATGGTATTAGTTATTACTTTAGCCCTTCATGGACGCTATGGAATATCCATGATACAATCTTCTAACGATTCAATCCTTTGTCTATGACCTGGGCTCAATTATTTCTTTTAACTTATACCGGAATCTTCTACGGCTCTATGATTGTCAACCTATTTGTCGCATGGATAATACTCCGAACTCTTAAGTGCGTTCATACCGTAACTAACTCTGGATCATTGATCGAATAATTCTTTTCGTTCCTTCTCAGCTTTATTTAAACGTAAGATATTACTTTTTCTGGTCTTTCCGCCCCTTGTTGCGTGCATACTTAGCTTATCTTAGTTCCCACGCATGCCGGAGTCTTCGTTCAACTCATATAATCTCGGATATTACTTTTGATTTTACTTCCCGTTTATTAGCCACGGTAGGTGCCACTTTCTTTTGGAGTTCTTACAATGTTTTTGTAAGACTGTTGTTACGCGACCATTTCCTCTTTAGGCCATTGTGCTTAGGTTGCAGCCTTCTTCCTTACTTCCTCAGCTAGTATTTCGTGTAGTACTTAGGGAGACCTTCTGGCTCTTTTAAAGTTACAAGCTTGTTATATCGCTTACCCGACAGAATTTTTGATGTTCGTACTCACCTATTATTGTCCTTAGTAACTTACCTCCACACTCATGTGCTCGTACGGTTGCTTTTGAACGGAAATTTTGACTGTCTTCCCAGTGGACTCTCTTTTATTTCCTTAACACTCATACGGTATCTTTAACTACCCCAACTCCTATCTGAATATTTCTCAAGGTCACGACGCCATATCTGCGAGACCGAATTCCCCATGTTGGGGTTTACTCTGTTTATCTTGCACGATCTATTGGTTTGTCTATATCCTCTTGTCTAGCCATAACTAGGCCCTTCCTGAATCAACTACTAACTACTCGTTGGCCCATTCTCATATCAATATTCCGCGTAATCCCCCTTGGATCATTTCCTTTGTCTTAACATATGTCCTGCACTAGCTCCTTATCTATCAATAACATCTCAGGCAAGAACCCTCACTTACTCTCCTTCACGTCGTGTTTGCATTGTGTTTTGGAATCGTAGCATATCGGTAGGATTTGGATAAGTGCAATCTCATTCCTTTGTCATGTTTATCGCACTCTTCCTTTACTATTCCATAATTACTAGAACTTCTTAATTCTGACTTAATGCCATATTACTCCTTATTCCCCCCCCCCCCCTCTTTAGGGAGGTACTAAGAGTTGGAGCCACTACGATCTACCTATAGATGTTTTACCTTTTCATCTTCGGTGTCTTTTCACATCATCGATGACCCTTACTCTCCTTGCGGCAATCCTTCTGTACCAAGGATAACAAAATTCCTTACTTGCGAGGGTGACACTTAGTATAACTGGCACATACAGTCCCTTAAGCTTTACTTTCTCACATTGCTTGCTTTAAGGAAGCGTCTTCATGAATGACCATTCTCTAAATTTCTCATGAATCTTCTTCTGTTGTCCATTCTATTATCGCCGGAACGAAATTTAAAATTCTCGCGATAGCGACTATTATCAAATAACTAGGTCCCTAATTCATGTTTAGTTTATCTTGTTCACCAGCCCATACTGATTTCTATTACTCTGAAGTCTAACTTTCCTTCTGGTAGTCACGTTGGAGTCACGAGCTTACTTCTCGAAATGAGGATATGACTTTATGGCCTATATTCTTTTGTCTCAAGGCCTGTCACCTCTCGTCTTTTCCTTCACTTAAATATAGACTCTGTAATACTGTCATTCATTTCAATTTTTTTAATCTTCCATTGTCATCCATGTATCACATCTTACTCATAATGCTTCATTAACTCTCTTCTTTTTTTCCCTTCTAACATTTTTGTCTATCACTTTATTCTGAAAACTTCAATAAGACATTCTTTTGCTTTTAGCTCCCCTTGCTCCATCCATTGGCTCTTCTGGTTGCCTAACATTCTCTCTCTACTATGGACGGGAGCCATACTAAGGTAATTTTTATCCCTTCCAGGATTCCAATGCCTATCGTTGTAGTACTCATATCTAGCTATACTATTTTAGAGTGCACCATCTGGGTGTCTCACAAGGAGATCTATTAGCACATTTGCAATATCCTCCAGAAATGTCAGCTAACGCAAACAATCCATCCACCATTTTGGGTTACTCTAACCCCAGCCGAATCCTAATACAAGTCCTTCTCTTATACTACTTTTTTAGCCCCCATAGGGCATAAATGAAAGGGGTGTGGCCAATTGTACATACCTCTGTTATTGTTGAAGGTAACTCAAAAGGCTTATATTCCTCTGCCTGAATTGTAAATACTGATAATCTTCATTAACTGGGCGTCTCGTACCCTTCTTCATCTTGCTTCTTTTACTTGTTGAAACTTGTATCTATATTCTGAATCTTTCATTGCCTCTGACTCAACTCTTCGATAGCCACATTCAATCTCTTACCAACTGTCTTTCTGGATGTAGGTATCGTCTTATTACGAATAACATAGAATTTTAGGAATTTGAATTTCTACGACTGAGCTCTACCAAACGATCTAGAGTAAGAAGAAAGAGTGACAGTCCTATATGCCATGTAGCCTCCTGCTTATAATTGTGCTGCACAACACACCCATAAACAAGACTCTACTAGACACATTTGTAGACTCCTTAGGACAGAACTGCTCTGATACCACTTTTTTCACGACCCAAACCGATGGGCCGCGACGGGCCCCCCGGTACCTTACTCAACCGAATATCAAAGTAACGTATCTTTCATGTCATACTATCATAGGTAAATGAGTCGGAGAGGCAGTCGTGAGATAAGGAGAATAAACATGAGAGAATACTCGACATAGAACGACCCAACCTAATATAGAAACTTGCATACGCGACATACGGGCCTATAAGGCCAATATGATCATTTGTAAACTCAAAACATAGGCCGACAAGGCCATACAAGTATCCATATACATGATATTTGTCTACAAGCCTCTAAGAGTACATAAATATCACAAAGGTCGGGACTGGGCCCGCCATACCAATCAATACATGTCCTAATTATACTAACCAAATAAGCAACTCCGGAGCAAATGGAGCGCACCAACACCTTCCGCTGAGCTGATAGCCTACTTGGAGCACTCTCAACCTGTCTATCGAGACTGGAGGCATAAAATTCAGTGTCCCCAGGCAAAAGGGATGGCAGTACAAATAATGTACCGAGTATGTAAGGAATGAAAATCATTAAATAATAGAGATGAGAGAAACACAGAGTAAAAGACTCGACATGTAAGTCTGAATAACTCTGTGAATTATTTAATATTTATAATGTCATGCATATGCATATAAATGTCATGCCATGAATGGGTATATGCGTTCATAACATTATCAAGCCTCTGAGGGCATCCCATCATATCATCTCGGCCACTGTGGGCAAATCATCAACGTATACCAGTATTTTCAATAATCCATACTTGTAGGAATGAAATACTATATATTCCTCCACCAAGTGATAAATGATTGATTACAAATATTTAGGATATATTTTTCTTTTCTCTATAAAGGCATCAGGTGGTGGTGCGTATATAACGCCATCTGGTCATGGGTCAATGTGCTTGTATAAAAGAATGCAATGCGTGACAAGTACGTCAATAAAATCTTTCGGAATGTCATAAGACCATATGCCTCTGATTAGTATCATGAAATAAACTTTATCAACTTACATATTTTCTGATACCCATGAACAGATGATAGAATAATAGGACACATGAGAAATCAAGAACATAGGCATCTCTAGTATTTATATGAATAGAGTCATTTATGGAAATTGTGCATTTGCTCGTTTAGTTTGTATCGTACAGATCACGCCAAAAGGAAATAATGGATAGCCTTAACATACCTGAGCTGGTTCTCTGGACAGTCCCTCTAACACAAGAAAATTGCAGCAAAATACGTGACGGCAGGATCGGAGTAGGAAAAAATCCGTATGATATTCTTGAGAAGGATTGCACCGTATTCCCTTAAAATTGCAAAATATCACATTGCTAAAATACTAAGAATTCTCGTTTGAATTCTTGAAGACTCTTATGAGATCTTGTTGAATTGTGAAGATGCTATGAAAAATCTTTACTTTACTCATGAATATGCATCTCTCTTTTAAGTTAGAGAGGTCTTATACCTTAGTGGGTGTGGAACCACTAAGGTGATGACTAAGCCTTTAAAAAGAAACCATATCAAGTGACTTTAAGAGTCATCATTTTGGCAAAGTTTGCTGCCACGTTTGGGGGGATTAGGCAAATCAAAATGTCATAATTATTTAGCTAATCTTCCCCCAAATATCATTAATTACCCAATTGCCCACATAATCAAGAATTATCTCAAATTACTTGAAAAACTACTCACTTTTAACACACTCTCTGTACTCTACTATCATGGTCATGTGGTATCTTGTATGACACAAGTCCATAAATACCGGATATTATAGCTTAGACCATTTTTTGTCCTAAAATGTCAAACTTTGATAAAATTCATTTTCTTCGACTCGCTTACCCTCTCACCTTCACGAATTTACTTATCACATGTTTTTAAATAGCATAAATGCTTATAACCTCAAAATAATCTCATTCTCGAGCTTACGTCGATTAACTTACGACGAAAATGCGGGATGTAACATCTCATTTCCGAGCTTATATTAATTTATTTATAGCGTACTTTCACGTACAAATATATGGGGTGTAACACAACCTCAACCCGAACAAATTCCGGGTAGATTCCACTTGAGAGATGAATCCTTATCCATAGCTAGTTCTTTTGAGGGTTCGGAAGAGGGTAGCCAAGATTCTGAGCCCTCTTCCTCGCATGTCGCGGCTGCACCAATGGATTTAGATGATAATGATGATGTCCTAGATGATCGTAGAGGGGGCGACACTACAGTGAGAGGTTTAGAGAGGTCAAAGAAGAAGGAGTTATGGGAGGATCGATTTGTAAGCTTGACTGCTTTTGCACGGTTAAGAGAGTGGTGGCCCTAGAGATCACTCACACTTGACTTATAGTTCTTAATGAAGGACTTGGACATTCACAATCCAAATGTCCTTAGACAGTTCCAGGAGCGAAAGGGATGGAAATGGTTTACCCACAGTGTCATCGATGCAAATGAGCACTTGGTTAAAGAATTTTATGCCAACGTGGCTTACATAAAGAAGGGTACCAAGATAACAAAGGTGAGAAATCTGAAAGTCAGATTTGACTCCTGCGCTTTGAACACATACGTAGGCTTTGAAGAAGTAGAGGCAGTCCAGTATTTGGAAAAACTTGTTATGGGTGATGCAGCTCGCCCGTAGCTAGCCGAGATATTGGCTGCTCGAGGACCACCACTACTGTGGATCACCGCAGGGGTTCCTATCCTCCGGGCCACCCTAAATTTTGGAGCTAAAGGGTCATAGACCTTCGTGTGCAGCCGTATTGATCCGTGCTTGAATGAGAACAACCTTCCACTTCCCTGAGCAGTTCTGGTGGCTTTTATTATGGCTGGGTAGCCGATCAATGTGGGTGCCATCATGTCCACCAATATCACATTAGCTGTCCAAAAATGTGAAAGATCATACCCTTATCCAAACTTCCTCACAGAGTATTTCAATGATCAAAAGGTGGAGCCGAGGCAGTATGATACAACAGTAAAGGTCAAGAAGCCCTTCTCTTGGTACCACATGCAGGGTGCTGACAACCTAAAGTTCAAGGGTAGAGCAGCTACCTCCGCTGGCCAGTCTGAGGAGCCAATGGTAGTGGTTACTAATTCAGCTACTGAGCCCTCTAAAACTTCCATGCCTTCCACAGCAGTAGGTCCTTCCACCAAGACAGCTGACTTGCCACCACCTCCACCTACTAGACCATCTGCATCTGTGTCAGTGCCTGTATCTTCCACATATCTACTAACTGCGCTGCGAGTCTCCCAAATATTGGCAAGTCTCAACAACTGGATGCAGACAACTACTTTAAAGCTGTCTGACATATCCAATGTTGTTGCACCACAGTCCTCTAACCTAGCAGTACCTCAGGTCCTCCGTCAGTGGAGAAAACATTGTCAAAGATTTTGAAAAATCTAAAGACCATTATGGAGACTCTGGTGGCTCATGGGGAAGTCATTGAGGATTTGGGGAAGCAAGCGAAGAAGATGCGGAAGTCTCAAGCATCGAAGAAGTTTGGATAGGTTGAGAAAAGAAGTTGCCAAGATCGCATCCGTAGGAGATCTACCACTTGACCTTCTTATGTAGACATCACCAGCAGTACTAGCAGTACCCGAGGCATCACAAGCAGCAGTTGGCCAGTCTGAAGAGCCATACGTTGCTGCCAACACCGCTGAGGAGATGATCCAGATGTTCACCAACCCTGCTGTTCCTCAGCCAGGTGATGATGAGATATAGTTAGAGGAGACCGAGGGTTCTGAGGATGCCATGCAGACTGAGACCACATAGGGAGTTCTCTTAACTATCAACCCTTCCTTGTTCTTATCTTTGTTAAGCATTGAGGACAATGCTTATTTTTATTCAGGGGGTGGTCTATTTTGGGATGATTCATTATGACATTAACTTTGGCATGTAATAACTCTAATACTCTTTTTCTTTTATCTTTATTTTCTCTTTGGTTATGTATATATTCTTCCCTTTCAATTGATGTATATATTTATTCCCCTTTGGTTTGTATATTCATTTGTCTTACTCTCTGTAGTTTATTTCATAGCTTCTTTAGTTGTTTTCTTAGTAGTATAACTTCTTATTTACATTAATAGCTTCTTTTTGATTTGTTAGATTCTATTTATGATTAGGTGAGCAATAAGCCTTTCATTTTCTTAACGCCACGGTTCTTTCCAAAGGTGGGTTTTGTGTGAACCGGGTGGCTCTTCCCAACAATGGATGACTTGACAACCTTCATAAGGGATTGAGTCTGTTTTTTTATTTTTTATGTTTAGGTAATAACAGTAGTAATGAATAAAAGGGTGTCAAGCATGTTTCACTTGGTACCAACACATTTACCTACGGCCAAATGGTTAAAAACAAGTTGTTAGCAAATAATAGCTCTAGTTGTGACCTTTTGACTCTTGTGTTGACTTAAGCGGTCATCGAGTGACTCAGTCGAGCCATTTGTGATTCTCAATATTTGATTAGGGTTGTTATGGGCCCTCGACTCCGTTCTCTTTAGCAATCTAGAAGCGTGAGAGGTGAGATATTTAGTTTCAAGCCCAAATACCCGTGCTAATAGTCTAGAACTTGCCCCAAATGTTTTTTTAGGCGAAATTCTAAGTGTAGCTTGGCTTGAGAAATGATTGTAGGCTCTCCTTGATCCACTTTGAAATCTTCCATAGCCTACCAATGTAATATCCCTAGTCAACCCATTTGAGCCTGAGCCCTTTTTTATTCAATAACCACGTTACAAGCCTTTATCCGTTTTGTAATGACCCTCTCTTGGCACCCGACCTTTCCTTAGCATTCTTGAAACAACTGACTAAAGCATAAGTTTGGGGGAGAGAAGAGGAGTTTGAAAGTGATATTAAGGTACAAATAAGAGGAAAGAAATGAAGAAAAGGGAAGTCAAAGAAAATAAAAGAAAGAAAGAACAAAAAGAAAAATGCCAAAAAGAAAGTGAATAAAGTAAAAAGCTGAAGGGATCCAAAGAAAAACAAAGATGAAAGGCATGCGGTAAATAGAGAAGGAGAAAAATGAATATCATAACCAAGAAAGAGTGACGTTACGTCTCTCTAGTTCCCCAGAGGAAAAAGAAAAATGACTCAAAGAGTTGATAAAGTATGAGCAAGAAAGAGAAAATGGGGTGCTTAAGGAAAGGTGAACTCATTCTACTCCAACAAGTCCTACATTGGTCCAAAAGCCTTCATTACATCCCAAAAAAGCCCTACATGATTGCAAGTTGACTGAGCTTACATTAGTGGTGATTTACATGAGGGGCAAGCATATGGTACTTAGAGCCGGACTTGTGACATTCTCTTGAGAGAGATGAGCGAACTTTTCACTATCCTTGCATTGAGTGTTACATTCTAAAGAGAGATATGCTAACGGAGAGTAGAGGAGGAGGAGTTTGGGATCCACAATGACCTACACAACAGAGAGATTTTCCTTGATGAATAGAGTCAACTCTTGATGCTCTAGTGTCACATTAGAGCAATAATGGCAGTGGTGGTGGTGGCGGCGCAGTAGTGGTGGTGGTGGCGGTGCAGCAGTGGTGGTAGTAGAGGCACGGAACAGTGGTAGCGACGGCTTAGGCGTGAGAGAGAAGAGGTGGGGCTTCATTATTTGAGGGTGGGTGACTTGATTTTTGGTGGGATTAGGCCAAAATCTGTGGGGAAGGGAGATGGATGAGAGGTAGAAGAGAGAGAGATAAAGATGAAAATGGGGGACTTTCCCGTCTGGGCTGGTCTAATTAAGAAATTTCTGACCGACTTCAGTCGGTAAAGTTAAAAAATGGTTGACTCTATAACCTCACCAATACCGACCGAATTTGGTCGGTTTTATTTAATTCATATAAATAGATTTTATATAAATAATATCTAATACTTAATACATACATACACACACACACACACATATATATATATATATATATATATATATATATATATATATATATATATATATGTGCGTGTGTGTGTGTGTAATTTAAAAAACATATACACACACACACATGTATATATATATATATATACACACACACACACACACTATATATATATAGTAAGATTTAATCGAAAATTAATTTAAAAAAATACATACATATATAGTGTAAGTTTTTTTAAATTACTTTTCTGTAACGTCCTGGCCGGTCGTTTTGAGAATTAACGCCTCGAATCCCTACTAATTACTTTCCCCGTATCTTTTTCTACTATTGTCACTTGCCGGGGTGATTCGTTTTGAATTTCGGAGTGTTTTGGGACACTTAGTCCCTAAATGAGAGCTTAAGTCTTAGAATTTGGACCGTAGTTGGAACAGTGTGAAGGCGGCTCCGAAATAGAATTTCGTCAATTTCGTTAGCTTCGTTGGGTTATTTTAGGCTTAGGGCATGTCCGGATGGTGTTTTGGAGGTCCGTAGCTCATTTAGGCTTGAAATGGCGAAAGTTGAATTTTTGGAGTTTTGGGCCGATAGTGGAATTTTTGATATTGGGGTCGGAATCTGATTTCGGAAGTTGGAGTAGGTCCATAGTGTTGAATATGATTTGTGTGCAAAAGTTGGGGTCAATCGGACGTGGTTTGATAGGTTTCGGCATTGAGTGTGGAAATTTGAAGTTTCAAGTTCATTAAATTTGGATTGGAGGGTGATTTGTGTTTTTAGCGTTGTTTGAGGTGATTTGAGGGCTCGACTAAGTTCGTATGCTGTTTTAGGATTGGTTGGTGTCACTATCCAAAATTCACTAGTCGTGATGGCACCTAAGCCAACCCGTTAGGTAAGCAAACTAATAACTATCCAATTTCCAATAATGTTAATTAAACAATTAAACAAATAAATTATCTGGTTCTATTACATTTCCCAAGGACTGGTAGTACAAATCATGAGCTTCCAAGAATAGAGTTTAGAAAGCTGATATGAAGAAAGTAAATCATATGTTTGACAGATACATAAACAGAGTTTAAAATTCTAAGGCTACCATGAACAAGAGGCAGCTACAGCAGGGACACACGTACATCTTCCAATTCAGCTACAAGCGAACACATCAACATCGGCATCCGAAGTCTGCATGTAATGTGTAGGAAGTATAGTATGAGTACAACCGACCCCATGTACTCAATAGGTAATAAACCTAAACTTAGGTTGAAAGCAGTGAGGAGCTGGAACATAGGTCGGGTCAAACACCAATAACCAATAACAATTCATAACAGTGTAAAGCAAGTATATAAAGAAATAGCTTAGAGATAGAATGCTCGGCCTTTCCATATTTTTTTGAAAAAAGTAGTTCCGCCTTTCAAGAATGTCGATGAAAACCCAAATTCTATACCGATAACATCATGAAATATGAGATAGTTTGAAAACTGTATTTCTTTTTCAGAAAATCATTTTTCACAATAAATAAGATGTTTCATTTTTCTTTCCAGATAGCAAGTGTGAGATACCACTCTATGATCACATCTCAATGTGTGTAAAATGTCATGAATGATGTGATACCGTACAGCATGAGGAAAATGCGTCTCTATGCGTGTGTGTCATATATGCATGCCAATTCCATGTATCTCAGAGATGAATCATGTACTCACACTCTTAGAGTACTCAACCTCACTACATCCCACTCAACCACTAAGTACTGTATATGGCCGAGGGAAATCCATCCCGGAACATATACAACTGACTATAAGTCACCCAGTACCGAGGATAAAGGGTAATCCAACACTGTGGAGAAATCCATCTCCACGTATCAAGTACTTCGGACAAATCCATGCCCAGGGAAAATCCTTCCCTAGATAATATATAAATGCTCAACCACTCTGTACCTTATATAGCTCATGCGGCCCAGGGAAATCCATCCCGGAACATACTCAACAATGACTATATGTCATTCGGTACTGAGGAAGAATGGAAATCCATCCCTGTGGAGAAATCCATCTCCATATATCAATACTTCGAACAAATCCATGTCCAAGGAAATCCATCCCTCAATAATATCATTCGCGCCCACTGTGGGTGTGCAGACTCCAGAGGGGCTCCTACGGCCCAAGCGCTATAACAAGCCAAACATGGCATATATCAATCAGGATCTTGTCCTGAATTTGTCGTAAATCAATAACAGATATTGCGTGCAGCCCGATCCCACAACTCTCACTCACAATCAGGCTCTCGTCCTCACTCAGTCATCAATCTCTACAGTCTCACCCATGGGCTCACAATGTCATAAAAACTGACCCGGAATAATGATATGATGGATCAATAAGTAACAAATGAGACTGAGATATTATGTGAATGCATGAATGTGGCTGAGTACGAAATATCAATGAAATTGATGAGATGACAGCAAGAAACGACCACTATGGGTCCCAACAATATCAGCATAAAGCCTAAATAGGATATCTAGCATGATATACAGCTCAATTTACTTATCACATGGTCAAAACACAGTCAACAAAGTAGGACCACTATACAGTGTCCTGGAAACAATAGAATCACCCTTCATAGGGTGCACGACCACACCCCCGTCACCTAGCATGTACATCACCTCAACATCAATCACATAGCACGTAATTCGGGGTTTCATACCCTCAGCACTAAGTTTAAAATAGTTACTTATTTGAAACACCTCGAAACCAAACAAAACTCACAAAATCCAACAACCCATTCAATTACGAGTCCGAACATACTAGTTTCACTCAAATCCGACTCCAAATCGGTGCTCAAAACTCAAAAATTCATATTATGAAACTTTAGGCCAAAACCCCCAATTTCCTCTTTCATATCATCAACCAAAAGCCAAAATTGAAGAGAGATTCATGAAATATAACCAAGAACGAGTGTAGAACACTTACCCTAATTCATATGGTGAGAATTGCTCCAAAACTCGCCTCAATCCGAGCTTGGAAATGTTAAAATGAACCAAAATTGCGAACCCTTGTATTTATCATTCTGCCCATCACTTCCACTTCTGCGGACATTAGCCGCTTCTGCGGCATTGCTTCTGCGACACGAGCTCCGCTTCTGCGGACTCCACTAGCCAACTGGCCCCTTACACCTGCGAGTCCACATCCGCTTCTGCGCATCCGCAGGTGCACAACCAAACACGCTCCTGCGCTATAACCTGCTCATACGCCCAAGAACTTCGCTTCTGCGGGGCCGCAGATGCGCCCCTATTCCCGCTTCTGTGATCCATTCGAACCAGGCCCTCCTCGCTTCTGCGATCAACTGTCCGCATCTGCGGACTCGCATATGCGTGCATTCTTCCGCAGATGCGGAAACACCAGAATCAGCAACCTTCAGCAACAGCAACATGAAGAAAAATGATCCGAAATCAAATTCGGAACACACCCGAGCCCCTCGGGGCTCCGCCCAAACATACCAACAAGTCACATAACATAACACGGACCTACTCGAGGCCCCAAAACACACATAACAACATCTTAAACAATGAATCACACCTCAAATCAAAATCATTGAACTTAGAAATTCAACCTTCCACAACCAATGCCGAAATCTATCAAATCACGTCCGATTGACCTCAAATTTTGCACACAAGTCACATTTGGCATTACGAACCTGCTCCCACTTTTGAAATCGAAACCCAACCCCGATATCAAAAAGTCCACTCCTGGTCTTCCAAAATTCTAACTTTCGCTATTTCAAGCCAAATTCCACTACGGACCTCCAAATTATGATCCAAACGCGCTCCTAAGTCCAAAATCACCCAACAAAGCTAACAGACCAATCAGAAATCCAATCCAAGGTCAAATACTAAAAGTCAAAACTTGGTCAAACCTTTCAAATTTAAAGCTTCTAGCTGAGAGTCATTCTTTCAAATCCATTCCGAATAACCTGAAAATCAAAACCGTCGATTCCCATAAGTCATAATACATCATGTGGAGCTACTCATGCCCGAAAACTACCAAACGAGTGCAAATGCTCAAAACAACCAGTCGGGTCGTTACATCCTCCCCCACTTAAAATACGTTCATCCTCGAACGTGCCCAGAGTTGTTCCAAAAGCCATCCAATCGCCATGTAACCTTACCATGCACATACCCGGGGATGATCCCACGTCACCCTATCCCATATAGGTCTGACAACACAACATCCTAGCCCATGAGTCTTAGAACCCAATTTCCAGCATCCAAAATTTTCTATAACATCAGAATCTCGCATATACACACTCTATAAGTCTAAACAAATTATATCCAGACATAGCCATAACTCAAGATGGAATCATATGATATACCACATAACTCAAACACTTATAACAAAAATTTCTAATCACAACAGCTGCTCAAAACAACCGAATGCCAATAATAAACCTCATATAAAACAAAGCCTCATTCTGAAATCTTCGTGCAATGCCAATGATGAAAGAAATATGCAGAAACTCATCACCATTCCTAAGATCAACCAGTCATGGAGCTCCCTTCCTTCGACAAGGACTATAGCAAATTTCTAAGTTGAATTTCAATATTATCCTTCCAACATGATGAAATCGAATCCGATAGTATTCATTCTAGGTCCTATGACCTCATCTTATCCAACACGACTACTTTAGTGACATTACACATCAATACAATCTAAAGCCACAACCCGTGCAATCTGCTCACCAATAAGCAACAATCCAACTGCACTAAAATCATGGAAAATGACTCAAATGAGAGAGTTGTACCACAAGCTCGCAAGTACCACCACAACACAATGCTAAGAACCCATCACACAGTGTAGAACCAGAACACACGAATCTAACACGAAGGATCATATCCCAACATAACTTCGCTGCAATGCGCGACCCCATCCAAACACTGGTCCACATGAAATACCTCAAGTCACAATGCTCAAAATCAACAACTATACGCAATTTGATGTCTAGTACCAAAAGTGAATCACTATAACCACGAAGAAGCAAATGACGCATTGCCACACCAGCTCGAAAGAACATAACCAATGCGCAATCAATCATGCAACACCCAAATACCCATCTCACTCAAATTCCGCTATAAAGCCCAAATAGAACCATATCATTTGTACATATAATCAACGAATCACAATCTCGCGTAGCATACAAGAGTAACTCACAATTAATCTCGGAACAGGAATAAGCTTAACAGCAACCGAATGGCACCTCCATCAACAATAGCAGTTCAGAGTCAACATATCTGACTCGATGCAGAACACGCATCCATATTGGGCCTACCAATGAACCCCGAATCAACTCTGGTCACCCACAATAGACAAATAACTCTCCAAAAGTTCACAATGACTGAATCATAGCACATATATCATCTGACTAGCTTTGCCACATCTTCACTGTTCACAACCACGAAATAACATGTTTATAAGAACTCCCAGTCTCCAAATCCAAGAGCACACGAATCACCATATCCGATCCCCACTCCACCGCCCGAATATCTAGCACATCTCCAATACTCGATCATTCCACGAGGGATACTTCTATTATTCTTCTGTGCCACCAAGCAAACTTTGAATATCAGGAGTTGATCGCGTAGGAGAGTGTCGCAGTACCAGTGAAGTATCTATAAATCAAGACACGTTGCCCCTTCTTAAATGTATACTCTTAGCAAACCATACCAAATAGTAATATCACTTACCTAGTCATCTGAACCCGTCCATGCTGCCTAAGAAATACACCGTGGCCGTGCACATGCCAAATCTCGATCCACACAACACATCGCACATACCATGCCATCCTATGATAAATACGAGAACTTTATAATACACTCTGAGTCGCAAGCAACCGCATGATCAGTTAGCCAAGAACCTTCCATTTGATCCCATCTATGAGAAAATCATAATACGCATCATATCTCGCACATCAATATGAAATATACACCTCAAATCGTGATAGAACCCTTGAGAACTCTTCGAAGCCCATTTGCACATAACCAAGCCGATAGAACTGAACCTTTCTAACTCAACCAAGCCACGCAGGTCGTCAAAACCCAAGAGTATCGCCACAAAACACCTATAGAAACTCACTACATCATAAGAACCAAAAGAACCGATCATGTTCATTACTGTGCCGATCCAACCTACTACCAAGCTGCCCTGATCCTTCGAGTTCCTTTCAAATTGCCTACAAGTTGATACTTTTCCTTGCTAGAACACTACTAACCTTAACTATAACTTGTCCCACGAACTTTAGCATAGAACCACTCCGCCCTAAGTCTCACAAGTCACTGAATTCCCTCTTAAGTATCCCAAAAGTGCCACAACCAAAATGCTTACTCTGAAGAGACTTCTTGGGAATTTAAGGTTGTTACTTTTACCTTCCTGATACTGAGTGTAGAATCCATAATGATATAGAAACACTGCAAGTCTCGACACCATCTAATGAAAAATCTCATATACCCATAAAGCATAACACAACCCTTATCTAAAATTTTCTTTGCTCGAGTCACCCTCAATCCCAACCTCTGTGAACCATAACTGATTTACCAGTATACCTTAAATCGAAACCAATACAACACATAACCGTGCAATCAACCCGTTGATAACAGACTCCCCCACTTGGCACAAAGCCAAGGAATAAAACATCTAATAACTTAAAATACACATACTATGTTGCTGTCCAAAATCACGCACTGAAATTCAAATCCTTCACAAGCTCATGTAACACAAACCATCTAACATCCCAAATCATCTGCAAATCTCGCATTCACCCTTGCAATAGTCAAGCCAACTCTCATAAACGATCCAAACTCAGATTGTACTACATATAATTCACTGGTAAAAGAGAACTCTCAACAAAACAACATAGGGATCACACAAACCTCAGGATGCCCCGCAGGAGATAACCCACCTGCTTAGCCTCAAACTAACATCTCTCTATGCCCTTCCACAGTTATAACTATTACACAATCACTTAATCTTTCTGAGTCTGAACTCATCTCACAACATGAAAATCTACTCCACCCCTCCACTACACAACATGAAAAGATCCTTCAATACACCCATAACTCGAGATTATACATCAAATCACAAAGGAAATCAAGCACCCAATTTACCTCTCAATCAAACTCTTATCGTCAAAATTAGTCTATCTGAAAACACCCATAGTCACATCATACTCATCATATAGCAATCCGACCACTCATCTAGTCACAAATTCCACTCATAGGGATGCTACCAAACATATAAATCCAAAAGCACATGCACACACAATCAACACCTCAGTGCTCAAGCTACAGTCAAAACCCGACCTCAAGTCCTCCAGACTGGCCCATCATCAACACACAGAAATGACATCTCGCGCGAATCACAAGTCGTCGATGCACAGCTGATACCGAGCGCTCAAGTGCGCATACGAATGCGTGGAAAGAATTCAAAAGATTACACTTCAAGCTAAATTAATGTCGCACGATAAGGAAAGAAAGATGGGAATTATATCCTAAATTTCTTGTAGCCTCTCGAAGATAGGTATGGACGTCATCATACCAATGCGTAAGACTCCACTAGACACTTGCTCATGACTTGTAGAACCGATGAATCTATCACGACCCAAATCCACTAGTCGTGATGGCACCTAACCCAACCCACTAGGTAAGCCAACTAATAACTATCCAATTTCCAATAATGTTAATTAAACAAATAAATTTTCTGGTTCTATAACATTCCCCAAGGACTAGTAGTACAAATCATGAGCTTCTAAGAATAGAGTTTACAAAGCTGATATGAAGAAAGTACATCATCTGTTTGACAGATACATAAACATAGTTTAAAATTCGAAGGCTACCATGAAAAAGAGGCAGCTACAGCAGGGACGGAGGTACATCTTCCAATTCAGCTACAAGCGACAACAGCAACATCGACATCCGAAGTCTGCACGCAATGTGCAGGAAGTGTAATATGATTAAAATCGACCCAATGTACTCAATAAGTAACAAACCTAAACTTAGGTTGAAAGCAGTGACAAGCTGGAACATAGGTCAGGTCCAACACCAATAACCAATAGCAGTTCATAACAGTGTAAAGAAAGTATATAAAGAAATAGCTTAGAGATAGAATACGCGGACTTTTCATATTTTCTAAAAATAGTTTTGCCCTTCAAGAATGTCGGTGAAAACCCAAATTCTTTACCGAAAACGTCATGAACTATGAGATAGTTTTAAAACTGTGTTTCTTTTTCAGAAAATCCTTTTTCACAATAAAAATAAGATGTTTCATTTTTCTTTCCAGATAGCAAGTGTGAAATACCACTCTATGACCACATATCAATGTGTGTAAAGTGTCATGAATGATGTGATACCGTACAACATGAGGAAAATGTGTCTCTATGCATGTGTGTCATATATGCATGTCAATGCCATGCATCTCAGAGATGAATCATGTACTCACACTCTCAGGGTACTCGACCTCACTGCATCCCACTCAACCACTCAGTACTGTATATGGCCCATACGGCACAAGGAAATCCATCCCAAAACATATACAACACTGATTATAAGTCACCCAGTACCGAGGATAAAGGGTAATCCAACCCTGTGGAGAAATCCATCTCCAGGTATCAAGTAATTCAGACAAATCCATGCCCAGGGAAAATCCATCCCTCAATTATATATAAATGCTCAACCACTCGGTATCGTATATGGCTTATGCGGATCTAGGAAATCCATCCCGGAACATACTCAACGTCATTCGGTACCGAGGAAGAAGGGACATCCATCCCTGCGGAGAAATCCATCTACATATATATCAAGTACTTCGGACAAATCCATGCCCGGGGAAAATCCATCCCTCAATAATATATAAATGCTCAACCACTCAGTACAGTATATGGCTTATGTGGCCGAGGGAAATTGTAAGGCCCCGTGAACATTTCTACTCAAAACCCGAAAGCTCGTAGTACCAAGTTAGGAATATGTGTTAGAAATTTGTAAAATGCTCGCCGCGGTTCGGACACTTTGGACTAATTTATGCATTAAAAAGTTAAGGAGAAATGTTTTTCATAAAAGTGCATTTATGCGGTCCATTATGCGGTCGCATAATAGCTATGTAGACCGCATAGTCACCACAGACTCAGATAGTTTGATGGTAATTTTGAGGTCAACTATGCGGCCCCTTATCCGATCTCATAATCAATATGCGGGCCGCATAGTCATCGCATAATCCCCTTGGAATTTTGCGAGGGGCAGTTCTGCGGTGCATTATGTGACTGCAGAACAGGTATGCGGACCGCATTCTTATCGCATACTCAGGCAGTTTGTTCAGGTTTTTGAAGCCATTTTGAGGGCCATTTCGCGGGCCGCATGTCAATTATGCGATCACAGGTTGTGTCGGCGCTCCTATTTTCTAACTTTTAAAACCCGACCCCATCCTATTAAGTACACCCCATTAGACCCATTTTCTATTATTTTACCGCATTTAGAGTGAGAGCAAGAGTTCTAGAGGGAGAAAGTGATCCCCACCAAGCTTCAACTCAATTCTTGCCCCAAATCCTTGAAGATTGTCAAGTGAAATTACTAGGTCTTCACCCTAAGAGGTAAGAACTTGTGCCCTAATCGATGATTTCAAAATTTCAATTAAAATAAGTGATTAGCAAGTGGGTTCATGGTATATGGGTTGATAATCTTGCATGCATGAGTGACAATAGAGTATGGGTAGGTTCTGAGTTAGAAAGATAGCAATTCGGGTGTAAGATGATAAAAATCTCTCACAAAAGGGACCTAAAATCACAATGCACACTTAGTGCTTGATAATATGCTCAAATGAGCTAGAAATCTTAATCATATCTCTAATTCTTGGTTCAATTTGTAATTCCTATAAAATAGATTGAAGTGCTAGGAGTCCCGTAATTTTGTAAGAATTTAAGGAAAGCTCTGTTGAGGTATGTATGGCTAAAACCCCCTCTTTTAGAAATAGAGCTCCATTGGTGTTTGTGCAAATGCGCTAAGATTAAAGTTGGATTGATGTATTGATTGTCATTTCACATGAATTGGTGTTGCAACTTTATATACGTGAAAGGTGTGTCTCAATATGATCAATGTGTGCTATTCTTGTTAACACAAAAAGGTGCGAAGAATACGAATCATGTATTGAAATGCTTAGACCTTAAATCAAGATTGAAACTGCGTTTGTTGTGCCATCTATGTGAAATCTTATCTATGCTTACAATTTAAATTACTCTTGTGTGCACCTACCATCCTAAATTGCAAAGCTAACATTGAAATTGGGAATGATGTGAAATGTGGCCTAGTGCCAAAAATGACGTGATAGTTGTGGCCCGAAGTGCCTATAAAATGATATATATGAAATAAAGATTGAAACGAGATGATTAATGAGAAAGGAACAGCGCCTTGGTAAGGCGGCCTAGCCGATCGGGCCGAGATTGGACTCCATGCTACAGACATGGTGGTATTGTGCTGATATTGAATTTCAGAAAAGGAAAATGAGATTGTGATTGAGGTATATGTCTCAAATGAGGCAACCTAGCCGATCGGGTCGAGATTAGACTCCGCTCAAGATAGCGATGGTATTGCAAACAATGATGAACAGTATGAAGTGCCCCAAACTAAAAACAATGGAAAATTATGTGAAAATTATGTGATTCTTCTATTTGATGATGTGGTGGTCGTTTAAAGCTTTTGAGTTATACTTGTGATTTCCTTATTCTTGTATGATAGTTCTTTCTAACTAGATGGTGTTTTGTTATACATACTAGTACTTTTCCATGGTACTAACGTCCCTTTTGCCAGAGGGTATAGAGGGGTTTGTGGTGTATCGCGATGCTTCAAGGATCGGGCTTGGGTGTGTGTTAATGCAACACGACTAGGTTATGGCCTACACTTCTAGGCAACTCAAGAATCATGAAATGAACTATCCAATCCATGACTTAGAGCTTGCGACAGTGGTGTTTGTGCTAAAGATTTGGCGACATTATTTGTATGGGGTCCATGTGGATGTGTTTACGGATCACAAGAGCCTTCAATATATTTTCAAGTAGAAAGAGTTGAATCTGAGACAAAGAAGATGGCTAGAGTTACTCAAGGACTATGACATTGATATTCTCTATCACCCGGGAAAGGCTAATGTTGTGGCGGACGCTCTTAGTCGAAAATCTATGGGAAGTTTGGCTCATTTGAGGGCGTATCAAATGTCGTTGGCCCAGGAGGTTCATCAATTGGCTAGTTTGGGAGTTCGCCTTGCGGATCCTAATGAAGGAGGGGTAATTGTGCAGAATAGGGCTGAATCGTCGCTTGTGGCGGAGGTAAAAGAGAAGCAATTCAACGACCCATTGTTGGCACAACTGAAAGAGGGGATTCATAAATATAAGACCACAGTTTTTTCCCTTGTCGTGGATGATGGTACCCTACGGTACAAAGACCGCCTATGTGTTCCGGATATTGACGGTCTTTGGGAAAGGATCATGGCAGAAGCTCACACTTCCAAGTATTCCGTGCACCCAGGTTCTACTAAAATGTATCATGATCTCAAGGAAGTTTATTGGTGGATTAACATGAAAAAGGATGTGGCAGACTTTGTGGCAAAATGTCCGAACTGTCAGCAAGTGAAGGCCGAACATCAAAGGCCCGGTGGATTGGCTCAAAGCATCGAAATTCCAATGTGGAAATGGGAGATGATCAACATAGATTTTGTGGTAGGGTGACCGCGCACTCCGCGCAAGTTCGACTCAATTTGGGTGATCGTGGACCGACTCACGAAATCAGCGCACTTCTTGCCAGCCAAATCTACCGACACAGCGGAACAGTATGCTTAGTTGTATATCAAGGAAATAGTTAGGTTGCATGGTACTCCAGTCTCAATCATTTCAGATCGAGGTGATTAGTTCATCGCCAACTTTTGGAAAAATTTCAGCAAGGTTTGGGCACACAGGTAAATCTTAGCACAGCTTTTCACCCTCAGATCGACGGGCAAGCAGAGCGGACTATTTAGATGCTTGAGGACATGTTGCGTGCTTGTGCTCTTGATTTTAAAGGTAGTTGGGTTGATCATTTGCCACTCATAGAGTTCGCTTATAACAATAGCTTCCATGCTAGTATCCAGATGGCGCCATTTGAGGCATTGTATGGTAGGAGATGTAGGTCTCCCATTGGGTGGTTCGAGGTTGGAGAGGCTGAATTGATAGGGCCGGAACTTGTGCATCAGGCCATGGAGAAAGTCCAAATTATTACGGAAAGGTTGAAAACTGCTCAAAGTAGCCAAAAGTCTCATTCGGACGTTCGACGGAGAGATTTGGAATTCAAAGAAGATGATTGGGTATTCTTGAAGGTTTCCTCCATGAAGGGTATCATGCGGTTTGGGAAGAAAGGAAAATTGAGTCCAAGGTATGTCGGACCGTACAGAATCATTCAGCAGATTGGTCAGGTAGCATACAAGCTCGAGCTGCCACCCGAGATATCATTGGTACACCCATTTTTCCATGTGTCTATGTTGAAGAAGGTCGTGGGAGATCCGTCCACTATTGTGCCAGTTAAAACTATTGAGGTTAATGAAGAACTGTCATATGAAGAAGTTCTAGTTGCCATTCTTGACAGGCAAGTCTGGAAATTCAGAAATAAGGAAATTGCCTCCGTAAAAGTGTAATGGCAGAACCAGCAGGTTGAGGAAGCCACTTGGGAAGCCGAGGAAGAAATGAGAAGGAAGTACCCACATTTGTTTGTATAGCCATGTAATAGATTTCATGCATTTGGTCCCTATGATCTCTGTATCCTTGATTTGATCTATGTAAAACTGTTCTGTTTCATTTTGGTTATATGATTGCCTATGCGGTCATCGTTGGTATTGTACAGGTTATGTTATGTCTATGGAATATGCATATGCTATTAGGATATGTTTTTGGGGCTCTCTGACAGGTGGATAGGCCTAGATACATAGGAAACTCTAGCAAAAATTTTGGAATTTAGGGAGTTTGCCAAATTTGGGGCTGTCGATATGTTTCATGTTATGAAAAGCTGAGGTTGCATAAAGATTGCCAATGAGTGAACCTTGATCCTCATTCGAGGACGAATGATCCTAAGTGGGGGAGGATGTAAGGCCTCGTGAAAATTTCTACTCAAAACTCGAAAGCTCGTAGTGCCAAGTTAAGAATATGTGATAGAAATTTGTAAAATTCTTCGCGGCGAGCTTGCTCGCGGCGGTTTTGGACTGATCTATGCATTAAATGTTTTCCAGAAAAGTGTGTTTATGTGGTCCATTATGTGGTCGAATAATAGCTATGCGGACCGCATAGTCACCGCAGAGTCAGACAGTTTGATGGTAATTTTGAGGTCAACTATGCGGCCCATTATACGATCGCATAATCAATATGCGAGTTGCATAGTCATCGCATAATCCCCTTGGAATTTTGCGAGGGGCAATTCTGCGGTGCATTATGCGACCGCAGAACAGGTATGCGGACCGCATTCTTGTCGCATACTCGGGCAGTTTGTTCAGGTTTTTGAAGCCATTTTTGCGGTCCATTTCGCGGTCCGCATGTCAATTATGCGATCTCAGATTGTGTCGGGGCTCCTATTTTCTAACTTTTAAAACCCGACCCCATCCCATTAAAAACACCCCATTAGACCCATTTTCTGTTATTAATGCATTTAGAGTGAGAGCAAGAGTTCTAGAGGGAGAAAGTGATCCCCACCAAGCTTCAACTCAATTCTTGCCCCAAATCCTTGAAGATTGTCAAGTGAAATTACTAGGTCTTCACCCTAAGAGGTAAGAACTTGTGCCCTAATCTATGATTTCGAAATTTCAATTAAAATAAGTGATTAGCAAGTGGGTTCATGGGTATAAGGGTTGATAATCTTGCATGCGTGAGTGACAATATAGTATGGGGAGGTTGTGAGTTAAAAAGATAGCAATTGGGGTGTAAGATGATAAAAATATCTCACAAAAGGGACCTAAAATCACAATGCACACTTAGTGCTTGATAATATGCTCAAATGAGCTAGAATCTTAATCATGTCTCTAATTCTTGGTTCAATTTGTAATTCCTATAAAATAGATTGAAGTGCTAAGAGTCCCGAAATTTTGTAAGAATTTAAGGAAAGCTCTATTGAGGTATGTATGGCTAAAATCCCCTCTTTTAGAAATTGAGCTCCGTTGGTGTTTGTGTAAATGCAGTAAGAATAAGGTTGGATTGATGTATTGATTGTCATTTCACATGAATTGGTGTTGCAACTTTATATACGTGAAAGGTGTGTCTTAATATGGTCAATGTGTGCTATTCTTGATAACTTAAAAAGGTGCGAAGAATATGAATCAAGTATTGAAATGCTTAGACCTTAAATCAAGATTGAAACTGCGTTTGTTGTGCCATCTATGTGAAATCTTATCTATGCTTACAATTTAAATTGCTCTTGTGTGCACCTACTATCCTAAATTGCAAAGCTAACATTGAAATTGGGAATGATGTGAAATGTGGCCTAGTGCCGAAAATGATGTGATAGTTGTGGCCCCAAGTGCCTATGGAATGATATATGTGAAACAATGATTGAAACGAGATGATTAATGAGAAAGAAACAACGCCTTGGTAAGGCAGCCTAGCCTTTTAGGCCGAGATCTGATGCCATGCCGCAGACATGGTGGTATTGTGCTGATATTGAATTCCGGAAAAGGAAAATGAGATTGTGATTGAGGTATATATCTCAAATGAGGCAACCTTGGCGATCGGGTCGAGATCGGACTCCACTCAAGATAGCGGTGGTATTGCAAACAATGATGAACAGTATGAAATGCCCCAAACTAAAAGCAATGGAAAATTATGTGATTATTCTATTTGATGATGTGGTGGTCGGTTAAAGCTTTTGAGTTATACTTGTGATTTCCTTATTCTTATATGATAGTTCTTTCTAACTAGATGGTGTTTAGTTATACATACTAGTACTATTCCATGGTACCAACGTCCCTTTTGCCGAGGGTGCAACATTTTTAAATAAATGTAGGTGGCTCTATAGCGGATAGTGTCGATCGCGCGTAGCGGAGTGTCCTCCTCTCAAGTCTTGGTGAGCACCTTTTTCTTTCAAGGGGTTATGTTGTACATCTTTTGTTGTAGACTTCCACTTTTGAGGTATAGCCGGGGCCTTGTTACCGGCATTGTCATAATTTGTCTTTTGTATCCATAGAGGCTCCGTTGACGTTTGTGTGGGTTATGTTCGGATGTTGGATGGGCCAATGTACTGTGTTGTAATTCTAAACTCTTGTTCTTCTAAACTATAACCGTATGAAATCTTGACAACTTAACCATGGTTTGAGGTTTGTAACATGAAAGTGAATTAACAATGTGAATGTATGAATTTTGCTATTGTCTAAATAAACGAAAGCTTGGTTTCCTTAATCGTATTGACTTGGGTAGAAAGTGTTGCAAAGGCTTGCTCATTTGGGTTCACTCGATTGAGCGCCGATCGCGCCTCCCGAGGCTAGGGCATGACAGAAATCTATTTCGAAACATGCTCAACAATGATTATACGTCATTCGGTATCGAGGAAGAAGGGAAATCAATCCCTGTGGAGAAATCCATCTCCATATATCAATACTTCGGACAAATCCATGTCCAGGGAAATCCGTCCCTCAATAATATCATCCGCGCCCACTGTGGGTGTACAGACTCCGGAGAGGCTCCTATGGCCCAAGCGCTATAACAAACCAATCATGGCATACATCAATCAGGCTCTCGGCCTCAATCAGTTATAAATCAATAACACATGCTGCGGCGTGCAGCCCGATCCTATAATTGTCACTCATAATCAGGCTCTCGGCCTCACTCAGTCATCAATCTCTCCAGTCTCACCCATGGGCTCACAATGTCTTGAAAACTGACCTGGAATAATGATATGATGTATCAATAAGTAACAATTGAGACTGAGATATGATGTGAATGCATGAATGTGACTGAGTACGAAATATCAATGAAATCGATGAGATGACAGCAACAAACAACCACTATGGGTCCCAGCAATATTAGCATAACGGCTAAACAGGATATCTAGCATGATGTACAGCTCAATTTACTTATCACATGGTGAAAACACAGATATCAACAAAGTAGGACCACTATACAGTGTCCTAGAAACAACAGAGTCACCATTCACAGGGTGCACACCCACACGCCCATCACCTAGCATGTGTGTCACCTCAATATCAATCACATAGCACGTAATTCGGGGTTTCATACCCTCAGCACTAAGTTTAAAAGAGTTACTTATCTGAAATAAGCCAATTCCGACACCAAGCAAACCAAGCGATGCTCCAAGAATGCCATCACGCGCGTAGCGACCTCTGAACGGCTTAAAACTAGCCAAAAGGAACTCAAATGCATTAAATAAATCCCAAGGAAGCATATACAATTAACAAAGATCGAAATTATACGTCAAATCCCACATTCGGCGAAAAATCACACCCGGGCCCGCACCTCGAAATCCGACAAAACTCACAAAATCCGACAACCCATTCAACTACGAGTCCAACCATACTAGTTTCACTCAAATCCGACTAAAAATCGGTGTTCATAACTCAAATATTCATATATGAAACTTTAGGCCAAATCCCCCAATTTCCTCTTTCAATTCCTCAACCAAAAGCCAAAAGCCAAAATCGAAGATAGATTCATGAAATATAACCAGGACCAAGTGTAGAACACTTACCCCAATTCATATGGTGAGAATTGCTCCAAAAATCGCCTCAATCTGAGCTTGGAAATGTTAAAATGAATCCAAAATCGTGAACCCTTGTATTTATCATTCTGCCCAGCATTTCCTCTACTGCGCAACCACAGGTGCGCAACCAAACACGCTCCTGCGCTAAAACCTGCACCTGCGCCCAAGAACTTCGCTTCTGCGGGGCCGCAGATCCGCCCTTATTCCCACTTCTGCGATCCATTACAACCAGGCCTTCCTTGCTTTTACGGTCAACTGTCCGCATCTGCGGACTCGCGTGCATTCTTCCGCATATGCGAAAACACTAGAATTAGCAGCCTTCAGCAATAACAACATGAAGAAAAATGATCCGAAATCAAATCCGAAACACACCCGAGCCCCTCGGGGCCCCGCTCAAACATACCAACAAGTCATATAACATAATACAAACCTACTCGAGGCCCACCTCAAATCGAAATCACTGAACTTAGAAACTTTAACCTTCCACAACCGATGCCGAAACCTATCAAATCATGTCTCATTGACCTCAAATTTTGTACATAAGTCACATTTAGAATTACAAACCTGCTCCCACTTCCGCAATCAAACTCCGACCCCGATATCAACAAGTCCACTACTGGTAAAACTTTTCCTAAATTCCACTTTCGCTGTTTCAAGCCAAATTCCACTGCGGACCTCCAAATTACGATCCGGACGCGCTCCTAAGTCCAAAACCACCCAACGGAGCTAACGAAACCATCAGAAATCCAATCCAAGGTCAAATACTAAAAGTCAAAACTTGGTCAACCCTTTCAAATTTAAAGCTTCTAGCTGATAGTCATTCTTCCAAATCCATTCCGAATAACCTGAACCAAAACCGACAATTCACATAAGTCATAATACATCATCAAATCTACTCATGCCCGAAAACTGCCGAGCAAAGTGCAAATGCTCAAAATGACCAGTCGAGTCGTTACAATTGGTATATTTGGTTGAGGTCCCGAGTGTCTCGGGTGAGTTTTGGGTGTTTAACAGATCAACTATTGAAGTTGAGTTGTTGCTGAAGCGATCAGTCATCTGGTGTTTTCGCACCTGCATTGGAAGGTCCGCAGGTGCGGCCTCGCAGAAGCGAAGATGAGGTCGCAGATGCAGCCCTGGTCTGAGTAGCCAGTGGTTGTAGGTGCGGTGAAGGCATCGCAGAAGCGGACTCGCACCTGCGGATAGGGAATTGCAGAAGTGGTGGCAGGTCGCAGAAGCGGACATCTTAGCTGCAGAAGTGCATCCCCTAATGCGGACGAAGGAGCGCAGGTGCAGACTCTGGAGTTTAATGAAAACTCACAAATGCGGAGTCCCAGTCGCAGAAGCAGGACCACAGATACGGTCCTGGGCTCGCAGAAGCAAAAATCGCTGGGCAGAAAAGGGGATTTTCGAGGGTTTGAAACTCATATCACAAAATTTGATTTGGAGCTTGGTGGAAGGCGACTTTTCAAAAAGTTATTTAGAGGAAATCGTTGGGTAACGATTCCTAATCCTATTTTGATCATATTTCATTAATCTATTGTTGTTTTCTTCATCTAATCAAGGAGTTTGAGCGAGAAAGTTGGGAAAAAGGTGGAAAAGTTCCCCAATCAAATTTTTGATTTTTGAGTGAGGTTTTGGCATCGGATTTGGATAATTTTGGTACGAGTGATCTGGTGAGTGAATGGGTGTTCATAATTTATGGCGACGTGGGCCCGGGGAGGCTTTTTGGGAGTTTTTCTATCTTCTTGCCTTAGCTTTGATTTCATTAGCTAAATTAGTTGCTTGTAGCTATATTTACGCTATCTAATTGATTTGATTAGATTTGGGCCACTCGGAGTTGGATACTCATGGCAAGAGCGTGATTTTGGATTGATTTGAGCTTGGTTCGAGGTAAATGGCTTGCCTAACCTTGTGGGGGGGGGGGAACTCCTCTAAGATTTGGTACTGTTTGGTATATGAGCACCGTGTACGTGAGGTGACGAGTGCGTACACGGGCTACTTGTTGAAAAACCCCATTTTCATTAAGCAAATATCTATTTTCCTTTAATTGAGAAACACTAGTATATGTAACTATCTTGTTTAGCTTAGGAAAGCATGCCTACGTGCCTTAACTGTCTTAACTGCCTTAACTGCCTATCTGAACTCTGTGCAGCATGCCTAGTGAAAATTACCTGTCTTCTTTGATAGGAACTTAGTCTAAACTGTAGAATCCTTGTTGAAATTGTTGTTTATGTTGATTGAGTTGCATATTTACTTTTGGACTACGGAACGGTATTCCAGGAGATCCCCCTACACGTTTACGTTTGGAACTACGGGATGGTATCCCGGGAGATCCCCATGTACTATATATTTACTTTGGGACTACGGAATGGTATTCCGGGAGATCCCCATGCACATTTACAGTTAGATCTACGGGACGGTATCCCGCGAGATCCCCCTGCACATTTACGTTTGGGACTACGGGACGGTATCCCGGGAGATCCCCATTTGTTATCTCTATGTACTGAGCTATTGTTTTTGTGATTTCATTCTCGTTAAATTTTAGTATTTATCTTTACTACGATATTTCATACTTTATTATTTTGTTACATATATACCAGTAGGGCCCTGACGTGATCTCGTCACTACTCGATCGAGGTTAGACTTGGCACTTACTGGTTACCACAGTGGTGTACTCATGCCCATTGCTGCACATGTTTTTCGTGTGCAAATCCAAGTACCTCACATAAGTTGCATTACCAGTGAGGCGAGGTGACTGTAGAGACTTCGAGGTATATCTGTCGCATCCGCTGACCTAGGAGTCCCTATCTACTCTTCCTCAAGTTAAAGACTGCTTGTATTTTCTTCTTGTATTAGACTCTGGAGTATCGGAGTACCGTGTCCTTCTTTATTTTGTGACTTATGACATTCCGGATTTTGGGAGAGTTTATGAACTATTTGGAAGTGATTATTGTATATGCTGAGCAGCATCTAAATTCCTTGTTTTAAATTTACTTATTAATCGATAGCCTTTATATTTTCATTCCTTTTTCCGCAAATTTTAGGCTTACCTAGTCGTAGAGACTAGGTACCATCACGATGGTTCACGGAAGGAGAACTAGGGTCGTGACATTTTCAATTAAATCTTACTATATATAGTGTGTGTGTGTGTCTGTGTGTATGTGTTTTCTTAAATTACTTTTTGATTAAATCTTATTATATATATATATATTTTATATATATATATATATATATATATATATATATATATATATATATATATATATATATATATATATATAAAAGCTATACTTCGATTAAATCTTACTATAACACATTTAAATGTTGTTGTTGCTACAACTTAAGTATTAGTATAGCACTATATCCAATAAAGATCGTGATGGCGCCGGACATGATTTTTGAAACCATGATTTTTCTTCGATTTAATAATAAAAGATGAGATTTCAGAATAAATAATAATATTTTAACTATGTCATCAATTAATACTCCATAATCATCTCAGAACCCGGTGTCACAAGTGCATGAGCATCGACTAGGAAAAATAAATAAATTACAGCATCTGTCCGGAATACGAATTTGGACAGGAAAGAAAACTGTAAATACTCTGAAGGAGACTCTGCTGGCTGCAGATCGTAGCATAAGATACAACTCACCTAAGTCCCCATATCAACCATGCCGCACCGCCCACAAGGACACTAGACATACATGTGCCTGTACAACAAAATGTACAGCAATTGTAGTATGAGTGCGCAAACAACACGTACCCAGTAAGTATCCAGTCTAATCTCGAAGAAGTAGTGACGAGAGGTCGACTCCGACATTTACTAGTGGTCCAACAGTAATATAATTAGTCATGGATTTTATTAAAAACAGCAGTAAACTTAAGGAAATCATGAAGCAAGTGAACAATACTTTTGATAACAAGGGATTTCCAAATTTATTTTCATCATTTATCAATTTATCTCGGACCAGTGAGGCAATATCATTATTTATAAATTTCAAGGCAAGCAACACAAGCATGCGCAAATCATGTCGAGGACGTATGGCCCGATCCAACATAATATTTAAACTGTGCACTGCCAGAGGGTCGAATGGCTCGAACCATAGATGTATCTATTTAATCTTCTGAGGCGTTCGGCCCGTTCCACAAAGATAAACACATTCAAACAGTCAATCAAGAATTCATCAGGAAACAATTGTCCAAGTAAATGGCAATTTCTCTTTTAACAGTCAAAAAAATGATGTTTATCCTTTCAGAAATTTATTTACCAAGTTCGATATGATTTAAGCAGCTTAAGTTGATAATAAGGTTGCAAATAATGCAAGTAAAGCACGCTTTTGGGTCCTAGACTACCCGGACTTAAGCATAATAGTAGCTACGCACGGACTCTCGTCACCTCGTGTGTATGTAGCCCCCATAAATAGGAGCACATATCTATTTATTTCACCTATGGGGTAAATTCCCTCTTACGAGGTTAGAAAGGAAACTTACCTTGCCCCGAAGTTCCATAACCAGCTCCCAAACCCTTTCGACAACTCAAACTGATGCACAACACTCCAAAACTAGTCAATAATTATGCAAACCCATAAATGTATACTCAAATACTCATAACGATTCAATTTATAACAATTTCTAACCCCAATCGAAAAGTCGATAAAAATATCCTCGGGCCCACGCGCCTGGGTTCCGAAATTTTTTGAAGATAAACTTTAACCATAGCCTCACGAACTCAAATATATAGTTCATTCTCAATTCATGTCCAATTTCATGGTCTAAATCCAAAAATATAAAATTCTAGGTGTTCTACCAAAACCCACAATTTCTACAAATCTCCATGTTTAAATCCTTACACCAACCATGTATTTAACTCATAATAAGTGGGAACAACTTACCTTATGATGCTCAAAGAAAATCTCCTTTGAAGCTCTCCAAAATCGCCCAAACCAAATGAAAAAATTGGAGAAAAATGGGCCAAGCCCCGTTTATAAAATCCTCCTTTTCCAAGCGATTCTCGCACCTGCGGTCGCTTGGCCGCTTCTGCAGTTCCGCAGGTACAGCAATTGATCTGCTTCTGTGGAGATACCCCCAGCTGCCCGCTCTGCTTCTACGCCTTCACTTCCGCAGGTGCGGTCTCGCTTCTGTGGCGAGATGGCTCCATCTGAGGTCCCAGCACTCCCAGCCAAAGTCGCTTCTGCGGTTCACTGCCTTGCTTCTGCGGGGCCGCTTCTGCGATGAAGCTTCCGCATAAGCGGTTGCACCAGCAACCAGAACCCCCCTTCAGCTCTTCCTTCAAGTCAAAATCGATCCATTTGCCATCCGGAATCCACCCGAGGCCCTCGGGACCTCAACCAGTTATACCAACATGCCCCAAAACACATCACGAACTCAGTCGAGCTGTCAAATCACATCAAACAACATCAAAATCACGAATCGCACCTCAATTCAAGCTTTATGAACTTTAGCACTTCATACTTCTTCGTTTGATGCCGAAACCTATCAAATTACGTCCGATTGACCTCAAATTTTGTACACAAGTCGTATTTGACATTACAGACCTACTCCAACTTCCAAAATTGGAATCCGACCCCAATATCAAAAAGTCCACTTCCGGTCAAACTTCTCAAAAACCTTCAAATTTCGAACTTTCGCCAAATGACTCCAAAATGACATACGGACCTCCAAATCCACTTCCGGACACGCTCCCAATACCAGAATCACCATACAGAGCTATTCTCAAACTCAGAATCCCAAACGGACATCGATAACATTGAAATGCACTTCAACCCAAATTTATGGAATTCTCCCAAATGCTAACTTCTACAATGTGCGCCAAAACGCTCTCGGGTCATCCAAAACCCGATCCCAACATACGCCCAAGTCCAAAATCATCGTATGAACCTGTTGGAACCTTCAAATCCCGATTACGAGGTTGTTTACTCAAAAATCACACTTTAGTCAATTCTTCCAACTTAAAGCTTCCGAAATGAGAATTTTCTTTCCAAATCAACTCCGAACTTCCAGAAATTCAATTCCGACCACGCATGTAAGTCATAATACCTGAAATGAAGCTACTCAGGGCCTCAAATCGCTGAACGATGCGCTGGAGCTCAAAACGACCGGTCGGGTCGTTACATTCTCTCCCACTTAAACATACGTTCGTCCTCGAACGTGCTGAGAACTGTGTTGGAGTTGTATGAAATCACTGTTAGCACCTTGCGCTCCTACCCGTGCTACCACAACTCAGTTGAGTACATTTGCTCGAACTAATCTGAAGATTTTCCCTTTTACTTAGCCAAATAGGCCTTAGAGCCCAATTCCAACATCCGGAATTCTCTACCAGGCCTGCTTCCATCATACGAACACCGTATCAATCTCTATTCGATGCACCGATACATGATTGCATACCATTGCTGATTCCATACTATGCACTGCATAACTTACATGACCATAATGACATCCTCTAATAACAATAGCTGAAAATTTCACAAATCTGATTCTCACAATGCACCTCATGACATATATGAGTCTTGTTTCAACTCTGGCAATACTGTTACGACGGAAGAGATGTGTAGAAATTCATGACAAACTGCAGAGTCAACAAATCATTGAATCTCTCCTCTTGACTAGAATCATCACCCCATTATGAACCAAATAGTGGTATTTGCTCTTTAATATACTTCATATAATCTGATCGCATTGATCCCAGATCCAAAAATCTCATCTCACCCCGTATAAGTTGTTCAGGCAATAAGCCACCTCAGACACTGCCAAAAGTCTTATGTGATGCCACAATGTGCCAATAAGCTACAAACTCAAACGTGATACATAAGGAAAACGAACTCTGGAAGGGACTACGCAACCCACGTAACTAATTAGACAACCGAAAAGGTGTTATGAACCTTTCTCAGAGAATGGGAAACAAAACACACAAAAATAGAAGTATGAAACTGTACTCAACATCACATTGTTGCGGCGTGCAACCCGATCCAAACCACATACCCATGGCGGCGTGCCACCCGATCCACACATAAAATTTATATAAGGAGATACTTACCGAGCTAGATTGCTCATTACTACAAAATACCCGAATATCGGCCACGAGCATACTAAGTGCATAATACTATCCCTGGGGAGAAAGATAGCGCCATACACTACAAAACTCAAGCACAACTATGGTGCGATATATGATCTGAATCTCGAGAGCTATCCTGCTCACATAATACCATCGCTACGCATAACCTAAGCACATAAGAGATTTACTAGGCTGTTTCACAACTCACACGGCCCGATATAGAATTACATGAAATAGCCAACGATGAAATAACATCCAACTTCTGAATACCCCTCCATAAGGAGCGCTATGCTGAAATGAACACATCCAGCCTGATATAGAGCCCATATTCATATTTCAATCCATCCACGGACCTTAAACCGATTCTGATCGCACCGTACTAGGCTAATAACCTTTCAAGGGTCCATAATAACCCCTTTCCCATAACACACAAGAACAGCCATCATAACCGAAACAAACTTCCACAGCCACAACCAAACAAACCGAGCGCCCTCCAAGCATAAATTCTCAATTAGCGATATTACCACAATCTTCATACTTGGTTTAAATCTTCAATCAATCAAGTGACTACATGTCACACTGATACAATCTTCCTGTAAGGTACGCTTCCACGACCTTCCGCACTAGGTAACAAGTCTGTACATCCATACCACCGACTGCACAAATGTTTTAAAGCGAATCAAGGATCTGTAAATCAATACACGAGGCCTCTTGCACAAGGCACTAATCTCAGGTGACGCTGAAGACAATACCAGCTTACTCTAAGCATCTAAATTCTCTCATGCTCACCTGAGCTCGTGACATCCTTTTCAACACCGAACTGCAACCTTAATCCTTAACTCTCAAATTTCATGTCGCTCACTGCACCTAATATGCCAATACATGCTAGTATAAGAATTTCATCATGACTCCCGAACCAGTGATAGATTGAACACTTCATCATATAGAAACCTTCCACTTAACTCATTTCAGGAGAACCATAGCAACACGCGAGTGAATTCTTATAACCGCAGAAAATATGATCCTCAGGCAGTGGTCTAAACCACCATGATACTTCCGCAATCCATCTACACATAACATCCATAATACTTGAATACCTCTAATTAAAATCAATTATGACGACCGTCAAGCCTCACACGTACCGCCACAAATCACATGCATAACTCAACGCGCTGAAGGAACTGATCATTGCCACCGTCATGCCAATTCAACCATTGCTAACTAATTCGGCTTCTTCTAATTTACTCTGGTCTTGATTTAGAAATAATAATAGCCCCATTCAAACATCACGAACCATCTCATACCCTCCTTGTGCGCATATCCGCGTCTTCAACTGGTACACTTATTCTGATAACCTCTCCATGAACCCGAAGTCATTTTCTCTCATTCTTCCAAATGCTACACTGCAAGCCGAAGATATCATAGAACATTCCAAGCCTCTTTTCATAATCCGTTGCCAAAGCTCAATTCTTAACTATACCGCGGGCTTGAAATTCTTAGGCACCGCATTTTAACCTTTGAATTTGCTAGGACCGTTGTTGAGAGTCACCCACTCTGGCTTGGTCCCGAATATAATCAACTCCAAGGCTCTTCTAGCACATGAACACCCTCTCAACGAAGCACCTGGCCGAATCACTTTCCTTGTAACTCATATCTACACGAAGCATAAATCCTGCACCTTCCCCAAGCCTAAACATAATTGATAAGGCCAATTATAGCACACATTTCTCAAATTCTTTGCTCAAATCACCACTGACTTTCTTAGTTATAATATCCCACCAATATGTCGATAACCAGAAATCTCACAAATCGACGACCATGCAATCCAACCATATGCGGTGGAACTCTCTCACTTAGCTGGAAGCTACTATTACACAACTCTGGAACCCACCAAGATTCTTTCTTCATCGTTGAACTGATCTTGCACAGCCATCTCGCCAAATTCCTTGGAAATCCTTCTGTTTGTCCTTTTATGAACACTCTAAACCACATTAACATATTCGACCTCTTACCAGATAGCCAGCAGGATTCTTCGCAGAAGCTTCGTCAACACCACGCGGCCGCCAACCTTCTTACAGGATAACCCACCTGTGGAAGTTACATGCTAACATATCCCAACGACGTTGCATTGAGTACGACTACTACGAACAGTAACCCATCGTGTGCCCATGCTCATTCACTAACTGTACAAGTCCATTCACTCCTCATGGACATCAACTGAATGTGCAACAATATCTTCCAACCCAAAGTGATGTTGTATCCTTCTTCATATCAAGAAACTCCTTTATGTTGCATCCATCTCCCACCGTATAATAGCCAATATTTCAAATTATGCCCGTAGATCTAGTCTCTGTGCATCATGAATGCCAAATCACTCCATATTTTCCTCAAGGCGTGTAGCTATCCTATCACAAAACCCACATGCTACTCTGCCACTTTCCCAGTTGATCAAACTAACTCCATTAAGAAACTACTCGACTCTTGCTTGCTACATTTGGCATTCTACAAATTTAACTACCGCATTACACCTCCCACATGTCCTTCCTCATCCTTCGCTGCCCAGTTGTTGCTTTAAATCAAGAATCCATCTCTCTAGAACTTGAACTAATAGATCGCTACCCACATTAAACCCCTTCGAAGATCATCTTTCTCAGGCCATCAACACCAGGAACACCGACTTAATCCTGAACCACCACACACCATGATCTTTGACAGCCGCTTCCCCGATACCAGTTCACAATACTCTGCCCCCCAAAGGCGAATTGAAGAATACCATACTACCGGCGAAGATAACACATTCAATCAAGGGCGACGACACCAAACAATAGATGAAAATTCTACCACACTCGGATATGCCAAGTCTCATTACGCCATCAACCCAAATCTGAACATTCATAGTCCGATTACCTTTCCTCCGTGGAAATAAAATACTGAACCTCTGAGTCATGTATTGCTTCGACGCATAGACAACCATCCTGCCATTTACCAACATTGTATGATAGCAACGCACAAATCGTCATAACAATCAAATGTAAAATCGCAACACCTTAGGTAATATTGATACTGAGTTGAAATGACAGAACGGCCTTTCGCCAGGCGATGATAATAGCCCGATCAAATACGCTGGGAGAAACATCCCGCACCACGTCTGTAGTACCATTACAATTCCTCATATTCCCGATTTATAATAAGCGCATCACGTCGCATAAGATTGAGTAGGCAAGAAACAAAGGCATAAGCCTCAAAGGAATCAAATTGCACGATGAGGAATCAAGAAGGGAGGTGCTCCTAACAGCCACATAGCCTCTGGAAGATAAGTACAGACGTCTCCATAAAGATCCACAAGACTCTACTAGACTTTCTCATGACTCGTGAGACCTAAGGAACCTAGTGCTCTAATACCATATTGTCACGACCCAAAATCCAACAAAGGTCATGATGGCGCCGGACACCGTTGTCAGGCAAACCAACCATAAATACTTAATTCAGTTCTCATTTTAGTATTTTGAAACGATGATTTTTCTTAAATTTAATAGTAAAAGATGAGATTTCAAAATAAATAATAATATTTTAACTATGTCATCAATGAATACTCCATAATCATCCCAGAACCCGGTGTCAAAAGTGCTTGAGTATCAACTAGGAAAAATAAATAAATTACAGCATCTATCTGGAATACAAATTTGGACAGGAAAGAAAAAATGTAAATACTCTGAAGGAGACTCTGTTGGCTGTGGATCGTAGCATAAGATACGCTCACCTAAGTCCCCTTATCAACCATGCCGCCGCGCCCAGAAGGCCACTAGACATACATGTCCTTGTAGAACAAAATGTACAGCAAGTGTAGCATGAGTATGCAAACAATACGTACCCAGTAAGTATCCAGTCTAATCTCGAAGAAGTAGTGATGAGAGGTCGACTCCGACAGTTACTAGTGGTCCAACAGTAATGTACTAATATAAAATAGTCATGGATTTTATTAGAAACAATAGTAAACTTAAAGAAATCATGAAGCAAGTAAACAATCCTTTTGATAACAAGGGGTTTCAAAATTTATTTTCATCATTTATCAATTTATGTCGGACCAAGGAGGCAATATCATTATTTATAAATTTTAAGGCAAGCAACACAAGTATGCGCAAATCATATCGAAGTCGTACGGACCGATCCAACATAATATTTAAATTGTGCACTGCCAGAGGGTCGAATGGCGCGAATCATAGATGCATCTATTTAATCTGCCGAGGCGTTCGGCCCATTCCACAAAGATAAACACATTCAAACAGTCAATCAAGAATTCATCAGGAACAATTGTCCAAGGAAATGGCAATTTCTCTTTTAACAGTCAAGAAAATGATGTTTAGCCTTTTAGAAATTTATAAGTTGACAATAAGGTTGCAAATATTGCAAGTAAAGCATGTTTTTGGGTCCTAGACTATCTGAAATTAAGCATAATTGTAACAACCCGGCCGGTCGTTTTGAGCTCAAGAACATCGTTCAGGGGTTTGTTGCCATGATTAGCTTCACTTCAGGTATTATGAGTTGTACGCATGGTCGGAATCGATTTTCGGGAAGTTCAGAGTTGAATTGGAAAGAAAATTCTCATTTCGAGCTTTGAGTTGGAAGAATTGACTAAGATTGGATTTTTAGTGGACGACCTTAGAATCAAGATTTAAAGGTTCTAACAGGTCCGTATGATGATTATGGACTTGGGCGTATGTTCGGATCGGGTTTTGGATGACCCGGGAGTGTTTCGGCGCCTATTATGGAAGTTAGCATTTTTGGAAGAATTTCATAAATTTGGGTTGAAGTGCATTTCAGTGTTATCGATGTCTGTTTGGGATTCTGAGTCTGGGAATAGCTCCGTATGGTTATTCTGGTATTGGGGGCGCGTCCGAAAGTGGATTCGGAGGTCCGAAGGACATTTTGGAGTCATTTGGCTAAAGTTAGAAATTTGAAGGTTTTTGAGAAGTTTGATCGGAAGTGGACTTTTTGATATCAGGGTCAGATTCCGATTCCGGAAGTTGGAGTAGGTCCGTAATGTCGAATATGCCTTGTGTGCAAAATTTGAGGTCAATCGGACGTGATTTGGTAGGTTTCGGCATCGAATATAGAAGTTTGAAGTTCTAAAGTTCATTAAGTTTTAATTGAGGTGTGATTTAGGATTTTGATGTTGTTTGATGTGATTTGTGGCCTTGAGCAGGTCTGTGTTATGTTATGGGACTGGTTTGCATGATTGGACGGGGTCCAGGGGACTCTGGTGTGTTTCGTGGTGGTTTCGAACCAAATTTGGGTGATTGGTTGCTGCTGATTTATTGTATCTGGTTTCGTTCTTTGCGAACACGAAGGGATTTTCGCGTTCGCGAAGAGGAAAGTTGGAGACTGCTGGTTTTGGCCTTCGCGAATGCGAAGTGGACGTCGCAAACACGAAGGGGTCGGCTAAGTTGACTACGCGAATGCGAATGGTCAATCGCAAACGCGTAGAAGGAAAGAGGGAAACTGGGCCTATGGATTTAAAGCCTTCGCATTCGTGAAGGGTGCACGCGTTCGTGAAGGGGTTGCCTGGTGAAGCTACACGTTTGGTAGAAGACCTAGAAATTGATACTTTGAAATTTTACCACGAATTTGGGGCATAAAATTGAGATTAAATTATATATTTGAGCTCGTGAGGTTATGGGTAAACTTTATCTTCCAAAAATTTCGGAATCCAGGCACATGGGCCCGAGGGTGATTATGTCAACTTTTCAAGCGGAGTTGGGAATTTACATAAATATAATTATTATAAGTAGGGTATATTTTCATTGGTTTGGCCATTATTTGGCTAGTTTTGGAGCATTGGGCATCGGTTTGAGTCGTCGGAAGGACTTGGAAGCCAGTTATGGAATTTTGGAGCGAGGTAAGTCTCCTTTCTAACCTTGTAAGAGGTAATTATCCCCATAGGTGAAATAATTAAATATGTGCTTCTATTTGTGGGGGCTACATACGCACGAGGTGACGCCGTGCGTAGCTACTATTATGCTTAAGTCCGGGTAGTCTAGGACACGAAAGCATGCTATACTTGAAATATTTGTAACCTTATTGACAATTTAAATTGCTTAAATCATATCAAATTGGTAAATGAATTTCTAAAGAAGTTAAACTCATTTTCTTGACCGTTAAAGAGAAATTGCCATTTCCTTGGGTAATTGTTTCCCTGATGAATTATTGATTTACTGTTTGATGTGTTTATTTATATTTGACCGCGTCACATGTATGATTCGCGAGCGGGGTAATAGATGCATCTATGGTTCGCTCCATTCGACCCTCTGGCAGTGCACAATTTAAATATTATGTTAGATCGGGGCGTACGACCTCGGCATGAATTGCGTATGATTGTATTGGTTGCCTTGAAATTATAAATAATGATATTGCCTCCCTGGCCTGAGATAAATTTATAATACAAGCATGAACAAATCATGTCGAGGGAGTACGGCCCGATCCAACAGTATTTAAAATGTGCACTGCCAGAGGGTCGAACGGCGCGAACCATAGATGCATATATTACCCCGCTCGCGAATCATACATGCGACGCGGTCAAATATAAATAAACAATCACCCTGCTCGTGAATCATACATGTGACGCAGGTACACATAGAAACACACATTTAAACAGTCAATCAAGACTTCATCAGGGAAACAATTATTCAAGGAGGTGTAAATTTCTCTTTTACAAGTTAAGAAAACGAAGTTTAACTCTTTTAGAAACTCATTTGCCACTTCGATATGATTTAAGCAATTTAAACTATCAATAAGGTTATAAGTATTACAAGTAAGCATGTTTTTGGGTCCTACACTACCCGGACATAAGCATAATAGTAGCTACGCACGGATTGTCGTCACCTCGTGCGTACGTAGCCCCCACAAATAGCAGCACATATCCAATTAATTCACCTATGGGGACAATTCCCTCTTACAAGGTTATAAAGGAGACTCACATCGCTCCGAAGTTCCATAACCGGCATTCCACGCCCTTCCGAAGACTCAAATTGATGCACAACGTTCCAAAATAGCCAATAATTATGTAAACCCATTAATACATGTTCAATTACTCATAATAATCCAATTTATAGCAATATCTAACCCAGATCGAAAAGTTGACAAGCCCTCGGGCCCACGTGCCCGGATTCCGAAATTTTTCGAAGATAAGGTTTACCCACAACCTCATGAACTCAAATATAAAATTGGCTCTCAATTTCATGTCCAAAATCATGGTCAAAATCCAAGAATACAAATTTCCTAGGTTTTCTTCAAAATCCCAAAATATCTACTAATTTACATCATTATTTCATGTTAAAATCTAGATATAATCCAAGTAATTAACTTGCAATAGGTGGGAATCACTTATCTTAAAATGGATGATGAAAATGGAGCTCCAAAATCGCTACTAGGTCGGCTCCCATGGAGAAAATGAGACGAAATGAACCAAACCCATTTCTTTACACTTATACACTGCCCACACGACTCTTCTTCGCGTTCGCAAGACCCCCATCGCATTCGCAAAGAAGAAAATTCCCAAAAACCATTTTTCAAACTCTTCTCAGACAGCCTCTAGTATAATGGCCATAACATTTTGTAAAAAACTCCAAATAAAACACAGTTTAATGTTTTGAAAACTAGACACCAAGATCCACAACTTTCATGTTTTGGTCATCTCCCAATTCCTTATAGAGTTTGGGATATAAGCTGCCAAAGCCAGCCCTATGCAACACAAATTTCTTCTTCATCTTCCCGGATAGCCTGTAGTGTACCAGCCATAACTTTTTGTACACAAATCCAAATGCTAAATGGTTTACTTTTCTCAAAACTAGTCACAAAGGTATGCAACTTTTATTTTTGGATCATCTCCAAATTCCTTATAGATTGCGAGATATGAGCCTCCGAAGTACGACCTGTGCAACAGAGATTTCCTTCTACGCGAAAGCGAGGATGTCATTACGAACGCGAAGAACAGAGTCTCCGAAGCCAAATCCTTCTTCGCGAACGCTAGAGTATCCATGCGAACGTGAAGAACAATAAAAGACACCAACATCAGCTATTGCAAAACAGCCCGAAATGATCTGAAACCACCCCGAAACACACCCGAGGCTCACGGGGCCCCGTCCAATCACACAAACCAATCCCATAACATAACACGGACCTGATCGAGGCCTCAAATCACATCAAACAACATCGAAATCATGAATCGCACCCCAATTCAAGCTTAATGAACTTTAGAACTTCGAACTTCTACATTCGATGTCGAATCCTATCAAATCACATCCGATTGATCTCAAATTTTGCACACAAGTCACATTCGACATTACGGACCTACTCCAGCTTCCGGAATTGGATTCCAACCCCGATATCAAAAAGTCCACTTCCGGTCAAACTCCTCAAAAACCTTCAAATTTCTATCTTTAGCCATATGACTCACGGACCTCCGAATTCACTTCCGATCGCGCTCCCACCACCAGAATCACCATACGGAGCTATTACCATACTCGAAATCCCAAACGGACATTGATAACACAGAAATGCACTTCAACCCAAACTTATGAAATTCTTCCAAAAATGCTAACTTCCACAATAGGTGCCGAAACGTTCCCGGGTTTTCTATAACCCAATCCGGACATATGCCCAAGTCCGAAATCTTCATATGAACCTACTGGAACCTTCGAATCCCGATTATGAGGTCGTTTACTCAAAAATCCAATCTTAGTCAATTCGTTCAACTTAAAGCTTCCGAAATGAGAATTCTCTTTCCAAATAAACTCCGAACTTCCCGAAATTCAATTCTGACCATGCATACAAGTCATAATACCTGAAGTGAAGTTGCTCATGGCCTCAAACTGCTGAACGACGCGCTAGAGCTCAAAACGACCGGTCTGGTCGTTACATTCTCTCCCACTTAAACCTACGTTCATCCTCGAACGTGCTAAGAACTGCGCTGGAGTTGTCCGAAATCACTGTTTAACACCTGTGCACCTACCTGTGCTACTATAACCAGTTGAGCACATTAGCTCGATCAATTCTGAAGAAATTCCCTTTTATCAAGAAAATAAGCTTAGAGCCCAATTCCTACATCCGGAATTCTCTGCAGGCCTTCTTCCAATATATGAACACCGTATCAATCACTACACGAGGTACAAGAACATGACTGCATGCCTTTGCTGAATTCTTACCATGCACCACATCATTCACAGGACCATTATAACATTCTCTGATCATAATAACCGACATTCCCCGAATCTGATTCTCACAATGCACCTCATGGAATATATAAGTCTTCCAACTCTTGCAATACTTCCACGACTGAAGAGATGTGTAGAAATTCATAACCAACTACCGAGTCAACAAATCATTGAGTTTATACTTCTGAAAAGAACCATTATCTCATTCTGAACCATATAATGATCTTTGCTCTTTAATATACATCATATAATCTGACTGCACTAATCATAGATCCAATAATCTCGTCTCACCCAATACGAACTGCTAAGGTAATAAGCCACCCTGATCATGATCAAAAGTCCCATATGATGCCACAACGTGCCAATAGGCCACAAGCTGGAACGTGATTCAAAAGGAAAATGAACTCTGGAAGGGACTACTCAACTCACGCAACTAATATGAACTTTCCTCAGAAAATGGGAAACAAAACACACAAAAATAGATATAGGGAACTGTACTCAACATCACACTATCGCGGTGTGCAACCCGATCCAAACAATATACCCGTGGTGGTGTGCCACCTGATCCACACATAAAATTCACATAAGAAGATACACACCGAGCAAAATCGCTCATTACTACAAAATATTGAATATCGGCCACAAGCACGCTAAGTGCATAATACCATCCCTGGGGAGACAGATAGCGCCATAAGCTACAAAACTCAAGCACAACTGAGGTTCTATATATAATTTGGATCACAAGAGCCATCCTGCTCACATAACACCATCGCTATGCAGAACCTAATACATAAGAAATTCATCAAGCCGTTTCACAACTCACACGGCGCAATATGGCATTACATGAAATAGCTGGCGACGAAATAACACCCAACGTCCGAATACTCCTCCATAAGGAGCGCATTGCTGAATTGAACACATCCGGCTTGACTTTCATATTTAAATCCATCCACAGACCTCAAGTCGATTCTGATCGTACCGAAATAGGCTATTAACCTTCCCTGGGTCCATAATAACCCTATTTTTTTTTCATAACACACGAGAACAACCATCGTAGCCGGAGCAATCTTCCACGGTCCACAACTCAATAAATCGAGTGCCCTCCAGGCATAAATCCTCAAATTAGTGATATTACCACCATCTTCATGCTTGGTTTAAATTTTTTATCAATCAAGTGACTGAATGTCACACTTATACAATCTTCCCGTGAGATATGCTTCCACGATCTCATGTACCAGGTAACAAGTCTGCACTTCCATACCACTAGCCACACAAATGTTGTAAAGCAAATCAAGAATCCGTAACCAGGATGCAAAGCCTCCTACACAAACACGGATCTCAGGTGACGTTGAAGACAATACCATCTTACTCTAAACATCCAAATCCCTTTCCTGCTCATCCGAGCTCATGACATCCTTGTCAACTCCGAACCGCAACCTTGATCCTTACTTCCAAATTTCATACCGCTTACTGTACCTAACATGCCAATATGCGATAGTGCCAGAATTTCATCATAACTCCTGAACTACTAATAGAGTAAACACTTCATCATATAAAAATCTTTTTACTTAACTCATTCTGAGAGAACCATAGCAACACACGAGTAAATCTTCATAACCGTAGATCATGCAAATCTTCAAGTAGTGATCTAAACTGCCATAATCCTTCCGGGATCCGCCTACCCATAACAGGTCATAACACTTGAATACTTCCAATAATATCAATCACGGCGGCCGTCAAGCCTCATACGTACAGTCACAAGTCACATGCGTAACTTAATCACGCTGAAGGAACTGATCACTACTACCAATATGCCAATCCAACCATGGCTACCAATCCAACCTCTTCCAATTTATCCTTAATTGCCTTAAAGATAATAATAACTCCGTTCAACACATAACGCACTCAACCCGCACTCATCGCGAGTGGCCTTGCAACACGAGACCATGTTGTCTCTAATTCCATGAACCATTTCATACCTTCCTTGCGCGCATATTCGCATCCTCAATTGATACACCCATTCTGATAACCCTCCTATGAATTCGAAGTCATTTTCTCTCTTTCCCCAAAATGTTATACTGCAAGCTGAAGATATCATAGAACATTCCAAGTTTCCTTTCATAATCCGCTGCAAAAGCTCGATTTTTAACCGTACTTATGGACTCGAAATCCTTAGACACCACACTTTAACATTTCCACTAGGACTGTTATTGAGAGCCACCCACTCTGACTTGGTCCCAAATATAATCAACTCCAAGAGTCTTCTAGCACATGAACACCCTCTCGACAAAGCACCCGGCCGAATCACTTTCCTTGAAACCCGCATCTATGCAAAGCATAAATCTTGAACCTTCCCAAAGCCTGAACACGACCCAATAAGGCCAACCGTAGCACATCTTCATCAAATCCCTTGCCTCAAATGACCACTTAGGTTTTTTTCCCTTAGCTGTAATAACTCGCCAATACACCGATAACCCGAGATCTCACAAATAGATGACTACACAATCCAATCGTAGGCGGTGGGACTCTCCCACTTAGCTTGAAGCCACTATTACACAACTTTGGAACCCACCAAGATTCTTTATCTCTTATTGACATGACCTTGCGTAATTAAATCGCCAGATTCCTCGAAATCCTTCCGTTAGCATTTCATGAACACTCTGAATCTCTAGCAACATTCACATATTAGACCTCTTACCGGATAGCCAGTAAAATCCTTCACAGGAGCTTCACCAACCACGCGACCACTAAGCTGCTCATAGGAGATAACCCACCTAAGCCCGTGCTCATTCACCGGCTGCACAAGCCCATTCACTCCTCGTGGACAACAACTAAATGTGCGAAAATATCTTCCAATTCAAAGTTATGTTGTATCCTTCTTCATATCAATATCTTCCAATTCAAGGTTATGTTGTATCCTTCTTCATATCAAGCAGCTCATTTCCGTCATATCAAATCCCCCGCCGTTATGCTAGCCAATATTTCAAATTAAGCTCGTGGACCTAGTCACTGTCCACCATGAATCCCAAATCACTCTAAACTTTTCTCGAGGAGTGTAGTCATCCTACCACAGAACCCATATGCTACTCTGCCCCAAAGGCGAATTGAAGAAAACCATAACACCAGCGAACTTAACGTACTCAACAAGGACAATGACACCACATCACAGAAGAAAATTCCACCACACTCGAAAATATCAAGTCTTGTTACTCCATCAAACCAAACTTGAACATTCATAGCTCGATTGCCTCTCCTCTGCCGGAAATAAAATTCTGAATCTCTGAATCCTGCATTGAGTAAACATCCTTCCAAGTCATTCACTGCTTTAACGCATAGACAAGCATCCTACCATTACACCAATACTATACGATAGCAACGCACGAATCTTCATAACAATTAATTCCAAATCACAAAACCTTAGGTAATACTGATACAGAGCAGAAACGACAGAACGGCCTTCTGCAAGGCGACGACAATAGCCAAATCAAATACGCAGGGAGGAACATCCCGCACCATATCTGTAGTACCGTTATAATTTCTCAATTCTCGATCGATATAGCAAGCGCTTCACGTTGCATAAGATTGAGTAGGAAATAAACAAAGGCATAAGCCTCAAAGGAATCAAACCCCACGATGAGGAATCAAGAAGGAAAGTGCTCCTAACAGCCTTATAGCCTCTCAAAGATAAGTACAGACGACTCCATACCGATCCGCAAGACTCTACTAGACTTGCTCATGACTCGTGAGACCTAAGTGAACCTAGTGCTCTGATACCATGTTGTCACGACCCAAAATCCATTAAAGGTCATGATGGCGCCGGACACCATTGTCAGGCAAGCCAACACCAATTTACTAGTAATTTCTTGTTTTAATATTTTTGAAATCGTTTCCTTTATACATTAAACCATATGTAATGAATCTCACTAAATAAATATTGATGTCTTTAACAAAGTCAATATTACATAATCCCATAATCATCCCAGAACCTTGTGTGACAAGAGCATGAGCAATCACTAGGAAATCAAAGAAAGTACAATAACTGTCTGGAATACAAATTTGGATAGAAAGTAAATACAATACACTGAAAGAGACAATGTTGGTTGCGGGTCGCCTCGAGGAATGCAGCTCACCTAAGTCTCCATATCATCCATGCTGCTACGCCCATTAGGCCACTAGAGGTACATGTGCCTGTGCAACAAAAATTCGCAGCAAGTGTAGCATGAGTACAATAACAACGTGTACTCAGTAAGTATCCCGTCTAATCTCGAAGAAGTAGAGACGAGAGGTCGACTTTGACACTTACTAGTGGTCCAATGATAATATACCAATTGTATAATAAATCAAGGAATTTTATAAACATGGCTATAACTCAATAGAATGAAGCAAGTAAACAATTATGTTATAATAGGGAAATTTCCAAAAAAAATCAACATTTATACATTTATTCTCAATCCAGGAAAGCAATATCCTCATTTATGACTAACAAGGCAAGCAATACAAGCATGCGCAAATCATGCCGAGGGCGTACGGGCCGATCCAACCATATTTAAGTTGTGCACAACCAGAGGGTCGAATGGCGCGAACCATAGATGCATCTATTACCTCGCTCGCGAATCATACATGCGATGGGTCAAATATAAATAAACAATCACCCTGCTCACGAATCATACATGTGACGCAAGTACACATAGAAACACACATTTAAACAGTCAATCAAGACTTCATCAGGGAAACAACTATTCAAGGAGGTGTAAATTTCTCTTTTACAAGTCAAGAAAATGAAGTTTAACTCTTTTAGAAAGTTATTTGCCACTTTGATATGACTTAAGCAATTTAAAATATCAATAAGGTTACAAGTATTACAAGTAAAGCATGCTTTTGGGTCCTAGACTACCCGGACATAAGCATAATAGTAGCTACCCACGGACTCTCGTCACCTCGTGCGTACGTAGCCCACACAAATAGCAGCACATATCCAATTAATTCACCTATGGGGACAATTCCCTCTTACAAGGTTAGAAAGGAGACTCACCTCGCTCCGAAGTTCCATAACTGGCATTCCACGCCCTTCCGAAGACTCAAATTGATGCACAATGTTCCAAAACTAGCCAATAACTATGTAAACACATTAACACATGTTCAATTACTCATAATAACCCAATTTATAGCAATCCCTAACCCAATTGAAAAGTTGACAAAAATGCCCTCGGGCCCACGTGCCCAGATTCTGAAATTTTTTGAAGATAAGGTTTATCCACAACCTCACGAACTCAAATATATAATTGGCTCTCAATTTCATGTCCAAAACGTGGTCAAAATCTAAGAATACAAATTTCCTAGGTTTTCTTCAAAATCCCAAAAGTTCTACTAATTTACATGATTATTCCATGTTAGAATCTAGAAATAATCCAAGTAATTAACTTGCAATAGGTCGGAATCACTTACCTTGGCATGGATGATGAAAATGGAGCTCCAAAATCGCTCCTAGGTCGGCTCCCATGGAGGAAATGAGATGAAATGAACCAAAACCATTTCTTTACACATATACACTGCCCAGACGACTCTTCTTCGCGTTCGCGAGACCCCCATCGCGTTCTCGAAGAAGAAAATTCCCAAAAACCATTTTCCAAACTCCTCTCAGATAGCCTCTAGTAAAATAGCAATAACACTTTGTAAAAAACTCCAAATGCAAAATGGTTTAATTTTTTGAAAACTAGACACCAAGATCCACAATTTCATGTTTTGGTTATCTCCCAATTCCTTATAGATTTTGAGATATAAGCTGCCAAAGCCAGCCCTGTGTAACACAAATATCTTCTTCATCTTCACGGACAGCCTATAGTGTACCAACCATAACTTTTATTACAAAAATCCAAATGCTAAATTGTTTACTTTTCTGAAAGTAGACACAAAGGTCTACAACTCGTATTTTTGGATCATCTCCAAATTCCTTATAAATTACGAGATATGAGCCTCCAAAGTCAGACCTATGCAACAGAGATTTCCTTCTACGTGAACGCGAGGATGTCATCGCGAATGCAAAGAACAGAGTCCCTGAATCCAAATCCTTCTTCGCGAACGCGAAGAACAATACCAGACTCCAGCATCAGTTATTGCAAAACAACCCGAAATGATCCAAAACCATCCCGAAACACATCCGAGGCCCCCAGGGCCCCGTCCAATCGCACAAGCTAATCCCATAACATAACACGGACCTGCTCGAGGCCTCAAATCACATCAAACAACATCGAAATCATGAATCTCACCCCAATTCAAGCTTAATGAACTTTAGAACTTCAAACTTCTACATTTGATGTCGAATCCTACCAAATCGCGTCTGATTGATCTTAAATTTTGCACACAAGTCACATTCGACCTTACGGACCTACTCCAACTTCCGAAATTGGATTCGACCCCGATATCAAAAATTCCACTTCCTGTCAAACTCCTCAAAAACGTTCAAATTTCTATCTTTAGCCAAATGACTCCAAAATGACCCACGGACCTCCGAATTCACTTCCGATCATGCTCTCACCACCAGAATTACCATACGGAGCTATTCCCATACTCGGAATTCCAAACGGACATTGATAACAGTGAAATACACTTCAACCTAAACTTATGAAATTCTTCCAAAAATGCTAACTTCCACAATAGGTGCCGAAACGTTCCCGGGTCTTCTACAACCCGATCCGGACATATGCCCAAGTCCAAAATCATCATACGAACCTACCGGAACCTTAGAATCCTGATTCTAGGGTCATTTACTCAAAAATCATATCTTAGTCAATTATTTCAACTTAAAGCTTCCGAAATGAGAATTCTCTTTCCAAATCAACTCCGAACTTCCCGAAAATCAATTCAGACCATGCGTACAAGTCATATTACCATAAGAGAAGCTGCTCATGACCTCAAACTGCTGAACGGCATGCTAGAGCTCAAAATGGTCGGTCGGGTCGTTACAAGGTGACGCCGTGCGTAGCTACTATTATGCTTAAGTCCGGGTAGTCTAGGACCTGAAAGCATGCTATACTTGAAATATTTCTAACCTTATTGACAATATAAATTGCTTAAATTATATCGAATTGGTAAATGAATTTCTAAAGAAGTTCAACATAATTTTCTTGACCGTTAAAGAGAAAAATTGCCATTTCTTTGGGTAATTGTTTCACTGCTGAATTCTTGATTTACTTTTTGGTGTGTTTATTTATATTTGACCGTGTCACATGTATGATTCGTGAGCGGGGTAATAGATGCATCTATGGTTCGCGCCATTCGACCCTCTGGCAGTGCACTGTTTATAAATTATGTTAGATCGGGGCGTACGACCTCGGCATGAATTGTGCGTGCTTGCATTGCTTGCCTTGAAAGATTGCCTCCCTAGCCTGAGATAAATTGATAATTGAGGAAATATGAATTTGGAAATCACTTATTATCAAAAGGATTGTTTACTTGCTACATGATTCCCTTGAGTTTATTGTTGTTTTTAATAAATCCACGACTAATTATATTATTGGACCATTAGTAAGTGTCGAAGTCGACCTCTCGTTACTACTTCTTCGAGGTTAGACTGGATACTTACTGGGTACGCGTTATTTTCGTACTCATATTGCACTTGTTGTGCATTTTTGTTGCACAGGCACATGTATGTCTAGTGGCCTAGTTAGGCAACGACATGGTGGATACGGAGACTTTGGTGAGGTGCTTCTCTTGAGATGACCCGCAGCCAGCAGAGTCCCCTTGAGAGTATTATATTTCCTTTTCTGTCCAGTTTTGTATTCCGAACAGATGTTGTATTTTATGTATATTTCTCAGTGATGCTCATGCACTTGTGACACCGGGTTCTGGGATGACTATGGGATTTTCCAGTATTTAAATTTGTTAAAGGCATCGTTATTTACTCAGTGAGGTTCATTATATATTGTTTAATGTAAGGAAATGAAATTATTTCAAAAAATACTAAAATGAGACTTTAATTAACTTCTTGGTGTTGGCTTGCCTGATAGTTTTGTCCGACGCCATCACGACCTTTAATAGATTTTGGGTCGTGACAACATGGTATCAGAGAACTAGGTTCCCTTAGGTCTCACGAGTCATGAGCGAGTCTAGTAGAGTCTTGCAGATCAGTACGGAGACGTATGTACTTATCTTCGAGAGGCTACAGGACTGTTAGGAGCACTTCCCTTCTTGATTCCTCATCATGCGGTCTGATTCCTTTGAGGCTTATGCCTTGATTTCCTTCCCATTCAATCTTATACGACGTGAAGTGATGGTTCTAAATCGGGAATCGAGGAATTGGGCTATTTTCGTCGCCTTGCAGAAGGATATTCTATCATTTCAGCTCAGTAGATGTGCTTCTGGGAGCTTTGGGGCTATGCACAGGTTGCTATAATGCTCATGAGTTGTTATCGCACAGTATTGATGTGACGGTAGGATGCTGCCTATGTGTCGGGGCAATAAATGACTTGAAAAGAGGTTTACTCAGAGCACAATTCAGAGATTCGGTATTTTATTTCCGGTTGAGGAAAGGCAATCGGACTATGAATGTTCAGGTTTGAGTTGATAGAGTAACGAGACTTGGTGATTTCAAGTGTGGTGGAATTTTTATCTGCGACGTGGTGTCATCATCATCGATTGAATGTGTTAAGTTCGTCGGTGTTATGATCTTCTACAATTTGCCTTTAGGGCAGGATATTGTGAGATAGCATTGGAGAAGCCGCTGTCAGAGATCGCGGGGTGCGGTGGTTCAGGATTGAATGGGTATTTCTAATGATGACGGCTCGAGAAGGAGGATCTTTAGAAAGGGTTGAAGTTAGTAGCGATCTATCGGTTCAAGTGCTACAGAGATAGATATTGATTTAAGGCACCAACTGGGCAGCAAAGTATGAGGAAGGACATGCGGGAAGTGTCAGGCGATGGTTAAATTTCTAGAAGCCCAGGTGTAAGAAGCGAAAGTTTAGTAGTTGCTTAAAGGAGTGAGTTGACCAAAGTGGGAGAGTGGCAGAGTAGCATATGGGTTCAGTGGCAGGATAACTACACACCTTGAGGAAAAGATTATAGTGATTCGGGAATTTTAGTGGACGGTGATTGGATCTACGGGCTTAATTTAAAATATTAGCTATTATACGGCGAGAGATTGGATGCAACAGAAAGGGAGTTTCTTGATACGAAGAAGGATGCAATATAACTCTAAATTGGAAGATATTGTCGCACATTTAGTTGATGTCCATAAGGAGTTAACAGACTAGTACAGTTGGTGAATGAGCACGGGCTCAGGATAGGTTATTGATGTCGTAGTGATTGTACCCCGTGCAGCGATGTTGAAAGATGTTTGCATGTAATTTCCATAGGTGGGTTATCTCCTATGAGCAGATCAGTGGCCGCGTGGTCGGCGAAGCTTCTGCGAAGGATTTTACTGAGTATCCAGTAAGAGGTCGAATATGCGAATGTTGCTAGAGATTCGGAGTGTTCATGAAATGCAAACAGAAGGATTTCGAGGAATTTGGCGGGTTGGTTGTACAAGATCATGTCAACAATGAAGAAAGAATCTTGGTGGGTTCTAAAGTTGTGTAATAGTAGCTTCAAGCTAAGTGGGAGAGTCCCACCACCTACGATTTGGGTTGCATGGTTATCTACTTGTGAGGTTTCGGGTTATCAGCGTATTGGTGAGTTATTACAGCTAAGAGAAAAGAACATAAGTGGTAATTGAGCAAAGGTATTGATAAAGGTGTGTTATAGTTGGCCGTATTGACTCATGTTCAGGCTTTGGGAAGATTCAGGATTTATGCTTCGTACAGAGGTGATTTACAAGGGAAGTGATTCAGTCGAGTGATTCATTGAGATGGGTGTTCATATGCCAGCAGAGCCTCGGAGTTGATTATATTCGGGACCAAGCCAGAGTGGGTGACTCTCAACAATGGTCCTAGCCAATTCAAAGGTTAAAATGCGGCGCCGAAGAATTTTGAGCCCGCGGTATGGTTAAGAATCGAGCTTTTGTAGCGAGTTATAATAAGAGGCACGGAATGTTCTATGATATTTTCGACTTACAATGTAGCATTGGGAGGAAAAAGGGAAAATGACTTCGGATTCGTAGAGGAATTATCAGAATGGGTGTATCAGTTGAAGATGCAAATGTGCATGCAAGGAGGGTATGAAACGGTTTATGGGTTTGGAGACAATGTGGTCTCGTGGAATGGAGTCACTAAAGGTGAGTGCGGATTTAGGTTGGTGATGTAAGGAATGTAGCTATTATTATCTCTAAGGCAAGTTAAGGATGAATTAGAAGAAGTTAAAATGGTTAGCCATGGTTGAATTGGCATAATGGTGGCGGTAAGTCTGAGGCTCGACAACCGCCGTAATTGATTTTATTTGGAAGTATTCAAGTATTATGGCATGTTATGTGTAGGCGGATCCCGGGAGGGTTGTGGTGGTTTAGACCACTACTTGAGGATTTGAATGTTCTACGGTTATGAGAATCCACTCGCGTGTTGCCATGGTTCTCTTGGAATTAGTTAGGTAAAAAGTTTCTATGTGATGAAGTGATTACCATATTAGTGGTTCAAGCGTTATGATGAAATTCTTGTACTATCGCATATTGGCTTGTTAGGTGCAGTGAGTGGTATGAAATTTGAAAGTGAGGATCAAGGTTGCGGTTCAGTGTTAACAAGGATGTCACGAGCTCAGATGAGCAGGAAGGGGATTTGGATGTTTGGAGTAAGTTGGTATTGTCTTCATCGTCACCTGAGATTGCCATTTTGTGTCGGAGGCTTTGCATCATGGTTACGGATTCTTGATATGCTTTACAACATTAGTGTGACCGGTGCTATGGATGTGTAGACTTGTTATCTAGTACGGAAGGTCGTGGGAGCATTTCTCATGGGAAGATTATATAAGTGTGACATGTAGTCACTTGATTGATTGAAGATTTAAACCAAGTGTGAAGATTGTGGTAATATTGAGAATTTATGCCTGAAGGGTACTCGGTTTATTGGGTTGTGAACTGTGGAGGTTTTCTCCGGATATGAGGCTTGTTCTTGTGAGTTATGGGGAAAAGGGGTTATAATGGACCCTTGAAAGGTTATTAGCCTAGTACGGTGCGGTCAGAATCGGCTCGAGGCCGGTGGGTGGATTTAAATATGAATATGGGCTCTATATCAGGCCAGATGTGTTCATTCCAGCATAACACTCCTTATGGAGGAGTATTCGAATGTTGGATGTTATTTCGTCATCGGTTATTTCATGTAATACTATATGGTGCTGTGTGATTTGTGAAACGGTTTGAAAATTTCTTATGTGTTGAGGTTCCGCTTAGCGATGGTGTTATGTGAGCAAGATGGCCCTTGAGATTCAGATCATATATCGCACCTCAGTTGTGCTTGAGTTTTGTAGCGTATGGCGCTATCTGTCTCCCTAGGGATGGTATTATGCACTAAGCGTGCTTGTGGCCGATATTCGGTATTTTACAACAATGAGCAACTTAGCTCGGTAAGTATCTCCTTATGTGAATTTTATGTGTGGATCGGGTGGCACGCCGCCACGGGTATGTTGTTTGCATCGGGTTGCACGCCGCAACAGTGTGGTGTTGAGTACAGTTCCCTGCATTCTATTTTGTGTGTTTTGTTTCCCATTTTTCTGAGGTAGGTTCATGACACCTTTTTGGTCATCCAATTAGTTATGTGGGTTGCGTAGCCCTTTCCAGAGTTCGTTTTCTGTATGTATCACGTTCAAGTTTGTAGCCTATTAGCACATGGTGGCATCATGTGAGACTTTTTGGTCATGTCTGTGGTGGCTTGTTGCTTGAGCAGCTCGTACTGGGTGAGATAAGATTATTGGACCTAGGATCAGTGCGATCGATATATATGATGTATATTAAAGAGCAAATACCATTATTTGGTTCAGAATGAGGTAATGGTTCTTGTCAGGAGTATAGACTCAACGATTTGTTGACTCGGTAGTTGGTCACGAATTTCTACACGTCTATTCCGTCGTGGCGGCATTGTGAGAGTTTGAACATGACTTATGTATGTCATAGGGTGCATTGTGAGCATCAGATACGAGAAATGTTGTCTATTATGATCAGAGACTGTTATTATGGTCTTGTGAATGATATGGTGCATGGTGTGAATTCAGTAAGGGTGTGCAGTCATGTTCTGGTACAGCGTGTGGTGATTAATACAACATCCATATGTTGGAAGCAGGCCTAGCAGAGAATTTCGGATGTTGGAACTGGTTTCTAAGGCTTATTTGCCTAAATTAAAGAGGATATCTTCAGATTTGATCGAGCTAATGTGCTCAACTGAGTTTTTGTAGCACGGGTAGGTGCACGAGGTGTTAAATAGTAATTTCAGACAACTCTAGCGCAATTCTCAACACGTTCGAGGACGAACGTATGTTTAAGTGGGAGCGAATGTAACGACCCGACCCGTCGTTTTGAGCTCTAGTGCGTCGTTCAGGGGTTTGAGGCCATGAGCAGCTTCACTTCAGGTATTATGACTTGTACGCATGGTCGGAATCGAATTTCCGGAAGTTCGAAGTTGAATTGGAAAGAAAATTCTCATTTCGAAAGCTTTGAATTGGAAGAATTGACTAAGATTGGATTTTGAGTAGCGATCTCGGAATCAGGATTTGAAGGTTCCAGCGGGTCCGTATGACGATTTTGGACTTGGGCATACGTTCGGATCGGGTTTTGGATGACCCGGGAGTGTTTCGACCCCTATTGTGGAAGTTAGCATTTTTTGAAGAATTTCATAAATTTGGGTTAAACTGCATTTCAATGTTATCAATGTCTGTTTAGGATTCCGAGCCTGGGAATAGCTCCGTATGGTGATGTTGGGGGTGCGTCTAGAAATCGATTCGGAGGTCCGTAGGACATTTTGGAGTCATTTGGCTAAAGTTAAAAATTTGAAGGTATTTGAGAAGTTTGACCGGAAGTGGACTTTTTGATAGCGGGGTCGGATTCTAATTCCGAAAGTTGGAGTAGGTACGTAATGTCGAATATGACTTGTGTGCAAAATTTGAGGTCAATCGGACGTGATTTGATAGGTTTCAGCATCGAATATAGAAGTTTGAAGTTCTAAAGTTCATTAAGTTTGAATTGAGGTGTGATTTAGAATTTTAATGTTTTTTTATGTGATTTGAGGCCACGAGTAGGTCCATGTTATGTTATGGGACTGGTTGGCATGATTGAACGGGGTCCCGAGGGCTCGGGTGTGTTTCGTGGTGGTTTCGGACAAAATTCGAGTGATTGGTTGCTGGTGATTTGCTGTATCTGGTTTCCTTCTTCGCGAACGCGAAGGGAGTTCCATTCGCGAAGAGGAAAGTTGGAGGCTGCTGGATTTGCCTTCGCGAACGCAAAGTGGAAGTCGTGAACGCGAAGGGGTTGGCTAAGTTGACTACGCGAATGCGAATGGTCAATTGCGAACGCGCAGAAGGAAAAAGGGAAACTTGGCCTATGGATTTAAAGCCTTCGCGTTCGCGAAGGGGTCGCCTGGTGAAGCTATGTGTTCGCGAAAGGTGGTTTTTGAAGCTGGAGCTGGTATCGCTTCGCGAACGCGAGGGTCGTGCCGTGTTCGCGAAGAAGGATTTTTTGGGCATTGAGTTGTTTTAAACGGGATCTTGGCCATTTTTATTTCATTTTCCTCCATGGGAGCCGGTCTTGGAGTGATTTTGGAGCTCCATCTTCTTCATCTATGTCAAGGTAAGTGATTCCCACCTATTACAAGTTAAATACTTGGATTATATATGGATTTGGAGATGAAAATTAGTAGAAATTGTGGGTTTTTGGTAGAAGACATAGAAATTGATATTTTGGATTTTTACCACGAATTTGGAGCATGAAATTGAGAGTAAATTATATATTTGAGCTCGTGAGATTATGGGTAAATTTTATTTTCAAAAAATTTCGGAATCCGGGCACGTGGGCCCGAGGGCGATTTTGTCAACTTTTCGAGCAGACTTGGGAATTTACATAAATTGAATTGTTCTAACTATCAGGGTTTATTTTCATTGGTTTGCCCATTATTTGGCTAGTTTTGGAGCGTTGGGCATCGGTTTGAGTCGTCGGAAGGGCTTGGAAGCCGGTTATGGAATTTTGGAGCGAGGTAGTCTCTTTTCTGACCTTGTAAGAAGGAATTATCCCCATGGGTGAAATAATTAAATATGTGCTTCTATTTGTGGGGGCTACGTACCCACGAGGTGACGAGGATCCGTGCGTAGCTACTATTATGCTTAAGTCCCGGTAGTCTAGGACCCGAAAGCATGCTATACTTGAAATATTTGTAACCTTATTGACAATTTAAATTGCTTAAATCGTATCGAATTGGTAAATGAACTTCTAAAGAATTTAACATCATTTTCTTGATCGTTAAAGAGAAATTGTCATTTCTTTGGGTAATTGTTTCCCTGATGAATTCTTGATTGACTGTTTGATGTGTTTATTTATATTTGATCGCGTCTCATGTATGATTCGTGAGTGGGGTAATAGATATTTCTATGGTTCGCGCCATTCGACCCTCTGGAAGTGTACAGTTTAAATATTGTGTTGGATCGAGGCGTACGACCTCGGCATGAATTGTGCATGCTTGTATTGCTTGCCTTGAAATTATAAATAATGATATTGCCTCCCTGGCCCGAGATAAATTGATAATTGAGGAAATATGAACTTGGAAATCTCTTATTATCAAAGGGATTGTTTACTTGCTACATGATTCCCTTGAGTTTACTGATGTTTTAATAAGTCCACGACTGATTATATTATTGGACTACTAGTAAGTGTCGAAGTCGACCTCTCGTTACTACTTCTTCGAGGTTAGACTGGATACTTACTGCGTACGCGTTATTTTCGTACTCATACTGCACTTGCTACGCATTTTTGTTGCACAGGCACATGTATGTCTAGTGGCCTAGTTGGGCGCAGCGGCATGGTGGATACGGAGACTTGGGTGAGTTGCATCTCTCGAGACAACCCGCAGCCAGCAGAGTCCCCCTCAGAGTATTATATTTCCTTTTCTGTCCAAATTTGTATTCCGGACAGATGTTGCATTTTATGTATATTTCTTAGTGATGCTCATGCACTTGTGACACCGGTTCTAGGATGACTATGGAATTTTTCAGTATTTAAATTTGTTAAAGACGTCGTTATTTACTCAGAGAGGTTCATTATATATTGTTTAATGTAAGGAAAAGAAATGATTTCAAAAAATACTAAAATGAGAATTTAATTAACTTCTTGGTGTTTGCTTGCCTGACAGCGGTGTCCGACGCTATCATGACCTTTAATAGATTTTGGGTCAGGACAATAATAGTAGCTACGCACGGACTCTCGTCACCTTGTGCGTACGTAGCCCCCACAAATAGGAGCACATATTGATTTATTTCACCTATGGGGTAAATTCACTCTTACGAGGTTAGAAAGGAGACTTACCTTGCACTGAAGTTTCATAACTGGATCCCAACCCTTCCGACAACTCAAACCGATGCACAACGCTCCAAAATTAGTCAATAATTATGTATACTCAAATACTCATAACAATTCAATTTATAACAATTTCTAACCCCAATCAAAAAGTCGATAAAAATCACCCCCGGGCCTACGTGCCCGGGTTCCGAAAATTCTCGAAGATAAACTTTACCCATAGCCTCACAAACTCAAATATATAGTTCATTCTCAATTTCATGTCCAATTTCGTGGTCTAAATCCTAAAATGCAAAACTATAGGTTTTCTACCAAACCCCCACAATTTCTACAAATTTCCATGTTTGAATCCTTACACCAACCATGTATTTAACACATAATAAGTAGGAACAACTTACCTTGTGATGCTTGAAGAAAATCTCCCCTTGAATCTCTCCAAAATCGCCCAAACCAAATGAAAAAATGGGAGAAAAATGGGCCAAGCCCTATTTATAAAATCCTCCTCTTCCTAGCGATTCTCGCACCTCTGATCGCTTGACCGCTTCTGCGATTCCGCAGGTGCGGCATGTGATTCGCTTCTGCGGAGATGACCCCAGCTGCCCGCTCCACTTCTATGTCTTCTCTTCCACAGGTGCGGTCTCGCTTCTATGGCGAGATGACCGCATCTGCGATCCCATCATTCCCGACTAAAGTCACTTGTGCGGTTCACTGCCTCGCTTCGGTGGAGCCGCTTCTGCGATGAAGCTTCCGCAGAAGCGGTTACACCAGCAACCAGAATCCCCCTTCAGCTCCTCCTTCAAGTCAAAATCGATCCGTATGCCATCCGGAATCCACCCGAGGCCCTCAGGACCTCAACCAATTATACCATCATGCCCCAAAACACATCATGAACTCAGTCGAGCCTTCAAATCACATCAAACAACATCGAAATCACAAATCGCACCTCAATTCAAGCTTTATGAACTTTAGAACTTCAAACTTCTTCGCTCGACGTCGAAACCTATCAAATTACGTCCGATTGACCTCAAATTTTTTCACACAAGTTGTATTTGACATTACGGGCCTAGTCCAACTTGCGGAATCATAATCCGACCCTGATATCAAAAAGTCCACTTCCGGTCAAACTTCTCAAAAACCTTCAAATTTCTAACATTCGCCAAACAACTCCAAAATGACATACGGACCTCCAAATCCACTTCCGGACACACTCCCAATACCAGAATCACCATACAGAGCTATTCTCAGACTCGAAATCCCAAACGGACATCGATAACATTGAAATGCACTTCAACCCAAATTTATGAAATTCTCCAAATGCTAACTTCCACAATTTGCGCTGAAACGCTCACGGGTCATCCAAAACCTGATCCGGACGTACGTCCAAGTCCAAAATCGTCATACAAACCTGTTGGAACCTTTAAATCTCGATTTCAAGGTCGTTTATTCAAAAATCACACTTTAGTCAATTCTTCCAAGTTAAAGCTTCTGAAATGAGAATTTTCTTCCCAAATCAACTCCGAACTTCCCGAAATTCAGTTCCGACCACGCATGCAAGTTATAATACCTGAAGTGAAGCTACTCAGGGCCTCAAACTGCTGAACAACGCGCTAGAGCTCAAAACGGCCGGTCGGGTCGTTACAACTCTCTCTCTATCTATCTATCTGTCTCTCTCTCTCTCTCTCTCTCTCTCTCTCTATCTATCTATCTATCTATCTATATATATATATATATATACATACATACATACATACATACTACATAAGGAAAGGCCCGTATACTGGCTCAACATTGCAATTTTATTAAAATTATTATTTGTTGGTGTTTAGTCAATTAACTTTTGAGGTTTAACAAACTATATAGTTTTAAATTACTTTTGAATATAAAAATATTTAGTTTGAAATCGTCTTCAAATAATATGGTAGATGAAAATCATTTAATTTTTATTTTCAAATTGCTTTAAGATTGTGATGACCCAAAGGGTCATCACCTGTTTTCTCATTCATTCCGTGCTTCTAAGCCCTTGAAACCTCATTTGGGATTGCCTCGAGTTGCGTGCGCATTCCGGGCGCGTAGCCGAAAAGCTTAAATATGAATTCAGTGAGAAAAATGCTAAATTTTGATATTAAATTGAATAAACTTGACTTCGGTCAACTTTTTCGGTAAACGGGCCCGGACCCGTGATTGGACGGTCCCGGAGGGTCCGTAGGAAAATATGGGACTTGGGCTTATGCCCGGAATTGAATTCCGAGGTCCGAAGCCCAAGAAATAAATTTTTGTGTGAAATTGTTTTCTAGAAATAGTTAAGGAAATTGGAAATGAAATTTGATTAAAAGACTGTGGTATCGGGCCCGTATTTTGGTTCCGGCACCCGGCACAAGTCTTATATATGGTTTAAGCACTTTCTGTAAAGTTTGGTTGAAATCGGACGTCGTTTGACGTGTTTCGGACTTAAAACTCTAAATTTGAAAATATATGAAGTTTGAAGAAAAACTAGTGATTTTGAGGTTTGATTCATTGTTTTTGATGTTATTTTGGCGATTCGATCGCACGGATAAGTCTGTAGGATATTTTTGAGGTCGTGTGCATATTTGGTTTGGAGCCCCGAGGGCTCGGGTGAGTTTTGGATAGGTGTCGGAGTGCATTTTTGAACTTAGGAAAATCTGGCATTTCAGTTCTGCAATTTTCGCAATTGCGAAGCAGGCCTCGAAATTGCGAGCTCGCAAATGCGAGCCTGGCATCGCAATTGTGAGGAACAGGGCACTGGGCTGTGGTCGCAAATGCGACCAATGGCTCGCAAATGCGAAGGCTTATTTTTCGCAAATGCGACTAAAAGTTCGCAAATGCGAAGTTCTCCCAAATGGCCAGTGTTCGCAAATGCGAACAGAGATCTCGCATTTCCCATACCTGCAGGGTTCGCAATTGTGAACCCATTTTCGCATTTCCCATATCCGCAGCCCAGCATATTTTATACTTAACCGATTTTGAATTTTATTTTTCACATTTTCTCAAACTCAAACACCCATAGGCGATCTTCCAAGAAATCTTTCTTCTCCAAATCAATTGTAAGTTAATTTCTACTCATTTCTTTCAATCATTAACATCATTTAACATGTTTTTCACTTAAAATCAATTATTTTCATGGGTGAAATTGGGGGTTTTGGATAGAACCTAGGTTTTCTAAAAATTGGGGATTTGGACCTCAATTTGAGGTCCGATTACATATTTGAGTTCGTGGGGGAATGGGTAACCAGTTTTTGGTTCGAACCTCGATTTTTGACCACGTGGGCCCGGGGCGATTTTGGAATTTTTGGGAAAAACTTTGGAAAATTCATTTTTATGCATTCAAATTGATTCATTTAATGTTTATTAGAGCAATTAAGTAATTTGTGGCTAGATTCGAGCGGATTGGAGGTGGAATCACGGGGTAAAGCCATAGTTGAGGCTTGAGTTGAGTTCAAGGCATCGAGGTAAGTGTTTGGTCTAGCCCTAGCTTGAGGGAATAGGAGTTGAGTCTTATTTGCTACTTGATGATTGTCGAGTACGATGTATAGGCATGGTGACGAGTATCTATACATTGGTGTCTAGCATGACAGTGAGTCCTTATTTTGCGAATAGTTTGGATTTTGTTATACCTCCCATGCTTAATTGTTGACTTCTAAATGTTGTAAAGAGCTTGTGAAAGGAATTGTGATCTTTAAACTTCGTGGAGCGTTGGCTCGAGTTGAATTACAAATTGAGAAGGTATATGAGATAAGTAAATCTTTGGAGCATTGGCTCGAGTGATAATGTGAACTATGAGATAAAAGTGAAAGAAAGAGAAAGAGTTAATGATCTATTCCCTTGCCGGGACGTTGTTGATTATTGAATATTTTCCCTTGCCGGGACGCTGAGATTATTGATGTTATACCCTTGCCGGGTTTTTAATTGTTAGTTTGTGTTCCCTTGCCGGGATTTCCATTATTGTTTTATTATTCCGTTGCCCATGTTTGTGATTGTTGATTGGGTGAGGAAGAGTGTTAAAGCACGAAGGGTGATGCCGTGCATTGTTTGTTTCTTGTGAGGAAAGAGTGTAAAGCACGAAGGGTGATGCCATGCATTATTTGCTTATTGTGAGGAAAAGAGAGTAAAGCACGAAGGGTGATGTCGTGCCGCACGATGTGCCATTCCGTGCCGATTCTATTGATTATATGTGAGGAATGAGAGTAAAAGCACGAAGGGTGATGCTGTGCCGCACGATGTGCCATTCCGTGCCGATTCTATTGATTATATGTGAGGAATGAGAGTAAAAGCACAGGGTGATGTCGTGCACGTTTGTTATGTTATTGCTTGGTGAGGACTGTCACACCTCCTTTTTTAACTTACTACACCCGTGAAGGGTATAATAAAAGGAGTTTTTCCAATTAAAGGACAATCGAAACGGGATTCGTTTATTAAGAGGTTCAGAGTCACCACTTGGGAGATTTATGGTGTCCCAAGTCACCGGTTTGAATCCCGAATCGAGGAAAGGGTTTGACTCTGTATTAACAGTTGCTAACCAGAAATCCAGGTAAGGAATTCTGTTAACCCAGGAGAAGGGGTTAGGCACTCCCGAGTTCCGTGGTTCTAGCACGGTCACACAACTGCTATATTTGGCTTAATTATTTGATTTTATTACATGTTCAAACCTATCTGCATTTCCAGAATTTAACCGCTTTTAATTAAATAAATTTTAAGAAAGTGAACGCCGTTTAAGAGCGCGTTTTTGGATCGCGTCACATGAAATGCACCCGAATCCTCAACACCTCTTATTCAACGTTTTGGGAATTGGATTTGGGTCACATAAATGTGCACCCGTATTTAAGAAGGTAAAATTAAAAAGCGCGCCTAAAGTGGCTAGCGTCTTATTAACTTTGCGGGAAGCCATGAAAATTCGCTAAATGGCATGTCCCGAGTTTCTAAATATTTTTTAATAAAGCATTTAATGAGGGCCCCGCGATTTAGGCATTTTTATTTGGCGAGGCTCATCCCACTTTTTATTTAAAGGTCAATCCTAAAGTGTCTATGTTTTTCTATATTTTTTTTCTTTGTCTCTAGTAATAAAGAAAAAGTCCTAATTGATTAATATTATAACATCCAGGCCCCAAGCTCAAGTCCGGATTCAAGCAAAAGGAATAGACCGTTTAATTTGAGCCCGCTACTTAACTCGAGAACCTAATGTTACAAATTAGACTTAATGAACCTAAGAGAATTTGTTCCCCTGCATACTTGGTAACATTAACCTGAAATAGCACTACGATTTGGGCCTGCTTAACATCCAACCCAATCTGTGACGAGTGAGTTTGATTTTTATTGAGTAGCTGGGCTACGCCATTGGGCCCGGCATTAGCAAATCAGAGTCCGTTTTTGACTAGGTGCAATCCATCCTTGGATGCAATATGGAGGTATAAATGGGCTTCGATTGAAATCAAGCCCAATGCAGAATTCACGGCACAAATTATAGAGACTAACATGCGCTCAATATGAAACAGGAAAGCTAATTAACAGTTAAATGAATCGATTCATTTCATTTGGCACGCACTTTGACTAAAGCTGTTATGGACTAACTATTTGAAATAAACAAAACAAAAAAAACAACTGCGGAATTGGTTTAAGTCTATCAAGCTATGAATTCATTAACTGAATCCTAGCTTTTCAATAGCACTCATGCCTACAAACTCAAGGTTATCTACTAATTCCAAAGGATCGACCTACACGGGATTTAGACTGATGAAATAAAATAGAACAAATAAGGCAATTCCTGAATTCAGTTGTCCATGGTAAGGCAATACAGTCTACACGATCCAGTTTAATATACAAGTGCAGATTCAAGTATGATTCTAAGACTAGTTGCGATACAGATATGACTTCAGCAACAAGACGAAAAAATGCACTTCATTTCACGTCCAAGCTTGGAGATTACACGACATGTACCTGGAATTAAGTCACAAAAGAAGCAAGGAGATCAGCAGCAGGAAAACAACAGCTCGACTATCGAATTATTCCCAGACAGCACCAGCAATCACAAACAGCAATGACCAGCAAATAGGAGTAATTTGAACCAAAACTACAGCTTCCAGAACCAGTAACACACTGCCAAAGGACTATACCAACTGGTTGGCCTGAACTGACTCAATTGAACCTAAAAACCACTCGAAATAGAACCAATAGATCTCTGAAATTCCAGTAGCTAGACCTTGAACCAACAGACGTGACTGCACAGCTAGAAATCGAAATTATCCTACAACATCCAATGGAACAGTGCACTTTTTATTTTTTTACTGCATTTCTGTTTTGTTTTTGGATTTTTGAAATTTTTCTTGCGTTTTTAGGGTTTTGAATATTCGAATTTCAAAATTCAGATCTAGAGATTAGAGAGAACTATCAAGAGGAGTTTTGGAGGCTTCCAACTTGTTTGGGGATTTTCAGATATTGAAAAACTTTCAGGGAATTTTCAGGGGTTTCCAAAACCTATCAAACAAGGCATTTGGTCATGCCTTTTATAGGCACAATGAGGTGCAGCTTCAGATTTTTAATTTTTACCTATTAGTCCCTCATTTATTAACTTGTTACTCAAGTTTGTGCACTATGTTTGCTAAAATATACACTAAAGTCCTATTCTAGAAGGCTCTAGGGTGTTCTTTTAACCATACAATACCTATACTACCCTTATCTTAGTTTTGAATTTACCATTCTTAACAAAACTGCCCTTTTCTATGCCCAAACTACCCCTGCAAACTTCCTGAAACTACCGATCCTCAATAAACCTACCAGCTATAACTACACAACTAATCTAACTTAACCTAACTAAGATTAATTAGTAGAACTTGAAACTCAAACTATAATGAATTTGAAAGACAATCAAAATTAAGCCGACTATCAATCCATATTTATTCAGTTCAAACAAACCCGAACAATACTCAAAACTGATTTGAAACTAGAATTTTAACAGGAAACACATAAATAAAATCTTCAACTAAACCAATAATTGGAACTAATTTGAATTAAGCTAACATTTAACAATTAACTAACAGTTGAATGTTAAATTAAATAGAATGAAAATCAAATCAGAATTAAACAACAATGGAGATCGACCTAAAAACTAACCTAAACATGTACTACCTGATAGAAACAGATNCTTACCTTAGTCAAATAACTATGGTTAAGTGTTTAACAGGAGCTGGAAAATTCAGCTAAGTTTAAACAAATCCTAAAATGAACTAATCATTCGAGCTAGCTAATCAAAGCATGGCAATTAATTTTAACTAAGCTGTTAACCCAAACTGAATTTTTTCACTAAACCAAACAGCAATTCAATTGAAATTAATGTCAAATTATCATTAACAGTCAAGAACTACCCAAACCAAGCACAAAATCAAGCATCAATTAACATGGAGAAAACTTAATCAAATGAAGAAGAACAATCAGAACAAACGTAAAATGAACCTAGAACACTGAACAGGAACTAATGACAGAATTAAAAGAATAAATTCGTGCTATTGACTATTAGTGAATTAGAACTCAAACAAACATGAAAACGAACAAATAAGAACAAACGAATTCAGTTACTGATCCTAGACGGATTGTCAAACAAAACGAAAAGAACAAAACCTAAATTAATTAATCAGGAAGAAATGACGGTCGTGGAGGAAAAACTAATTTAAAGAAAAAGAAAACTCACATATAAAATTCTAGGGTTCTGCTGTTTTGAGATCTAAAATTCGGGCAATTCCAGTGATGTTTGAAGGAATCCAATTGCGGGCTCGTGAAGAGGAAGATGAGAGGAGTATAGGGTATAACTTTGGGAAAGTTTGGAAGGCGGCGCCGCCATGAGCGGCGGAGGCGGCGCCTAGGGTTTGGGTTATTTGACAAATTTGACGGGGATTTGGGGTAAGTGGGAGGTGGATTCGGAAAGAGGGGAACGAGGAGAGGGGATGGTGTGAATTTAGGAGGATTTGGACAACTGCCGCCGCCGTGGGCGATTTCCGGCGGCGGCGTGCTGTGGTGTTACAGGGTCTGTGGGTAGGGTGCGTTTGAGACGATGAAACGGGGGGGGGGGGTGACACGGTTCGGACAGTTATATACGTGTGATCCCTCAGTTCCTGGCCGTTGGATGATGAATCCTCGACGACCAAGATTAGATCTTGACCAAACGGTACCGTTTTTGGGAGAACGGGGATTTGGACCGGGTAGGGGATTGGATTGGGCTGTGGACGGGTATGGGGGAAGGGTAATTAGTTTGGGCTGGCCAATTTTGGCCCAATTTTGGTCCTTTTGAAAACAGTCCACTTTTGAATGTCGTTGTTTTTTATTTCTTTATTTCTTGTATTTCATTTTTTGGATTTTTCCTAATTTTATATAAAAATGCGAAAAATTAAAATGAAGCCTAATTTATTGTCAAAACTAAGCTAATTAATTCCTACAAAATTGATTAAATTCTATTTAAAAGTAGACTCAACAGTTAACAATTAAAACGCAAAAATGGACTATTGTTGTTATTTTCTTTAAATTTTGTTCTAAAATAAATTAACCCCTAATTAATACTAAAATATAAAATTAAGTCCTAAAAGCAAATGTATTATTACTATTTTTTTTGTATTTTTCATATGAATTAAAATGCACGGATAAAATGCAACACTTAACAGAAAATCATGCAATTAATTCCTAAAATTCAAGTAATAAAAGGAAAATCCTAATTCTAATGAATTTATAGGAGTAATTTAAGCATGGCAAAAATCACGTGCTCACAGCTGCCCCTCTTTGCTCGAAGACACGAAGGGTTTTCGGGCAAAGATAAATGAGCACCATAAAGGATATTTGCCTGCTCGGCACTCCATGAGAAGCATTTGAAAACCGTCCGACCAAACCCTACTTCAAAGGTTGCCTACATATCCTTGGCTATAAAGGAATCAGGTCAGTGTAGTTCTGGAAGGTTTGGTAGCTGGGACTACCAGGAGCCGTGATTTTCACTGCTGTTGCTGCTGCTACTGCTCGCTGACCTCCTTATTACATCGTGTAAAAAATAAAAGAAACTAGACTAAGCTATGATCTATGAATTACAAAAGATCCTATCTATGTCTTCAAACTTGCTCTTATGGACCTTGTTGCATGGTTGTATTGTATTCTCCCTGGCGACATCCTTCTATTGTTGCCTTGAATTATGGTCTGAGATGTTTTGCCCTTTCTCCAGGTGGCTGCCTGACTGCTGAACTCGAATGTATTCCCTGCTCTCCAAGCGGGTTCCTGATTGCTGTGTTAAACGGTATTCCTCTGTTCTTCAGGCGGGCTCCTAATTGCTGAAACTTGAAATGTATGCTTCTGTTTTCCAGGCGGGCTCCTGACTGCTGAAACTTGGAATGCGTGCCTCTGTTCTCCAGGCGGGCTCCTGATTGCTGACGCTTTGAAAAGTATGCCTTCGTTCTCCAGGCGGGCTCCTGACTGCTGAAACTTGTATGCCTCTGTTCTCCAGGCGGGCTCCTGACTGCTGAAACTCGAAAC
>NC_031990.1:54698680-54702557 GCF_001879085.1 Nicotiana attenuata | reverse complement strand
CTTGAAAAGTATTCCCTTGTTCTCCAGGTGGGCTCCTGATTGCTGAACTTGAAAAGTATTCCCTTGTTCTCCAAGTGGGCTCCTGACTGCAACAAAATAAACAAACAAAGAAAATTTTCTACCCCAGTTTGGTGACTGGGTATAGCATGTTATCAAATATTAAAATAAAAAGCTAAAATTTGAATTGTACTTCCCTTGTTCTCCAGGTGGGCGCCTAATTGCTGAAGCTTGAAAAGTATTCCCTTGTTCTCCAGGTGGGCTCCTGATTGTTGAACTTGAAAAGTATTCCCTTGTTCTCCAGGTGGGCTCCTGACTGCAACAAAAATAGACAACACAGAGAAAAATTTTCTGCCCCAGTTTGGTAACTGGGTACACAGTAAGTGTTGAACTGAATTATTCTACCAACTGTTATAAGAGTTTGAAAGCTAAGTCCTATTATCCAGGGAGGTCCTGACAACTTCTAATAATTTTGAACCTGAGTTGTATCCTCTAGAGGTATTACCCCCATTACATTTGTTGTCTAAAAGGTCTTAAACTACTCCCCATTATCCAGGAGGGTCCTGACAACTTCTAGTTAAAAGACAGTGTTAACCTAAGCTATATCTACTGAAGGTACGACTTCCACTGTATTTGGTTACCTAAGGAGATCTTAAAACTACGTCCCATTATCCAGGAGGGTCCTGAAAATCAAAATTCAAGTCTTATCTTAGGTGTGCCAATTCTACAGTTAAATTATACTATCCTACATCAATATCTTGTTATCTAAAGGAGATCTTAAAACTGTGTCCCATTATTCAGGAGGGTCCTGACAACTCCTAATTGAGTCCTATCTTAAAACAGGCAACTTTGAAACCAACTTATGTTCCTTAGGGTACATTTATGCTAAATTATGCTACTCATGATTGCTTTGAAATTTAAATCAAGTCCCATTTTCTAGGAGGGTCCTGAAAACTTACCGTCAAACATGTCTGGTGCCTGCCTTTCCTTGAAGTGGATTTCTCCGAAACGAATGAAATTTCTGCCCCTGTTTCAATCAAAGAAAAAATTTGTTAATTTTAAAAATGGTGGCTAGTTGTTGGCATTCTGGCTAGGTACATCCCTGCTGTTGGGCTTCACTCTGTCCCGCTTTCCTGGCCTTGCTTTGAATCCCCTTGAATTCCTGACCGAATTTCAACCCCTTGACTCTGATGACCCAAGTGTTCTATCCCATATTGTTGTTTTTGTGTTTCCGTTCCCTCTTTTGGTATTTCACCTCTTCGCCACAATTATCCAACTAATCTAACAATGAAACTTCCAGTGGTCCTTTATGACTTCCTTTGCTTTTGGCTATCTTTGATATACTCTGGCCCTATCTATGCAACTAGGAAGCTGGTAGTTAGCTTTGATATTCCCTCCTTTGTTTCGAACAAAACTGACACTGAAACATCTTAGAGATAGACCTCAAAAGAATGAAATGCAATAACCTCAAGGGTTAAAAATAAAGAGAATCTGAGAACGGATGATTTGTAATGAGGAAAGAAAGAGACTTATCTGAGTGGAACAGCTGGTGTCATTGAGCATGCCATGCATTTTAGATTAATCAGTCCAGTCTGTCTAATCAATCAACTTTCGATTGCCACATTCGCTTTTTCGGACTTTCACAACCCGTTTTTTTTCAAACCCAAACCTTGCTCGTCTTGCAATATCCTGAGCATCTTTGACCACGAACATGTCTCTTTTGCCTGAAAACTCACCTTCGCCTTACGGTGCCCGTGAGGGTTTTCACCAATAAGACTCTCTCATTTTGATTTCTCTCAACTCACTTCGCCTTATGGTGCCCGTGAGGGTTTTCACCGATAAGACTCTCTCATTTTCACTATTTCTCTTGTACCGGAGTGTTGCCCCTGATGTGAATCACTTTGACTTGCTCGTATTGGCATTTCCTGAAGATTGATCAAAAGGTCTTTCTTTGGACCGTAATGCAGGCTTTTGGATAGGGTTAGAAAGAAAGGGTATAAAAGGCTCTAAAACAATTCAATATGGGTTTGCAACTACAACTTTCGGAATCAGATTTCCAACAACAGCTACAACTTCTGCCCCAGTTTCTTTCTTGGGGACTTTTGGGATTTTGTTTTGATGTGACTGAACCTCAGAGAGAGGCTGCCTACGTCCCCTTTCGGGATCAAGTCAAACGTAGTTCAGGTCATAGGAACCACTTTGCTGTTGCAATCTTTCCTTTTCTTCCACCTTCTTTTCTTTCTTTTCATTTTTCTTTCCTTTATTTTTCTTTTCATTCTTCTTTTCATTTCTTTTTTTGCTTTTCGTCATTTTCTTTTCTTCTTTTTTTTTCTTTTCTTCTTTTCTCTTTTTTTTCTCTTTTTTTTTCTTTTCTCTCCTTTTTTTCCTTCTTTTTCTTCTTTTTTTTTTTCGTTGGACTGCGGTTTCTTATTCTTCACTGTTTTGCCTTGCTCGAGCTTCCGAGTTGTTATTGATTCCGACAGAGGGGTACGAAAGAAAGTAAATGAGGCTCAAGAGGGGTAACAAAGGATAAAGTGTTTGGATAGCAGAACAAAATGCCTTCGTCATTTCAATCTCAAAATATGCCAAATACAATAAAGTACAATCAAACCAAGAATCATACATAGTATCGCTTGACTGCGTCAGAGTTGATAGCCATTTCTACACATTTTCCTTTCACATCTGTCAAATATAAAGCGCCATTGGACAACACTCTGGTTACGCTAAATGGCCCCTGCCAGTTCGGGGCGAACTTTCCTTTTGCCTCAGCCCAATGAGGTAGGATACGTCTCAACACCAAGCCCTATTTCAAACTTCCGCGGACACACATTCTTGTTATATGCTCTTGCCATTCTCTGTTGGTACAACTGACCTTGACACACTGCTGCCAGTCTCTTCTCATCAATCAAACTTAGTTGTTCCAAGCGGGCTTTGACCCATTCAACATCATCAATTTCTGTCTCGGCGATGATCCGAAGGGACGGGATTTCAACCTCTGCGGGTATTACTGCTTCAGTTCCATACACCAGTGAATAGGGAGTCGCTCCTACTGAAGTGCGGACAGTAGTGCGATTGCCTAACAGGGCAAAAGGTAGCTTTTCATGCCATTGCCTTGACCCTTCTACCATTTTCCGAAGTATTTTCTTGATGTTCTTGTTAGCTGCTTCGACTGCCCCATTTGCCTTAGGACGGTATGGGGTGGAATTGCGGTGTGTGATCTTAAACTGCTGGCATGTCTCGGCCATCAAATGACTGTTGAGATTGGCACCATTGTCTGTGATGATTACCTTCGGGATCCCAAACCGACATATGATATTTGAATGCACGAAATCAACCACTGCCTTCTTGGTCACAGATTTGAAGGTTCTTGCTTCAACCCATTTAGTGAAATAATCAATAGCTACCAGAATGAACCTGTGCCCATTTGACGCCGCTGGCTCGATCGGTCCAATGACATCCATTCCCCAAGCAACGAACGGCCATGGTGCTGACATTGTATGCAATTCAGATGGTGGAGAATGAATCAAATCTCCATGTACCTGACATTGATGACACTTGCGCACGAAACTGATGCAATCCCGTTCCATAGTAAGCCAATAATAACCTGCTCGGAGAATCTTCTTTGCCAATACATATCCACTCATATGAGGTCCGCAAACTCCCGCATGTACCTCAGCCATGATAACTGTAGCCTGTTTAGCATCCATGCATCTCAACAATCCAAGATCTGGAGTTCTCTTGTACAACACTCCTCCACTGAAGAAAAATCCGCTTGCCAAGCGTCGAATTGCTCTCTTTTGATCCCCTGTAGCTTGTGCTGGGTATACTCCCATCCGGAGATATTCTTTGATATCATGGAACCACGGCTCACCATCAAGCT
>NC_031990.1:54688116-54697904 GCF_001879085.1 Nicotiana attenuata | reverse complement strand
AAGGCACAACACGTCCTCTCAAGTTGAGTGTACCCTCACCTCATATGATGTGAACTTCTTGCTGAGGTAGTAAATCGCCTGATCTTTCCTTCCTGTGATATCATGCTGCCCCAATACACAACCAAAAGATTATCCAACACAGTCAGATAAAGGATCAAGGGCCTTCCCGGCTCCGGCGGGACCAACACAGGTGGACTAGCCAAATACTCCTTAATCCTGTCAAATGCTGCTTGACATTCATCCGTCCATCCGACCGCAGCATCTTTCTTTAGCAGCTTGAAGATGGGCTCGCAAGTAGTTGTAAGCTGGGCAATGAACCTGCTGATGTAATTCAACCTGCCAAGCAAACTCATCACATCTTTCTTGTTCCTTGGCGGCGGTAGCTCCTGAATGGCTTTGATCTTAGACGGGTCTAACTCAATACCGCGTCGACTCACCACGAATCCCAATAACTTCCCAGATGGAACTCCAAACGCACATTTTGCTGGATTAAGCTTGAGGTTGTACCTGCGGAGTCTCTGGAAGAATTTCCTCAAATCCCTGACACATCGTTTTCTCGACTTTATGATCACGTCGTCCACATAGACCTCAATTTCCCGATGTATCATGTCATGGAACATGGTGTTCATCGCCCTCATATACGTTGCCCCTGCGTTCTTTAACCCAAACGGCATGACTCTATAACAATACGTTCCCCAGGGCGTGATGAACGCCGTCTTTTCCGCATCCTCCTCATCCATCAAAATCTGGTGATAGCCCGCATAACAATCCACGAAGGAACCAATCTCATGTTTGGCACAATTGTCAATCAATATGTGGATGTTTGGTAGTGGGAAGTTGTCCTTTGGACTTGCCTTATTGAGGTCACGGTAATCTACGCACACTCTGGTCTTTCCATCCTTCTTTGGCACAGGCACAACATTAGCTAACCATGCGGGATACCGCGAGACCCGGATGACCTTTGCCTCAAACTGCTTGGTGACCTCTTCTTTGATTTTCACGCTAATGTCTGTTTTAAATTTCCTCAGCTTCTGCTTGACAGGAGGGCATGCTGGATCAGTGGGCAATTTGTGAACCGCCAAATCAGTGCCTAAACCTGGCATGTCGTCATATGACCATGCAAAAATATCCTTGTACTCAAAAAGTGCTTTAATTATCTCTTCCCTGAGCTGAGGTTCCAAATGGACACTTATTTTCGTTTCCCGTACATTCTCCTGATCCCCTAAGTTGATTGGCTCTGTGTCATTCAGATTAGGTTTGAGTTTTTTTTCAAAGTGGCTTAATTCTTTACTGATTTCCTCAAAAGCTTCCTTATCATCATATTCTATTTCGTCATCACACTCAACTTCTTGTATTATTATGTCTGAGTTAGATTGGCTTTTAAGACTGGGCTGAAGACTCCTCATGCATGACACATCACTGAAACCAGCATAAAAGGGACTGTACAAGAAAGAAAAGAAAGACAAAAATGAAAACTGTCAGGAATGAAAAGGAGGGAAATTGCATTTCATTAACATTTAAGATAACAAAGTTTAACTCATCCAAACGGACGGAACTTAGCATCCGAATTACAACCTTGGAAATAATCCAAATGAAACTGAAAAGAAAATCAAACTAACTACCAAGACTCCCTCCGGGTAGGAAGAGGAGTTGCTTCCCAATTGTTAAGCTTGGCCTGGGGCCCCACGAACTGAACATCTGCCTTGCTTGGACCCTCTCCGGCTTCTAACACATTCACCTCATGAAACAGCTTTTCAAACTTCTCAATCAGCTCCTTGTCGGGGTCAACCACACCTTTGGGCATTGATGTTGCTAGGCGCTTCTTAGTACCAGACCTGACAAAGGAACGGGAAAGGCGGGGAATGGGTTTTGGAAGGGTCCGTTCTTCAGCATTTTCGACGCGACCATGACGGATGCAACAGCTACCTTTGGCACAAGAATACACTTCCCTTCCGGGATCTTCTCAACCGATACCGTATCGAAGACTTGATAAACCCATGGGCCTTTGTCATTCTCAGCTTCTATAAAAGGCACAATGGCGTCACCCAGAATACACGAACTATCTTCCCCATGCACCACAATCTCCTGCCTGTCCCATTCGAATTTGACCATCTGATGCAAGGTAGATGGCACTGCCTTTGCTGCATGGATCCAGGGTCGGCCTAACAAGAGATTGTAAGAAACAGCCACATCGAGCACCTGGAACTCCATAGTGAATTCAACTGGGCCTATTGTCAGCTCCAGCACTATATCCCCAACTGTATCCTTGCCTCCCCCATCAAATCCTCGCACGCAAATGCTATTCATATGAATTCTCTCACAGTCCACTTTTAACTTTTCCAGGGTGGATAGAGGGCAAATGTTTGCACTGGACCCGTTATCAACAAGCACCCGGGTGACCACGGAGTCTTCACATTTCACCGTGAGATAGAGTGCTTTATTATGTTCAGTGCCTTCCAAAGGCAGCTCATCATCAGAAAATGTAACCCTGTTGACTTCAAAGATCTTGTTTGCTATTTTCTCTAAATGGTTCACAGAAATTTTATTGGGAACGTGGGCTTCATTCAGAATTTTTCAATGCCTGGCGGTGCTCATCTGAGTGAATCAATAATGATAGCAAAGAGATTTGCGCCGGGGTCTTTCTCAACTGTTCTACAATGGAATAATCCTGGGCCTTCATTTTCTTCAAAAATTCTTCTGCCTCCTCTTCAGTTACAGCTTTCTTCACTGATGCTGGATTGTCTTTGGTAAGTCTAGCCTTTCTCAACTCGTCAGGAGCAAAACATCTCCCCGAGCGAGTCAGACCATGTGTTTCACAAACTTCTTCCTTAACATCCTTTCCCTGATACATCACTGTCACTCGGCCGTAATTCCATGGGACGGCCTTGCCACTGAGTACCGGTAGCTGAGTCACTGGCTTGATGACAACCGGCTCTGTGCGAGCCCCTTTCACAATCACAGCGGGCTTAACAGCTGCCCCAGACACTACCACCTTAACTGGTTCTGGTTTTTCTGCAACACTGCTCAAAAGCTCTTTCTTCATCACTACAACTGGTTTGCTAACTGTTTCTCCTACCTTGATTGATGCTCTCTCCTTTTCTAGCTTCTCATTTGGCTTATCCTCACTAGCCCTGATCATCATTACGGTCTGTGACGGCTTCTTATGCTCTCCCTTTCGGACTAGCTCGATCATATGGGTCTCGTGATGAGTTGGTAATGGATTTTGGGTGATGTTAGGCGTTTCTGGAGCTTGTACCTCAATCCGGCGGGTATCAATGAGCTCTTGGATAGCCGTTTTCAAGTGCCAACATTTTTCTGTGTCATGTCCCGGCGCACCTGAGCAATTCTCACAACTTACAGAGTGGTCCAGATTCCTTGGGGAAGGATTTGGCAATTTGGGTTCGATCGGGTTCAACATGCCCAACTGTCTTAGTCTGTGGTACAGGCTAGTGTAAGATTCACCCAAGGGAGTGAAAGTCTTCTTCTTTTGCAACCTGTCGTTCTTAAATGCGGGATTGGGTCGAAAACCGGTTCCAGCAGGATTTCTGTTGGTTCTTGGGGGTGGGTAGGTGTTTTGAGATGAGTAAGTATTTTGTGGGGCGGGTGCGCGCCATTGTGCATGGGTAGGAGGTTGGGGGTATGTTTGTGCATGGTGGACAGAGAAATGGGGAACGGGAGGTGGGTAATAATGCTGCGGTGGGCCATACGGGGTATGTGGGTAGGTTTGGGGGTGAGGGCGAGGTTGGTGATAATATGGTGACGGACCTCTGGACCAAGCTCTTGATTCCACTACTGCAACTTCTTCTTTCTTCTTCTTTCCCAATACACCTCCGGTGCCGCTCTGAATAGCTTGAGTAGTTGCTTTGATTGCTGAATAGCTCATAATCTTGTTAGACTTGAGACCCTCTTCCACCATACTTCCCATTTTCACGACCTCATTGAAAGTTTTCCCCACTGCGGACACCAGATGACCATAATAGGTTGGCTCCAAAGCCTGAAGGAAATAATCAACCATCTCGTTCTCTTTCATTGGAGGATCGACTCTTGCTGCCTGCTCTCTCCACCGAAAACCATACTCTCTAAAGCTTTCTCCGGGCTTCTTCTCTATTTTAGTTAGCGACAGACGATCTGGGACAATTTCGAGGTTGTACTGAAAATGACATGCAAATGCTTGAGCCAAGTCGTCCCAGGTGTACCATCGGGCATGGTCCTGTCGTGTGTACCACTCCAGCGCTGCTCCACTTAGACTTTGACTAAAGTAGCCATCATAACTCGTCCCTTCCTCCAGCGCCTCTCATCTTGCTACAGAATCCCCTTAGGTGGGCCACCGGATCACCATNAATAAACTGAGAGGCAAGAAATCACGTAAGAGCACTCCATCATGCTATATAGGACAGTACAACTCTTTGAGAAAACAGTAAAACCATGAAAATCCTTTAGAAAATATCTGGCTCAGTTTAAAACCTCTTTTGAAAACATCTTTTTCCAACAGTCAAGCAAATCAATGCGTAAACAGATAGTGCAAGTCCGCACGTAAGTCAGCCCCTCGGGCACATCACTCCACAAACAATTAACACCAGGGCGCCTGGTAAACAGTACAAGAAGTAGCATGGATGCCAGTGATATGAGAGTGCTGAATGTCATGACACATAGTACAAACAAGAACCAATGCATGAATGCAATGCAATGCATATGACCGCTGCGGCGCGCAGCCCGATCCATTTGGGTACCCGCGCTCACTGTGGGGGTTCAGACTCCGGAGGGGCTCCTACAGCCCAAGCGCAATATCAATATCACACTGCTGCGGCGCGCAGCCCGATCCATCCTCAGTCCAGAAATGCACATAAGCCCCTTGGGCAATAGTAAAATAACAGTTCTCAACTCAAAACGTCAGTAAAATATCATTTAAGTTTTCAAATCTTAGAAAGGTGGCTAAGTTTGTGAAACAGTATGTAAAACCTTGGACCGAGATCGAATAATATACAAAGTAATGCAAAAATAGTGATATCAATCCCTGAAGGATTCAAATAATCGGCACGAAGGCCAAAACATGGCAATCAGCCCAAACCATGATAGCATCAAATAAGTTTCAGTCAATTACGCAATAAAACCACCAACCGGGACGGACCAAGTCACAATCCCCAACGGTGCTCTACCCCACGCTCATACCTGGCGTGCAAGTCACCACAATACAGCACTATGATGTGCAAATCCGGGGTTTCAAACCCTCAGGATATCATTTACAAGTATTACTCACCTCGAACCGGTGAAATCTCAAACCCGCGATGCCTTTGCCCCTCAAATCGGCCTCCACGCGCGCCGAATCTAACCAAAATCAGAGCGAATACATCACAATATGCTAAGGAAACATAACCCAATCGAAAAGACTCGAAAAACATCAAAAATCACGAAGTTGGCAAAACCCGAGCCACGGGCCCACTTCTCAAAAAATTATAAAATTCACATCATCAGATTCCTTATCTCTCCACGAGTCTAACCATACAAAAATTATCCAATTCCCATAACATTTCGACCCTCAAATCCATGATTCTATCCAAGAGGGTTTTCTATACTTTCCAACAAAATTCGCAGATTAAACACCAAAACTAGTGATAGATTCAAGTTATACAACCAAAATTGAGTTAAGAATACTTACCCCGTTGTTCTCTCCAAAAATCTCCCGAACAATCGCCTTCTCCGAGCTCCAAATTGTCAAAAATGGCAAATGGGACAAAGTTTGGACTTTATTCTGCCGCCCAGGGATTTGTTCTTCGCGTTCGCGGTCCTCCTCTCGCGTTCGCGAAGAACAAAGTTCCAAAAATTCATTTTCCAAACTCTGCTCGGACAGCCTCTAGTGTAATGGTCATAACTTTTTACACACAACTCCAAATTACTAATATAATATGTTTTTGGAAACTAGATTCAAAGAGCTACAACTTTCGTTTTTGAATCATCTCCAAATTCATTGTAGATTGAGAGATACGAGCCTCCAAAGTAAGACCTCCGCAACAGAATTGCCTCTTCTTCGCGAACGCGAGGCTCTCTTCGCGAACGCGAAGAACAAAACCCCATAAGCCAAATCTTTCTTCGCGAACGCGAAGAACAATACCAGATACCAGCTTCAGCCATTGCAAAACAGCCCGAAATGATCCGAAACCACCCCGAAACACATCCGAGGCCCTCGGGACCTCAACCAAACACGCCAACATATCCCATAGCATTATTCCAACTTGTTCCAACCTTCGGAATGCTCAAAACAACATTAAAACACCAAATTTGCATCGGATTCAAGCCTAACAATTTCAAGAACTTCCAAATTCCATTTTTGATCAAAAACCCAACCAAACCACCTCCGAATGACATGAAATTTTGCAGACAAGTCCAAAATGACATAAAGAAGCTACAACAACTCTCGAAATTCCATTCCGACCCTTGGATCAAAATCTCACCTATCAACCGGAATTCGCCAAAATACTAACTTCGCCAATTCAAGCCTAATTCTACACCGGACCTCCAAAATCAATTCTGATCACACTCCTAAGTCACAAATCACCTCCCGAAGCTAACCGAATCACCGAAAATCACCTCCGAGCCCTCTAACTCATAAGTCAACGTCCGGTTGACTTTTTCCAACTTATGCCTTCCTTAAAGAGACTAAGTGTCTCATTTCTTATCAAAACCAATCCAAATCAACTCTAACACACCAAATACTGATAACGAAACATGAAGAAGCATAAAATGGGGAAAACGGAACGGTAACTCATGAGACGACGGGTCGGGTCGTCACAATATTCTCTTCTATACCAAGCAAGGTATCTTGGCGACACTTCGCCTTTGGCCCGATCCTGTACGCAAGTATCCTCCTTTAAGTATTGGCTTTCATTCCAGATCTGGCGGACTCTTGCTTCTGGGAACTGTCTGTCAGGGCTAATTTCAACCACCTGAGCACTAAGATCACCGTCTTTTGGCACTATTTGGCACCTCTCGAGTTGCCTTAAAACCCGATACGGGGCATAGGGTTGGATGCTCTTAAGACCCATCAAAAGGAAGTGCGGCCCCGTTGCTGGCATATATATGATTTCATTGACAGGCAACCATCCAAATGTCCACTCTATTTGACTAGCAGTGAGGGATCGAAAGCATGAAGTCCAACCCGTGAATCCCTCGGGCAAGCCGATCCCCTTAATCCTTGTGTAAAACTCTTCTATACATGTCTTCTTTGTAGACCCATAACTCAGGAACTGAGGACAATGGCACAAGTGTTCGGTCATCCACATTTGCAACAATAAATTGCACCCCTCGAAGAAGTCTCCCCCGACTTTGCAAGCTGTAAGAGCGCGGAAGATTTCGGCTAATATCATGGGCGCAAGGGTGCTTTTGGCTTGAGTGAGTAGAGTGCTGACAACTCCGGCTATTTTTATGTCAATGTTTCCGTCTTTCCTTGGAAATACCACAAGCCCCCAAAAGACCACCATAAAAGCAAAACGTCTATGCTCCTCCCATTTTTGGCGGTTCCCTTTGCTACATATCTTGTTTTCCAGGTTGTTGAAACCTCCTATATGGCCATATCTGTGATATATGAAGTGTGGAGTACAAAAGCCATTTGCCAAATCTGCACTGTGGACCGTCCTGCTTATTTTCAGCGAGTCTAAAAATCTGTGCATAGCCACAGCTCTTGGGGCAACCAAGTACTTATGCCTTAAAGGAACCTCATCTTTCCCGATGTAGCCGGCTATTTCCTCTAGTGTCGGGGTCAACCCAAAGTCCGAGAAATGGAAGACGTTATGTGCCGGGTCCCAACATGTGACCAACGCTCTGATGACGTCTCCCCGAGGCACAATCTCTAACAAACCAGTAAGCCCTTTCAAATATTTTTTGACCTCATCTTGCCCTTCTCCTCCTAAGTCGTTCCACCACAGACACAACTCCAAAGGGATTTTATGCATGATTGAAAAAGGTTCATTCTGAGTCGTGCTCATCCTGCACATTTATTAAGGTGATTTAATCAATTATGTGACCTAACAATGAAAAATGACACTATTTTTGCTCAAATTTCCAATTTAAAACAAATGACCGGTTTCGCAAGTACGGCCTTTCAGCACTTCGTGGAGAAGATTTTAAGGCTGTGCCTGTTAACCATTGAAACTGACTCAAGGTGGCTGTTCTTGCAAAAACAACCTTCCGGCGCCCTTTTTCTTTTGGGGACATTCGGCTTGTTTTAAACAAGAATGGCGGCACCCGACTTATTCATGATGAAATAAAAAAGATTTTGCATTTTTGGCTATTTGTGAAAAGGGGAGGTTGGACCCGATGAGGGTTGCCTACGTATCTCACATCCGGTGAGAATCAAACCTGCGTAGTTCGGTCAAATAAACCTAACTATTTTGAAAGCAAGACTTTTTTTTTTATATTTTCTTTTTATTGGAAAATAAACAAACTAATTTTTGTTTTTCTTTTCATTGGTAAACAAAACAAACCAAAAAAAAACTACATTTTCTTCTTTTTTCTTTCATTTTCTCAAAAATCCGGCAGCATTTCGGCACTAATTGGACATTGGTTTTTCTAATATAAGTAATTAACTCTCCACACTGCTATTTTCTCTTTTCTCTCTTTTTCTATTTCAATTTTTCCCAGACATTCAAAGCCAGTCAGCATGCGAGTCCAAAACTGATAAATGCACAAGTAGGATGCATCAGGATGGTCCATTATTCCGGGTACACCTGTCCTAGACGGACCCAACCCCTGAGTCCCCTAAGTCAAAATGCACGTGATAAAAATAAGCGTTCCTACTAGGGATCCGGCATGAGGTCAAGTTATTCTAGGTTCAAATCCTAGGTATGGGTTCTAGACTGTGTACCCGAGCGGACAACTCGAGTCGAGGAGGGGGCTACATACCGGGGACCCGCGAGATCGTCCCGCTTAGTAACTTGTCCGGCCTCTTTCTTATTTCAAGGTATGACACTAACATAATAGGGAGTCTCAACCAGTAAGCACATCCCCGGAGGTGAGAAGAGAAGGGTTTCGGCACAGTTTATATATACAGTTCAAATAATATCAAAGCGGTAAAGCATTTAGCACATTAGGCAGGAAAAATGTAGGAAAATCAGATAAAGCCAAACATAACAATTATTCTAAGCTCGAATTCTTAAACCCCTGAACCGAAGTTCTGGGTTTTTATCCCCAGCAGAGTTGCCAAAGCTGTCACACCTCCTTTTTCCCTACACCCGCACGGCGTAAAGGAGTTTTTCCACTTAAAGGACAATCGGAACGGGATTTATCATTAAGATTCAGAGTCGCCACTTGGGAGATTAATGGTGTCCCAAGTCACTGGTTTAGAATCCCGAACTGAGGAAATTATGACTCTGTTAACAGTCCGCGAACCAGAAATCCAGGTAAGGAATTCTGTTAACCCGGGAGAAGGTGTTAGGCATTCCCGGGTTCCGTGGTTCTAGCACGGTTGCTCAACTGTTATATTTGGCTTATTTGTTTGATTTTAGTACATGTTTTTGGATTTATGTCTTTAGCTTTGAACCGCTTTTATTATTATTGTTTATTTTAAAAGAGTTGCAACGTCGTGAAAACATGTCTCGAACCACGTCGCATAAATGCAACCGTGGTTTTTGACACATTTCGACTTCGTTGGGATTTGGATTTGGGTCACATAAATGTGCACCCGTATTTAGGAAGGTAAAATTATTTAAAGTGCGTGCCTAAAGAGACTATCGCGTTATTATCTTTGGGGAAGGCCGTGAAATTCGCTAACGGCCTATCCCGAATTTTAAGTATTT
>NC_031990.1:54680228-54687873 GCF_001879085.1 Nicotiana attenuata | reverse complement strand
ACTTTGAGTTTGGTACTTTATACAGGCAGCCTCATTGCTTGAACGGACTTCCCCAGCGTGGCCTTTGTACAGGCCCAATATGGAAAACATGCAACACTGGATCAGGGCTAAACCATACATTATCAAAAGCCCAATCCAAGTTGACTTCGATTTATTAACAAACCGAAACAGCCATTTGCCTTGTCTTTGGACCCATCGGCAGAATACCATTAGACTACCAACGATTTAATCCCAACCCTTTTGGCTTTTACCACGTTTTGGCTACTGGGATGCATACAGAAATCAAACTAAATTGAGGCTATCACAAACACAGCTTAATTACACATTCATGAGGCTTAATGACAACTACTACTGCTACCTGGATGTGCTGGTGAATTAACAGAGTTATAATATAATCCTAATCAGATTTGCACTTGATTAATACCTACTTTGAATTTCGTGTTGAATTGAGATGACACTAATGCAATAAAACAAAGCTCATACGAATCTAAAATATACTTGAATCGACTCATCAGTCTTGTTAACACAAGTCATACAATAGTCCCATTATTTCAAATCTCGACGACTGCTACTTGCCCTGTTATAATACTACAGCCTACTAGTTCAAGTGATGCAGTTATATACGATTATAGATCTCAACAACTACTACAAACTAGAAATCCAAGGTGACAGTACAAGTCATTTTTAAAGTCCTAATTACAGTCCACATTTAATTACACTGGTCGACCAACTGAATCACACATTACAATATTCAGCCATACAACCACAACAAAATTATTTAAACATAACGAAATAGCATATCCAGAATGGAGAATTGACTTCAACTTTTATCTCAAGTTGTCAATAAGAAGAGGTACATCAAATAAGCTTGAGACGTGTACCTGGTATTGGAATAACAAGAGAAAAGAGAGAGAGGTCAGTGATAGCAAATGTAACAGCAGCAGTTCAGGAAAGTTTCAGCAATCCAGCAAGTAATCAACCAACACAGCACCAGTAGGATCAAATTTCGACTTAAAACCAACTTCTCAAACACCCAGGACACTTCAGCAGTCAAAACCCAATTAAACTAGCCCAAACAAATTGAATGAACTCCCAAAATTACTCGAAGTCCAACAGAAAACTCTCTGAATCTTCAAATTACCAAAATGAACTCATAAATGTAAATTGGCTACCAAAACTAGAACCTAGTTAGGAGATTGAATGAAACAGTTTGTTTTTTTGGTTTTTGTTTTTAACTAAAACTGGAAGACGATTTGGATCTCAGATTTGAGTTCTTAAACTGGAACTTTTGGAGGATTTTTAGAGGCTGAAAACTTCCCCTCAAGGCATTAGAGGCTGCCCTTTTATAGGCAAAAAAGAGGGCAGCCCTCAGATTTTCAGTTTTCTTTTTAGTCCTCCCTTTTATTTGCAGATTGGTCCTTTATTTTTGACTTGCTTCTCAAGTTATCTCACTTATATTCTGAAATTTACCTTAAAATCCAAATCTAGAAGCTTCTAGGAAGTTCTTACTAGATTCCCGACCCTTGAATTGCCTATCTTACCCTTATTTTGGTTCTAAAATTACTAACCTTTAACAAACCAACCCATTTTGTATGCCTAAACTACCCTTGATTGCTTTCAAAATTACTAACCTAACCAACCTTTTTACCTTAGTTAAGGTTTTAACTATAGTTAATCCTGATGAATCTAAATCAGCTATAACCAATCAGTAAAGCTAAAATTAACTCTAATTAATACTAACTAACCTAAATGCTTTAGTTAAAATTAACAAAGAATTAATCAACTAACAACCTAAAGTAACTAATCGACAAAATGAACACTGAACCAAACAGATACTTACTGAAATCAAAAATCAAGAACTAAAATCATGAACTAATAATCGTGAATTAAACAAATAAAATTGTAACTAAAGAAGAACAAAATTATGAACTTGAAACCAAACTAAATTGAAACTAACTCCAACAAAATAGAAAAATAAGCAAGAATTAAACTAAAATAAAAAAACAAATATAGAACTAAATGAACGAAGTCAATTTAAAAAGAACTTACTGATTTTCCTTCTTCTTGAATGATTTATCGAAGTTGATTTTTTAATTAATGTTACATGTTTATAAAACATATAACATTAATTAAAAAATCCTTCGAATCCTTGAAAATTTGGACAGTCCACTTTTCGAAACCCTAGATCTAAAATTGGAGAGATTTCATTGAGATTTGGAAAGTTTTGGTTTGAGATTAAGGATGAGGAGAGTGAGGAGGTTGTGTGGTGTTAATTTGGGAGTTATTGGATGAGTTTTTGTGTTGGCCGGAAAACTTCGATCGAAAATTCGAAGTGTTTGGCTAGGATTTGGGGAAAGCGGTTTTGGGGGTTGGAAAGAGGAGGAAGAGAGGAGTAAGGGGTGTATTTTTGGAGTGGTTTGGAGCTTCGCCGCCGCCGCCGGCGATTTCCGGCCGGCGGCGTTAGGGCGGAGGGCGGCGGAGATATGGTGGGGGAAGGCGGCGATATACCGGCATTACAGTGGAGGGTTTGTACGAGGAAGAGAGTTTATGTTTTTAGGGTTGAAGAGATTTTCGGACATTTTTAACTAAAGTGAGGAATCAACATGGGCCTTTGGATTACGGAGATGGATGGCTCAGATTCAACGAGTCGAAACGACGTCGTTTTGGGTTTAAGATGGCATTGGACCGGGTATTTGGGATGGCCTGGGAATGGTTTGACTTGAGTAATTCCTTTTGGGCTAGAATAGCAGCCCACTTCATGGGTTTTTAACAAAGCAGCCCTTTTATTATTATTTCCCCCTTTTATTGTTTTCATTTTTGTATTTTATTTATTTTTCTGATTTTATAAAAATGCAAAAAGGTAAAATGAAACCTAATTTATTTCCAAAACTAAGCTAATTAATTCCTAAAATTGTTTGAAATCTAATTCGTGACGAATTCACAATTAAACAATTAAAAATGCAAAAGTGAACTATTTTTGTTATTATCTTCATATTTTGTTCTAAAACAAATTAACCACTAATTAATCCTAAAATATGAAATTAAATCCTAAATGCAAATGTCAAGTGTAATTTTTATATTTTCATATGCATTAAAATGCACAAATAAAATGCAACAATAAACAGAAAGCAACACAAAATTCACAAAATTGTAAAATAATGAAAGAAATCATTTTGTTTGAATTTTTTGGGAATAATTCATGTAGGGCAAAAATCACGTGCTCACAGCTGCCCCTCTTTGCCCGGAAACACGAAGAGTTTTCGTGCAAAGATAAGTGAGCAGAATGAACAATTTTTGCCCGTTCGAATATTCCGTGTGAAGCATTTTTGAAAAGTGTCTGACCGAACCCTGCTTCAAAGGTTGCCTACATATCCTTGGCTAAAAAGGAATCAGGTCAGTGTAGTTCGGGAAGGTTTGGTAGCTGGGACTACCAGGAGCTGTGATTTCACTGCTGTTGCTGCTGCTACTGCTTGCTGACCTCCTTATTACACCGTGTCAAAAATAAAAATAAACTAGCCTAAGCTATGATCTATGAATTACAAAAGGGTTCTATCTATGTCTTCAAACTTGCTCTTGTATTGCCTTGAACTTGTATTCTTCCGATGGAATCCTTGTTGTTGCCTTGCATTGTGATCGAAGATGTTTTGCCTCCGAGTGATGCTTGACCGCTGAGATTTGAAATATATGCCTCCATTCTCCAGGCGGGCTCCTGATTGCTGACGTTTGAAAAGTATTCCCTTGTTCTCCAGGTGGGCTCCTGACTGCAACGCTTGAAAAGTATCCCTTTGTTCTCCAGGTGGGCTCCTGACTTCAACAAAATAGACAAACAAAGAAAATTTTTGCCCCAGTGTGGCGGCTGGGCACATCATGTTATCAAATAATAAGAATTTGAAAACTAAAACTTGAATTGTAATACCTCTGTTTTCCAGGCGGGCTCCTGACTGCTGAAACTTGAAATGTATTCCCTTGTTCTCCAGGCGGGCTCCTGATTGCTGAACTTGAACAGTATTCCCTTGTTCTCCAGGTGGGCTCCTGATTGCTGAACTTGAACAGTATTCCCTTGTTCTCCAGGTGGGCTCCTGACTGCAACAAAATAAACAAAAACAAAGAAAACTTTCTGCCCCAGTTTGGTAGCTGGGTACATGGGTAAGTGTTAAACTGAATTATTCTACCAACTGTTATAAGAATTTGAAAGCTAAGTCCTATTATCCAGGGAGGTCCTGACAACTTCTAATGATTATGAACCTAAGTTATATCCTCTAGAGGTATTACCCCCACTACATTTGTTGTCTAAAAGGTCTTAAACTACTCCCATTATCCAGGAGGGTCCTGACAACTTCTAGTTAAAAAAAAACAGTTTTAACCTAAGCAGACCTTGTTATCTATATCTTGTTATCTAAACAGACCTTAAAACTGTGTCCCATTATTCAGGAGGGTCCTGACAACTCCTAATTGAATCCTATCTTAAACAGGCAACTTTGAAACTAACTTATGTTCTTTTGGGGTACATTTATGTTAAATTATGCTACTCAAGATTGTTTTGAAATTTAAACTAAGTCCCATTTTCCAGGAGGGTCCTGAGAATCCAGTCATACCTGTTTGGGTGCTATCTTTCCTTACGGAGGGTTCCTCCGGAACTTCTGCCCCTGTTTCAATCAAAGAAAAATCTTGTCAATTTTAAAAATGGTGGTTAGTTGCTGGCATTCTTGCTAGGTACATCCCTGCTGCTGGGCTTCACTCCGTCCCGCTTTCCTGGCCTTGACTTGCAGCCCCTCGACTCCCCGACCGAATTTCAACCCCTTGACTCTGATGACCCAAGTGTTTTGTCCCCTCTTTTGAAACTTTGCTTCTTCCCCACAATTATCCGATTAATCCACCGATGAACTTCCAATTGTCCTTTATGAATTACTTTGCTTTTGACATCTCTGATATATTCTGGCCTTATCTGTACAACTAGGAAGCTAGTAGTTAGCCTTGACATTCCTTCCTTTTGTTTCGAACAGAACTGGCACTGAAACATCTTAAAGATAGACCTCGAAAGAATGAAATGCAATGACCTCAAGGGTTAAGGATAAAGAGAATTCGAGAACGGATGATCTGTAATGAAGAAAGAAGAGAATGAGACTTATCTGAGTGGAACAGCTGGTACCATTGAGCATGCCATGCATTTCGGATTGACCAACCCAGTCTGTCTATCAATCAACTTTCAATCGTCACATTTGTCGTTTCAGACTTTCGCAACCTGTTTTTCACCCAAACCCAAACCTTGCTCGTCTTGCAGTGTCCTGAGCATCTTTGACCACAGACTTGTCTCATTTGCCTGTCTGAAAAACTCGCCTTCGCCTTACGGTGCCCGTGAGGGTTTTCACCAATAAGACTCTCTCATTTTGATTTCTCTCAACTCACTTCGCCTTATGGTGCCTGTGAAGGTTTTCACCGATAAGACTCTCTCATTTTTGATTTTCTCTCAACTCGCTTCGCCTTACGGTGCCCGTGAGGGTTTTCACCAATAAGACTCTCTCATTTTCCTTATTTTTCTGCTTGTACCAGAGTGTTGCCCCTGACATGAATCACTTCTGCTTGCTCGTCTTGGCACTTCTTGAAGACTGATCGGAAGGTTTTTCTTTGGACCGTAATGTGGGCTTTGGATAGGGTTAGAAAGAAAGGGTATCAAAGGCTCAAAACAACTTAACATGGGTTCAAAGTTACAACTTTTGGAATCAGATCTTTTACATAACAACCACAACTTCTGCCCCAATTTCTTTCTTGGGGGATTTTTGGATTTTTGTTTTGGTTGGTGTGACTGAACCTCAGAGAGAGGCTGCCTACGTACCCTTTCGGGATCAAGTCAAACGTAGTTCAGGTCATAGGAATTACTTTGCTATTGCAGTCTTTCCTTTTCTTCCACTTTCTTTTCTTTCTTTTCATTTCTTTTGCTTTTTTTTTTCATTTCTTTTTTTTTCTTTTCTTCATTTTTTTTTCGTTGGACTGTGTTTTCTTATTTCTTCACTGATTTGCCTTGCTAGAGCTTCCGAGTTGTTATTGATTCCGAAAGAGGGTACGAATGAAAGTAAATGAGGCTCAAAAGGGGTAACAAAAGATAAAGTGTTTGGATAGCAGAACAAAATGCCTTCGTCATTTCAATCTCAAAAATATGCCAAATACAATAAAGTACAATTAAACCAAGAAATCATACATAGCATCGCTTGACTGCGTCAGAGTTGATAGCCATTTCTACACATTTACATCTGTCAAATATAATGCGCTATTGGAAAACACTCTGGTTACAACAAAAAGCCCCTTCCAGTTTGGGGCGAACTTTCCTTTCGCCTCAGCCCAATGAGGTAGGATACGCCTTAACACCAACTGCCCTACTTCGAATTTCCGCGGACGCACCTTCTTGTTATATGCTCTTGCCATTCTCTGTTGGTACAACTGACCGTGACATACTGCTGCCAATCTCTTTTCATCAATCAAACTTAGTTGTTCCAAGCGGGCTTTAACCCATTCAATGTCATCAATTTTTGCCTCAGCGATGATCCGAAGGGACGGGATTTCAACCTCTGCGGGTATTACTGCTTCAGTGCCATACACCAGTGAATAAGGAGTTGCCCCTACTGAAGTGCGGACAGTAGTGCGATAGCCTAAAAGGGCGAAAGGTAACTTCTCATGCCATTGCCTGGACCCCTCTACCATTTTCCAAAGTATTTTCTTGATGTTCTTGTTAGCTGCTTCGACTGCTCTATTTTCCTTAGGACGATATGGGGTGGAATTGCGGTGCGTGATCTTAAACTGCTGGCATGTCTCGGCCATCAAATGACTGTTGAGATTGGCACCATTGTCTGTGATGATTACCTTCGGGATCCCAAACCGACAGATGATATTCGAATGCACAAAATCGACCACTGCCTTCTTGGTCACAGATTTGAAGGTTTTTGCTTCAACCCACTTAGTGAAATAATCAATAGCTACCAGAATGAACCTGTGCCCATTTGACGCCGCTGGCTCGATCGGCCCAATGACATCCATTTCCCAAGCAACGAACGACCGTGGTGCTGACATTGTATGCAATTTAGATGGTGGAGAATGAATCAAATCTCCATGTACCTGACATTGATGACACTTGCGCACGAAACTGATGCAATCCCGTTCCATAGTAAGCCAATAATAACCTGCTCGGAGAATCTTCTTGCCAATACATATCCACTCATATGAGGTCCGCAAACTCCCGCATGTACCTCAGCCATGATAACTGTGGCCTGTTTAGCATCCATACATCTTAACAATCCAAGATCTGGAGTTCTCTTGTACAACACTCCTCCACTAAAGAAAAATCCGCTTGCCAAGCGTCGAATTGCTCTCTTTTGATCCCCTGTAGCTTGTGCTGGGTACACTCCCATCCGGAGGTATTCTTTGATATCATGGAACCACGACTCACCATCAAGCTCTTCTTCCACCATATTACAATAGGCATGCTGATCTCGGACCTGAATCTGTAACACGTCCACATAAGCCTTATTTGGATGATGCAACATTGACGCCAAAAGTGGCCAAAAGCGTACGGCAACCTCACTGTGAATACCTTGGTAAGTATAGCCTCGTAAGTACTACTTGTATTGTAAAACCGTTACGGTATAAAAGTTAC
>NC_031990.1:54677409-54679936 GCF_001879085.1 Nicotiana attenuata | reverse complement strand
GCTCATCCCAACACCCTTGGCGTTGGCAGCTCCATCAAAGAATAATTTCCATCCTGGCTTCTCGACTTGTTCTAATTCTTCAACATGCATTATCTCCTCGTCGGGAAAGTATGTTTTCAAAGGTTCATATTCATCATCAACTAGATTCTCGGCCAAATGATCAGCCAGCGCTTGTGCTTTCATTGCAGTCCGGGTCACGTAGACAATATCAAACTCCGTGAGCAAGATTTGCCATTTCGCCAACCTCCCTGTGGGCATGGGCTTCTGAAAAATGTACTTCAACGGGTCCAACCGAGAGATGAGATAGGTGGTATATGCTGACAAGTAATGTTTCAACTTCTGCGCTACCCAGGTTAAGGCACAACACGTCCTCTCAAGTTGAGTGTACTTTACCTCATATGATGTGAACTTCTTGCTGAGGTAGTAAATTGCCTGCTCTTTCCTTCCTGTGATGTCATGCTGCCCCAGTACACAACCAAAAGAATCATCCAGCACGGTCAGATAAAGGATCAAGGGCCTTCCCGGCTCCGGCGGGACCAACACAGGTGGACTAGCCAAATACTCCTTAATCCTGTCAAATGCTGCTTGACATTCATCCGTCCATCTGACCGCAGCATCTTTCTTTAGCAGCTTGAAGATGGGCTCGCAAGTTGTTGTAAGCTGGGCAATGAACCTGCTGATGTAATTCAATCTGCCGAGCAAACTCATCACCTCTTTCTTGTTCCCCGGCGGTGGTAGCTCATGAATGGCTTTAATCTTGGACGGGTCTAATTCAATACCGCGCCGACTCACCACGAATCCCAATAACTTCCCAGATGGAACTCCAAACGCACACTTTGCTGGATTAAGCTTGAGGTTGTATCTGCGGAGTCTCTGGAAGAATTTCCTCAAGTCCTTCACATGGTCACATTGTTTTCTCGACTTTATGATCACGTCGTCCACATAGACCTCAATTTCCCGATGTATCATGTCGTGGAACATGGTGGTCATCGCCCTCATATACGTTGCCCCCGCGTTCTTCAATCCAAATGGCATGACTCTATAACAATACGTTCCCCAAGGCGTGATGAATGCCGTCTTTTCCGCATCCTCCTCATCCATCAAAATCTAGTGATAGCCCGCATAGCAATCCACAAAGGAACCAATCTCATGTTTGGCATAATTGTCAATCAATATATGGATGTTTGGTAATGGGAAGTTGTCTTTCAGACTTGCCTTATTGAGGTCACGCTAATCTACGCACACTCTAGTCTTTCCATCCTTCTTTGGCACAGGCACGACATTAGCTAACCAGGTGGGATACCGCGAGACCCTGATGACCTTTGCCTCAAACTGTTTGGTGACCTCTTCTTTGATTTTCACACTAATGTCTGTTTTAAATTTCCTTAGCTTCTGCTTGACCGGAGGGCATGCTGGGTCAGTGGGCAATTTGTGAACCACCAAATCAGTGCTCAAACCGGGCATGTCGTCATACGACCATGCAAACACATCTTTATACTCAAAAAGTGTTGTAATTATCTCTTCCCTGAGCTGAGGTTCCAAATGGATACTTATTTTCGTTTCCCGCACATTCTCCTGATCCCCTAAATTGATTGGCTCTGTGTCATTCAAATTAGGTTTGGGTTTTTCTTCAAAGTGGCTTAATTCTTTACTAATTTCCTCAAAGGCTTCCTTATCATCATATTCTATTTCGTCATCACACTCAACTTCTTGTATTATTATGTCTGAGTTAGATTGGCTTTTAAGACTGGGCTGAAGACTCCTCATGCATGACACATCACTGAAACCAGCATAAAAGGGACTGTACAAGAAAGAAAAGAAAGACAAAAACGAAAATTATCAGGAATGAAAAAGAGGGAAATTGCATTTCATTAATATTTAAGATAACAAGGTTTAACTCATCCAAACGGACGGAACATAGCATCCGAATTACAACCTTGGAAATAATCCAGATTAAACTGAAAGGAAATCAAAACTAACTACCAAGACTCCCTCCGGGTAGGAAGGGGAGTTGCTTCCCAATTGTTAAGCTTTGCTTGGGCCCCCACGAACTGGACATCTGTCTTGCTTGGACCTTCTTCGGCCTCCAACACATTCACCTCATGAAACAGCTTTTCAAACTTCTCAATCAGCTCCTTGTCGGGATCAACCACACCACTGGGCATTGCCGTTACTAGGCGCTTCTTAGTACCAGGCCTGACAAAGGAACGGGAAAGGCGGGGGATAGGTTTTGGAAGGGTCTATGCTTTCTTTTTCATTTTTCTAGCTCGCCTTATGTCTGCAGCGGTGGGCTTGAAGCCTAAGCCAAAAGTATCCAGGTTTGCAGGAAGAGATACTGTCTGTACGATGCCTTGTAAAGAAGCACCCAGGCCCTTTCCAGGTACAAATCCGTTCTTCAGCATTTCCGACGCAACCATGACGGATGCAGCAGCTACCTTTGGCACAGGAATACACTTCCCTTCCGGGATCTTCTCAATCGATACCGTATCAAAGACTTGATAAACCCATGGGCCTTTGTCATTCTCAG